>NW_012121154.1:2551028-2625496 GCF_000951035.1 Colobus angolensis palliatus | reverse complement strand
GGTGCAGCACACCAACATGGCACAAGTATACATATGTAACAAACCTGCACGTTATGCACATGTACCCTAGAACTTAAAGTATAATAAAAATAAATAAATAAATAGATAAATAAAAGCTCTTCTTTTCTCTGTAGCTTATCTGGGTGCAAAAAATTGTGTCACCCATTGAGTGAAAAGCTCTCAACTTTAATTTTTCAGTCAAAAACAAGTGAGAAGTCTTTGGTGTTAGTCATATTTCTGCTGTTCATCATTGGTCTTCTTCCATTAGAATACAAACAAAATTAATTTTTTTCTTTACACATTAAATTACATGAGCCTTTGCTGTGGACTTTATCTTCAACATAGTCTTGTACATGCTTACAGTGATTTCCACTTTTTTTGAGATGGAGTCTCACTCTGTCACCCAGGCTTGGAGTGCAGTGGCACGATCTCGGCTCGTGGCATGCTCCACCTCCCAGGTTCACGCCATTCTCCTATCTCAGCCTCCTGAGTAGCTGGGACTACAGGCACCTGTCACCACACCTGGCTAATTTTTTGTATTTTTAGTAGAAATAGGGTTTCACTATGTTAGTCAGGATGGTCTTGATCTCCTGACTTCATGATCTGCCTGCCTTGACCTCCCAAAGTGCTGGGATTACAGGTGTGAGTACAGTGATTTTCCTATTTGCAAACTGATAATTTCCTTGGGCATTGTTCATAAACTTTTCATAAAGCATCAGTGATTTCACCTTTCTTTCAGCTAAGCTTCTACACAAATTAGATGTTTGTTCTTGCTTCAATTTTAGCAGGATTCATGTTGCTTTGATAGAGGCGCTTTTGAAACTGGTATCTTCTTCTGAGTGCCTCAAACTGGATCCCATTCTGACATAACAAATTAGTATATTTTTTTTTCTGATGCAAATAAATTCTGAAATCCACATTTAGTTTTTAAATAATATGCATTTTCCATGAACATTTTTAAGTCTCATATATCGTCTCTGACCACGATGAGATGGTATTAGAAATCAATAATGAAAGGAAAACTTGAAAATTCACAAACTTATGGAAAATAAATAATGCACTCTTAAACAACCAATGGATCAAAGAAGAAATCACAAAAGAAACCAGAAAATTCTTAGAGATTAATTGAACCAAAAATACTACAAGCTGAAACTATAGTGACAACAGTGATAAAGAGGAAGTTTATAGTAATAAATGTTTACCATAAAAATCAAGAAAGATCTCAAAGCAACACCTAACTTCACAACTTGTAGATCTAGGAAAAAATACAGCAAAAGGAAGAAAATAATAAAGATGAGAGCAGTTGAAAACAAAATAGAAAAGATAAAGAAAAGTATGAAGAAAAGCAATAAAACCAAAAGTTCGCCCTTTTAAAATATCAACAAAATGGACACACTTTTAACTATATGTACTAGGAAAAAATGAGAGATGACTCAAATTATTAAAATCAGAAAGGAATGTGGGAATATTATTACTAATTCTACAGTAATAAAATTGATGAGAAGAGGTCACTATAAGCAACTGCATGCTGATAAATTTAGTAACTTAGATGAGTTGGACAAACTCTTAGAAACAAAAAATCTACCAAGCTAAATCTTGAAGAAATAGAAATTTGAATACAGCAATAACTAATATGGAGATTAAATAAATATTCAAACATCTCTTGATAAAGAAAAGCATCAGCTCTGATATCTTTACCAATGAATTCTACCAAATATTCAAAGAATACAAATCTTTCTCAAATTTTCCAAAAAAATAAATAGAAGGGAACCCTCTCTAACATTCTATGAGGCCAGTGTTATCTTGCTACCAAAACCAGCCAAAGACACTACAAGAAAACTAAAAACTAACGTCCCTGATGAATATTGATGCAAACGTGCTCAACAAAATATTAGCAAACTGAATTCAGCAACATATTAAAAGGATTGTACACTACAACTAAGAGGAATTTATTCTTGGAATGCAAAAAAATGGTTCAACATAAGAAAAAATAATCTTTTAATACATATAGACAGAGTAAAGGAAAAAAAGTCATCTTAAGATGTCCAAAAAGCATTTGACAAAATTTAACATTATTTCATGATAAAAACACTCAACTAACTAAGAATATAAGGAAATTACCTCAACATAGAGACCATATATGAAAACACACAGTGAATATCATCGTTGGTGAAAGACTGAAAGCTTTTCTCCTAATATCAGGAATAAGGCTAAGATACCTGCTTGCACTACTGAAGGTAGTGGTGGCCCATTTGGAGCAGCTGCTGCAAGGATGCTAGTTGCAGTGGAGGAGGCACAGCCAGGGTTATGTGCTCCGTGGAGCTGGCAGGAGTCAGGAACAGGTGGGAGCCCCACCTGCTTCCAAGTTGGTGGCAGGAGCCCCGCACTCCTGAGTGCAACTGCAGCTGCCCAGTCATAGCTGGGGACCCAGGCATCCCGGCACTCTTAGGGCCTGGGAAAACCCCTGCTCCTGCAGGGTTAGAGTGCTTGCTCCCACTACCTGGCCTCGCTCTGCTCCCGGTGCCTGCTCTGATTTCAAAGCAAAGTTGAAGCGAGCCCAGGTGCCATCACGACCTGGCCAGGTGTGCACACATGCGGGTTGGTGCTGACATGACATCCCCTTGCCACCTCGACGCCCTCTGGTCTTTGAGTGCTGACGAGTATGGGAGGGGGCACCAGTGGGAGGCTGAGGACAGCTTCGCATGGGCCTGCCGGGTATTGGGGCAAACAGCCCAGGCACTGTGGACAACATGATTGATGGTAACAGGAGGCAGATAGGCTCCTGGGCAGACAGACGGTCCTGGTGAAGCCCACCTTCAAGCCAGGGATGGCCTGAAGCCTGGGGGCCAGGCTGTCAGTTCCTGGGGGAGTGCCCCCCACAGAGTGAGAACTTGGGCTTTTTCCTGGCCTGCCGATGGCTGCCCATGGACCAATCAACACGCACTTCCTCCCTTCTGAGCCCATAAAACTCCGCGAACTCAGCCAGACTCAAACAGACGTCAGAACTACCAACTTCAGTTAGGAGATACCCACTTAGGGTTTCCTGTACTCACTGGGATGACCTGCCTGTGGAAAGGACCTACCCGCTTCGGATCTCCTAAGAGCTATTCTGTCGCTCAGTGAATCGTCTCTCCACCTTGCTCACTCTCCAGTTGTCTGCATACCTCATTCTTCCTGGACGTGGGATTGAAAGAGATGTAACACAAACAGGTTTGAAACGTCTCCCCCAACGCCTGCTTGCCACGTTGCAGGCTATGAGGAGAGAAGTGCTGCAGGCCTTCAGAGAGCCCAGACCTAGAATTACCCTTTTGGGGCTCTGCCGTTCCTGCCATCTCCAAGTTTCCAGGTGCCACCACGTTCCTCTAGTCCGGACACAGTTGCCCACAGCAGAATCTGCATGCGGTACATCTGGTCTAGCCACACAACCTCACACAGAGTTGGCATCTGGATTTGCCCACCCTGCTACAGCAGCTGGTGTGCCTGGTGTGCCTGGCTGTGGTGTGCCGGACCCCGCTTTCACTTGCCCATACACCCCTTGCCACTCCCTGCCTGGCTTGCCCTTGGCAGGTGTGGGATCTGGGCCAGTACTGTGAGCCGTGCACAGTCTGCCATGTCTAGTGGGAGGAACGAGCCCAGCAGGCATGTGCAAAACTCAGGCAAAGGTGCCACCAGCCACAGAAGTTTCTGGCTAACAAAGTGACACCCCAATTTTCCCATGAAACTACTTCTATTTCACACAGTATTAGAAGTTGTAGAAAGAGCAATTGGACAAGAAGAAAGAAAGAAAATCCAAGTTGAAAAAGAAGAAGTTAAAATCATCTCTGTTTGCAGCTGGTATCTTATATATAGAAAATGCTAAAAATTTCACAAAAAAATTATTATTAAAACTAACAAATGAATTCATTAAAGTAGCAGGATACAAAGACAACACATTAAAAATTAGTTGTATTTCTACACACTAACAATGACTAATCTGAAAAGGAGATGAAGAAAGCAATTTCATGTACAATAGCATCAAAAACAAAAACAAAATTAAAATCTTAGGAATTAATTTAACAAGGAGGTGAAAGAATTATACAAGAAAAATTACAAAACATTTCTACAATGAACATTAAAAAAAGTAAAGACATGGAAAGATTTAGTTTTCATGATTGGAAGACTTAATAATGTTAATATGTCAGTACTACACAAAGTGATTTACAAATTCCATGCAATTTCTTTGAAAATTCCATTTTTATAGAAAAGAAAAAAAAGCTAACATGTACATGATAGCACAAAAAAGCTCCAATACCTAAAACAATCTTGAAGAAGAATAGCAAATCTGGGGGCATCACACTTCCTGATTACAAAATGTAGTACAAAACTACAATAACCAAAACAATCTGGTTCTGGTGTAAATATATATAAACAAATAGAATAAAATAAAGACTCATGAAATATACTCTCACATACATGGCCAAAAGTGTTTCAACAAAATTGCCAGGACCATTCAAGGGAGAAAAGACAGTATTTTCAACAAATGGTGCCAGGAAAATTGCATATGCAAAAGAATAAACTTGGACCTTTACCTAACACCATATACAAAAATTACTTTAAAATGGATTCATGGTCTAAAGGTAAGACCTAAAACTATAAAATACATAGAGAAAACAGAGCAAAAGTGTCACAACATTTATTTGTGAATTATAGCTAAAGTAGGGCTTTGAATGAAATGTATAGATATAAAGAAAAAAGTATGAAATCACTTATCTAAGTGGCCATCTTTAGGAAGCTATAAACAAGAAGAGAAAATTACCTACAAACTAAGTACGAATCAATAAAATGAAAACTGACAAACACAGAGAACAATCAACAAATTGTTAAACCTCTAATTAGACTAACCAAGAAGAAAAAAACAAAGAGAAAACACAAATTGCAAACAACAGGAATGAAAGAGACACCACTACAGATCAGGCACCTATAAAAAGATTAATAAGGGGATATAGTGAACGTTGTTAATCAATTAAAATAATTGAACTTATTATAAAATACTTCCCACACAGAAAACTCCCAGCCTAGATGTCTATACCAGTAAATTGTCTCATACAATGAGGGAGGAAATAATATACTCAAATATACATTGAATATATTAATAAATATACTCAAATATACCTTATAGAAACTTTTTCATTCAATAGCAACTCCCCACTTCCTCCTTCCCATGTCCTCTGGCAATCATCATTCCACTGTCTGCTTCTGTGAGTTTGACTACTTTAGACATCTCATGTTAAGTGGAACCATGCAATATTTGTCATTTTGTGGCTGAATTATTTCACTTAGCATAATATCCTCAAAGTCCATCCACGTTGTTGAAATGGCAGGATTTCCTTGTTTTTAAAAGCTAAATAATATTTCATTGCATCTATTACAACATTTCCTTTATCCATTCATCCATCCACGTGCATTTGGGTTGTTTCCACATCTTGTCTATTATGAATAACATTGCAATGAACATGGAAATGCAAATATCTGTTCCAGATTCTGACTTCAGTTCTTTTGGATAAATATCCAAAAGTTGGATTGCAGGGTCATAAGATAGTTTTATATTTAATTTTTTGAGAAACCTCCATAATTCCATAGCAGCACTTTTCACATTCTCACTAACAGTGTACAAGGGTCCAATTTCTCTACATTCTCTCCAACACTTCTCTCTCTCTCTCTCTCTCTCTTTTGATAACAGACATCTTCAGGTGTATACGGCCCCAGATGGTCTTGGATGAACAAGCTCTTCCACTCTTGCATACAATTCTTGGACAGAATATACCAAGAATGCAACATTCTGAGATAAAGAGGAACTTTCTGGAAAAACCTAGACTGTGTCCTTATTCCTCCCAGAACAGGACGTTCTGCAACTCTTGACCTCAGTGACATGAATGTGTTCAGGCTATAAAACCCAGAGCTTAGTGCTTTGAGGAACACTCATCTGTGATGCAATGTATGGCACATGTAGACAAGACTCCACCCATTCTGGAATGCTTTCCTAAACTGTGGAGTACTAGCTTGCCATTGATTATAGAATTCATTTAGTCTTGCTGCCTTTTTGTAAGTAGTAAATTTACTTTGTCTGAATTGTGGGAGAGTTCTGTCTCATTGTACTAGACCTAAAAAATTTACAATATCCTAACAGGTGTAAAATATCTCATTGTGCTTTTGATTTGCATTTCCCTAATTAGTGATGTTGAACATCTTTTCATAAACTAGACTATTTGTTTGTCCTCTTTGTAGGAATATCTAGTCAATTCTTCTGTCAGCTTCTTAAAGTTGATTATTTGTTTACTGCTACTGAGTTGTTAGAGTTCCTTCTATGTTTTGGATATTAACCCCTTAGCAAATATATAGTCTTCCAAGTATTTTCTCCTTTTCAATAGGTTGCCTTTTCACTCTGTTAATTGTTTGCTTTACTTTGTAGAAACTTTTTAATTTGATGTAATTCCAAGTCCGTGTTTGCTTTTGTTGATTGTACTTTCAGTATCATAGTCAAGAAATCATTGCCCATATCCATGGTCATAAAACTTTCCCTTATTTTTTCTTCTAGGGGTGTTAGAATTTCATTTCTTAGATTTAAGTTTTTAGTCCATTTTGAGTTGAATTATTTGTGTAATATAAGATAGGTTCTATTTCATTATTTTTCATGTGGATATCCAGTTTTCCCATCACCATCTCTTAAGAAAAAAAATATGTGTACACATAACATTTCTTCTAACCCTATATAGATACTTTTTTCCTTCCTCCTTGGGTCATATTTAAAGTCATTTCCACCAGTATTCAAGGTCATAGGGAAAAGTCTGTGTTGTCAGTTTTGAATCATTCTGGAGCAAATTTTGCACAGCTATCACAAATAACTCCTAAATTTATTAAAGATGTTTATAGCCCTAAAATGTTGTTGAAAAGCAAAACTAAATGGTTAACCCAAGATTTTGATTGCTCTTACCGGTAAGAGTGATGACTTTTATAGAGTATGACAATAGATAGAAATTTGCCTCATAGATGCATGAATATTTGGTGCAGAAGGAACTAAGCTCTCCTGTTTGTAAAGCCTCTACAAACGTTGAAATCCAGCACTACTTTACAAATTGACATGGTTTGAAAAGTTACAGCAAATTTATCACAGAAAATATGCCTTGGCAGAACTTCTGCTGGAAAATCATCAATGACCCAATTTTATGTTGAGTTCGTGTTTCATTGACCCTTTATTGCAAATAGGAACATAGTTCCCATTTTTAAAGGTGTGTTATCCCTCTAAATTCCCCTCTTCTAAGCTAGTTTGATGAAGTTGGAATCCAGTATTTTTGTTTTTAACTCTGTAGTCTACATAACCTTTTTTAGTATCATTATATTTTCCATAAATAAAGGAACAATTACATGAGTTAAATTTGCAATCTTTATTCTCCTACTCTTAATCTATAAGTGAATTTAGTAGCATATATTTAATTGGCTGTTTTTCAAATATATTTCAAAATTATATTTCTATCTTTACTTGTTACTTATTTAAATATAGTTTTAACATCCTTTGTTTTATACACCTGACAATAGCCTGAATAAAAACATTCAAATAAGGATCACACATTTTCCCTATTAATTTTTAAGGCTCCAAAGTTCAGTGTTTAGCGAAACAGAATTATCACTTAATAAATACACTCAAAGTTATTATTTTAAGGCATTTTTTTAAAGTAGCCAGTACTAAAATAATTGAATTTAAGTATGAACCTACTTAGATGTTATTTTGGATGAGTGATGTGCCATAAGGCTTGCTTTATGAACGACAGCAAGGTCATGGGCACCTTAGTGGAGAATGAATCCTATTATTTGAGAGTTGACATTGCCAGCAAAACAGATAGGTATCATACACTTTGTGAGTATGATATGGTCATTTAAGAGAATTTTGTTATTCCCAGAAACATTTATCAAGATAATATATGGTGGCATGATTGATAATACAAATAGGGTGTATGCTTCTTTTCCAAACCTACAGATTCCTTTTATATCGGCTCTCAGCATGAAATTTTAATACTGTTATGTTACTATGTATAAAAAATAGTTTTAAAAGAGTTTAAAAGCCAGAATATGTAGTTAGGCACTCACAGGACAACTACGTATTTTGCCACAGGCACACCCACATAGGGTGCTGCTGATGAAAGACTGCACACAGCAACAACAATTCACCTAGCTGTTTTCCTTCTAGCAAGCCTATGATGGATGCAACGTTCATCTGTCATTGACCAGAGGTGTCATTTTCCTTTTTGTTTTGCAACTTGTCTGAACTTGATGCACTGGGTCACTTGTCACTCTGTGTGACCATTGGTGCAAGCAAACAAGGGCCTTTTTAGGGGGGAAGTAAATCTTTATACGCTGTCAGAGTCTTTCCCCTTCTTATTAACATTGGAAGCTTGCATGGTAACATCCTATAGATTTGTAGCAGGTCATTTTTACTAGTAATAGCTTTAAAATTTTCTCGGTTAACCTAATCCAAAACCTTCCAGTGTTTTGTCTCAACTTTATCAAATGCAAGGCAATCTGGAGAGAAAAAATTAGTCGTACCCTTATACACATTGAATACCTGCTGCTAAGCAAATTCAACAGTGAGAAAGGTGGAAAGAGAGATCTTCTGAATCTAGTTTCAGGGAATATTGTGGTACATGAGACTTTGTTTCTATTGAGTGATAGTGAGAATGCATCCTTATTCACACAGTGAAATGCTCCTTTCTTCTGAGTAGTGTCAAGAAATGGAGCATAATGGAGTCACCAGACAGACACATTCTCAGTTTCTACTTAAAGTCTACATTGTCTATATTAAATATTCTTCTATCATGTATATTATCTCGGTAATAAGTACCCCCTAACTTATCAAGAGTAGCTGTCTGCCTTTCTTTGCAAAAACTTGTATAAAATTGTTTGCTAATATGCAGAGGACAGCTGTTGTTCAAATATCACTTCAATAAATGAAACCTGACTTGATTAGATGATTTAATTCTAGTTACACTTTTTTTCTAGAAAAGAAGGTAATACCTAAACTTATTGATACTACAGTGATATATTATTGCAAGATAAAGAAGACTACTGCATCAAAAAATGAAGTAGATGGGCTAAATTATTCTTAACAGAGCAATAAAATGTATGCATAAATACATGTGCTACAATTATTTAAAGTACATGGAGATGTAATTTGTTAAAATATTTGCCTCAATTATCTGGCTTGCATATATTCAAAGTGTTAAGGCATCTGAACTCTTTTCTTTAAAATGTAAAAATATAAAAGAACTGTGGAGTCTTGCTGCAATTTTGGGAATATTTTCTCTCTTTTGCCATTTTTTATTTCTGTTTTGTAATGGCTTTTTAAAAATTACCTACAGAAGATGTCAAGCAGTGTAATACTAAAACTTTAATGTGATTATTCTGTGAAACAGTAAGACATACATCAGACACAGATAAGTCATTTCTTGGCCTTGACCAAAGAGTTGCTAACATTAAGATGACAGCCTAGTTACTTTTTCCATGCACTTTCTTTCCACCTATGTATAGAGGAGCTGAGTAACCAGTTATTTGACATTGGCAAGTCTGAGGATTCACAGTACCAATTATTACAGTAATCTGAATGTTACTAAAACAGTAACTTTAAATATAATTTTAAAATTCATGACAACAATAGCATGAGTATGGTAAATGATACATAGCACAATTACAGTGAAAAATAGAAAACATCAGTGAGATATTGTATATTCATGTAATACTAATGATGTCTTGGGCTGTGTATAAAATATTGATAGAAAAACACCCAAAATGAAAACAAAAAACAAAAAACCCTCATTCATATTGTTCAACAAAAAACTGTTTGACTCTGATTTTTCCTGCCATCTGGTGGCAAGATCAAAACTTAAGCAGTATATGTTTAATCATATAAACAATACACCATTATTTTAAATATTTTTACAACTGTCAAACAAAGTACACTCGAATTAGTTTTATATGAACCCAGTAAGAGATTGTATAAGCCTAGTAATTTCATGTAAAATCTAAATATAATAGTTATTTTAATTATATTGACAAGCAGCACCTCAAGGTTTAATGTAACATTTAAAACTATAAGACAAATACAATAAAAAATGAAACTCTCTCAAATGAACCTGAATGTGTAGGTCAAGAGTTCTCATTTTATGACATTGAATAATTTTTACAAATTAAGTAGATAGTAATTTAATATATTAATTCTTTCTATTAGAAAGTGAATTTTGGTTAAAATCTGAAAGATCATTTTTCAAAAAGAATATGACAGAAATATGAATACTCTTAATTTTTTATGAAGTTAAGGGGTGGGGAAGAATAGCTCTTTCTAAAAATGTTTAAAAATAAAATGAGTAGTTTAAGATTAAAATAAATATAGTTTCACATAAACATTATATAAGTTAAATACTTTCAATGCATTCTTTTCAAATATGACTTCGATGTTTATTTTACAAAGTGCATTTAAAACTACTTTATTTAATATTTTCCATCCCATTGAACAATAATATTTAAAAGGCTGTATGTTAAAGTAATATTTCTAAATGTTCAATATGTTGATTAATAAAAATATTTTATAACCTCTTTACAATAACTTAGAAGTTATGAGATAGTAACATATATTACATGCTAATTTTAAGAAGGCAAGTTGAGTTAGTGATATCAACAGTTGGCAAACTCAATTCTTCATTTGAAGATTTTTTTTTTTCAAAGTGATAATTTGTATAATTTCAATGTGAATAATTCTTATAGTTTGGTCTGAAGCTTATTAGAAATACATTTGTGTACAATTAAGAGTATTCTTAAGTTTAGAACTAAGTAATAAGAATTTTCTTAAATTCATAACTGTAAAACACTTTAAAAGTTACAAATTTTTCCAAATTTCAAGAAGTAAATATTTGTTTCATTTTATATATGGGAGAGGGAAAAATATCAGAAAAAGATTTAACCAATGTAGTAACTACAAAATACTCTAAATTTCATGCTAATGAATATCTTTTTTTACCTAGTTGGCAATAGGCAATAGCTGAAATAGCTTGTGAGACAGCTGAATAGCTGATTCATGAAGGTCATATGGATACATATTCTGTCTACACAGCATAAACTGAAATGGAAATTTGGCAGCTACCCCATTTATGTGATCCTTGGCAATTCAGGCCTTAAAGTGGATTTAACACTTGTGAATGAGATGACTAAAAGTAAGGATGTTTGAGATGATATTCTAAATTATTTCATGCAATTCACAACTTAAGATCTCCTATGAAAAAAAAAAATTAAAAAAGAAAATATCCTCCTTTTTTAAATCCTCTGTGCTTATAAAGACATGCTTATAAAAATAAATTAGATATTCCAACATACAGGTTGCTTTGAATCAAGTCGATTTGGGGAGTAGGAGGTGGATAAAGTCTTAATATGGTAAAATCTATTATTCTGTGTTGAAGGCCCAAAGAATAATCTAATTCATAGTACTCTTGGAATTCTAAATCAATACAGGAGTCATTCATCAATTTTTCAGCATTCATATATCAGACACCCTGATTAAGTAAGAGATTTTAAAAGCACCATCTTTTAACCATTTAACTTTGAATGGGCCAGATACCAAATGATAATCATTCAACCATGTAAAACTAGAAGTCTGACATTAATCAAATAGAAAGATTTACATTTTGTAAATATTGATTGTTTAATAATCATTAATATATTGATTTAGGTAACTACACACCTATATTTAGGTAACTATAACATACATATAAGCCTTTAGAAAATAACGTCATTGGTAAATTGTTCAATTGAAAAACAAAGTTATCATTTTAAAAAATAAAACAAAGAACCATGTTATGTTTGGCTTTATTTACGTTTAGTATCTAGAATGCTACTTCAATGCTTTGTAGGGGTACATAAACAAACATAAGGCAAATATATATCCATTTGTAGAAAATGTTTAAAAATATTCTTTTAACCTTTGAGCAATTTTGTAAGTTAAATCTTCGTATATTCACTATGATGATAAATAAAACAACTGAGGCTAATGGACCCTAAGTTGCTTGCTAATGTCAGCTAATAAGGGATAAAGCCAGGATACTCCAATTCAGGTTTTCAGATAGCAAGCATATTGCTTTGGGTAAGAAAAGCACTATATTTATATATTGCTTATGTAAATATACTTGCATTTTGGTATCAAAAATAGGTAGACCCATGTCTCAAATTTCCCAATGACGTAACTGGTACCATTGAAAAAAAAATCTGATAAGATTGTTGCTAGTGTGAATGAAGTGTTAGGACGAGTGGATGAATAGGAAAAATGGCAATTTTCTAGTTTCTCCCAGGTCAGTTATTCCACAAGCACAAATATACTCTTGTTCGCATATACCAATACATTGTATATTTCATCACTATGCAAGACAATTTTACAAATTTCAGTTTTGCAGCTCCTGTGCTCTCTCATGAGTAATCCAAATCTACGTGCAGAGCAAACTCCTTGGAAGTTGCTAATACTAGGTAAGGGGCTGCAGTCAGTGGTGAGAGATTTGATATTTAGAAGAGGATGATTTGCCTTTTACATTTTTTTTTTTAGTGACTGTGACAATTCAAAAATAGTGCTTATGTTATAAAATTAAAGTAATTTAAATTTAAAGAACTTTTAACTGAATTGATGTTTTTGCCCAATGAATCCTTTGAAAATGGGACTAGAAAATATTTTGTTTAGAGGAGGCATTTCTGCCAGATTAAAAAACATAATCTCAAATGTTCCTGTTTAATCAACTATTACATTTACTGAATGTAACATGACATAATGAACCTCTGATTATCCATTTGAAATGTTCTGACTTGAGAATAAAAATATACCTAATTGTAAGTAAGGGAAAATACATTTCTAACTATTCTTAATTTCTTCTCAAATGTATTGATCAACCAATCATTAGAGAAAGATAATTATTAGACAAAAAAATTCGCTTATGTAACTATGGAAACAAATATATACATCATATGTTAACTGGTGTATGGGAAGGTAACAAACAGATAGATAAACAAATAAATGTATTAACTGATGTAAAGGAAATGAAGAAAGTCACCTTGGTAAGTGACCTGGATCTAAGTATACTTGACTTTTAGTCTTAGTACTTCCACTGATCCATTATGCAGTCTTAGGTAAGACTTTATGCTTACAACCTGTTTCTTCAGTTGTGTTGATGTTACCTTAAGCTCCGTTTGAGGATAACATATTCAAATTTTATGAATAGTTACTCTAATCATAGAAGCATTATGTGCATGGGAAGATTCTGAGTTTGTGATATGGCATGCCCCATGTTTATAGACAATGCTTCACGTTTATATCAAGGGAGTGAGTTTCCTTCTGTAATTTTTTCGTGAAAAGAATACATCTTGGCTGTTAATTTAACATGTACACCAGCTTTCATTTGTGTCTCTCTTTAAATAAAGAAAATTCATGATCAAAAACATCTTCACTTAACTTTAGTATTATTCAACATATTATTACCATATTAATTCAGAGAAAATATTATCAGTCAATTTTAACTATTGTTGCTATTTAAATCATACAAAATCTATTTAATAGGAGGTATTTTTTTTGAATTTTGATTTCATTTTCTAATGTACTCCAGTAGAATTATTTATTTTTCATCTTATATACATTGTACACCTGAAACTTAGATTTCTGACTTTTTGCCTTCCCTTTCTTTGAAGAAAGATCCTCTAGGCTGTCAGGTTTGTTACTAGAATCCTCCCACCTCTCTGCCTTGTCATCACCAGAAATCACTTTTGCTTATTGATATATCATAGTTGATCATATTTTGGTGGTATCTGTGATATTTTTATACATGCATACAATGTTTAAGGATTAAATCAGGGTAATTGGGATATCCATCACTTCAAATATTTATTTTTTCTTTGTTTTGAGAACATTCTGATTCTTTCAGTACTTTAAAAAATATAATATGTTATTGTTAACTATAGCTTTCCTGCTTTACAATTGAACACTAGAACTTGTTCCTTTTATTTAATCATATTTTTGTACTCATTAGCCAACTCCTCTTCATTCTCTTCTTCTGCTACATTTCTCAACCTCTGAAAATTATTTTTTGACTCGCCATCTCTCAGCTCTTAATAAAATTCATTTGTGTCTGGAGCACTAATATCATCACCCTCCCAGCACCTGCTTTTTTATTTTATATATGTATAATTTTGTTCTTACTCTATAAATATCACCTAAAGACCCATTACTTTTCCAGCATATCACTTACTGTCATGTTTGATGTGGTATTAGGAAAAAAGGCCACGTAAGATGATAAATGAGTTGCAGTTAAAAACACATACTCATATCTCTAAACACTTTCTCAAAGTTTGAAAAGGAGATAATGTAGCTACTGAAATATTAAAAGTAAGAAGGATTCATACTAGATCTTTTGATACAAAAGAAATTCTCCACAGAATGCTGATTATTACACTTTGTGTTTTATTTCCTATAATACACCAAAAGTAGTAATGATGAGTTGCAACTCTTCACAATTCTCTCTAAAAAGTTAAGATTTGGCCAGGCGCGGTGACTCAAGCCTGTAATCCCAGCACTTTGGGAGGCTGAGACGGGCGGATCACGAGGTCAGGAGATCAAGACTATCCTGGCTAACACGGTGAAACCCCGTCTCTACTAAAAAATACAAAAATCTAGCCAGGCAAGGTGGCGGGCACCTGTAGTCCCAGCTACTCGGGAGGCTGAGGCAGGAGAATGGCCTAAACCCGGGAGGCGGAGCTTGCAGTGAGCTGAGATCCGGCCACTGCACTCCAGCCTGGGCGACACAGCGAGACTCGGTCTCAGAAAAAAAAAAAAAAGTTAAGATTTTTTCCAAACAATAACTAGTAACCTTTGTAGCAGGTAAACAGTAAATGCTATTAATGTTAGTAGAGATGAAATAAACTAGATAGTCAAATCAATAGTGTGAAGAAAATCAATAACAGAGGAATTGAAAGAAATACAGGATCTGAATCACAAATTTCCTGAAGATTTACTTGACAGCCTAAAAAGTGATTTTTGCATTCAATAAAGGTTTTATGATTTCCTTAGACAACTTTAATAATCTTAAGGAATAAATTTTTCTCCAAATCAATTTTGATTTGATTAATAAAATATTTAATCCTGGCAGAGCATGGTGACTCACACCTGTAATCCTAGAACTCTGGGAGGCCAAGGCAGGTGAATCACTTGAGCTCAGGAATTTGAAAACAGCCTGGGCAACATGGCAAAACCCCATCAATAAAAAAATACAAACATTAACCAGACATGGTGGCACATGCCTATAGTTCCAGCTACTGGGAAGTCCGAGGTGGGAAGATCGCTTGAGTCTGGGAGGTCAAGGCTGCAGTGAGCTGAGATAGCATCACTGCACTGCAGCCCAGGAGATACAGTGAGATTTTGTCTCAAACAACCCAAAACACCCCTAATTCTTATCACATATAACTTTTCAGTGACATTAGGCAGGATTTCATCAATTCAGTTCAATAATGTTTTTACTTATACTTTTCAAAATGTTAAGAATTTTTGGTGTAGAATGTTTTAAACCAATGTAAAGAAATTATTATAATCCTGGATGCATCTTTCTGATAGATTTTCTAATTCTGCAAATAGAAAGTCAAAGAAATCAACTGGATAAATGTTTGGCTCCATTTTCCTAACGTATTCAGGAACTAGTCATATAGTGCTCATCTTTCTGTCAGGACTTACGTTTTTGGGCATTTTTCCAAAAATATAATGAAGCATGTGGAGCTATAATTTGCAAATCAATTCTCAGAAAGAAAAAAAAAGTGAGAAGAAAGAATAATATTAATAGTCATTTTGGACCATGTTTATGCAACTTAAAGGTTACTATGTATCTTTTTTTCTACCATTTAGCCATGAAGAAAATAATATAAACTCATTTACTCCTTAAATCTTACCACTTGATAAAATCAAGTTAAATGATTATTCACAATTTAAAGGCATAATAGCCTTTGCACAGTTTCCAGTTCACTGGTTGACCATAACCTGGAAACCAGCAATTTGAATTATAATACACTTTCCTGTTTGATCAGTGTTTTACGTTTTAACCAAAACTTTACTATATGCTATGCAGTTTAAGATACACAAAGCTCTATGGATAGACAGAGATTTGTCCCTATTCAAAAACAAGGAAGCTGAGGCTCAAAAAGGAAGTCGAAAGAGCCAGGGCTTCAGCTTCCTGGATTCAGGTGTTATTTTGTGACTACCTGTAACTGACACCTAAGTACTCCAAAGTGCAAAACTGAGTCACATAGCTTCATGAAAATGCCAATACTCATACATAGAGATTGCCTTACATTTCAAACCAAGAGAAGTCCCAAAACAGACAGTTGAACAGCAGGGTTATTTACTCCAATATTTTTAAAATACTTCCCTTTCTTTAAAATTATTTATCAGCCCAAATAGAACCTTAAAATTCATAGGGTAAAGGAATGTTGCTTATTTAAAAAAGGGTGATGTGCTTCAATAAACTTCATCCTAAATGCCATGTAATAGACATGATCTTCTATACATGGGATGTGAAATGAATTGCTGATTAAATATGTTGATAAATGTTCTTGGTAAGCAGTCTGCAGCTGCCTTATGTTTCAGTCATTTGCATCCTTAATTCAAACAGTGAAAATTCAGTGATATCCACTGAACGTCCTACTGTGTCCCTCCAGGAAGGACACAATACCACAGTATAAAGACAGGTTGTAACTTTTTCAAAATTATAATGTTGCCCCTTGAAAAGAGCACATTTTTGGTGGGTAATTTTCCATCATGAATATGTATTTTTGATGCATAAATATGTGGAAAGCTTTTTTTTTTTACAGCTGTCTTCCCTTCTTTTAAAGAAGACAAACTTCGATGCATAATTTAGGAGACTTATGCATGAAGAGATAATATTTTGTGAATTATAATCAAGCAAAGGCCTTGAAAAAACAATGGAGATGTCTGCCATTACCACCTTCCTTTAAATTATGTACAAACCTTTTGGGACCTAAACAATGACATTCAGACAAGGGTTAAATCCACTTTAGAATACATAATCTATTACTGTTCAGCTAATTCATATACTATTAGGGTATATTTGATTCATACAGAAGAAAAAACTAAAGCACATTGAGAAAGTGGATTTGTTTCACGCTTATGTATGACAAATTTAAGATTTATTATATTCTTCTCTGAATCTTATTTCTCATTTAATTCTACATTGTTCAACTCTTTTACAATTTATGTTAACCATCTGGGGCATAAAGACTAGTGTTTCAGCAGCAGGATTTGGAGGTTTTAGGAAGATTCTACTGCCTAGCCATATTGTTAAAATGATGTGATATTCAGGCTTCTGAACATCTCTTTTGATATTTAACTATCTCAAAGTCTCTTTCTGATATTTTTAAGCATTGGTGATAACCAATATATATTAATAATCTCTCTCTTTGTGAATATACGATGTCTCATACAAGACTAGCCCCTTAACATTTATAAAGCATTTTCCCATATAGCATTAAGCATTGACATGTGATTTATTGGATGATTTTTTTCTCATAAAAATATACCTTATTACTGAAGCATTCTGAGGAATTATAAAAAGATATATGGCCTGATTTTCAGCGAATATTACATCTTCAGGATATCATTACTGCAATATTTTATAGTATAGCATATAATTTAGGGAGCTGAAATTAATCAAGTAACAAGAAATGACAAAATTTTACATATAACAACTGTGACTTCTGGAGTCTTCCCAAGGAATTTTATGTGAAGAAGCCAACATGTCCCTGAAAGAATGTGAGGAACTAATTTTCCATGATCACTGATACTGACACTAGCTCCACAGGATCATTACAGACTCTTATTTTTGAAATTAGAATAGCTATGGTCTGTGCTTTGGTCTGACTGATTTCCTTTAAATCACATTTATTCTTCCTCACAGTCTGGCACTCTTAATTAGTCATGTTCCTTAGACCTTTATTTTAAGTGAATCTGTAATAATAAAGGCCTGTTCTAAAGAAGAAAGTAGGCATCATGTGTGAATACCTACTCTAGTAGAAAAGTTCACCTTTTTAGCATGTAACCACACTGGACCCACAGCAAAGGAGATACGAGGGGTTTGGTGAAAAATTGTCGAGAAAGAACATCTACATAGCTATAGCGATAGATAGACAGATAGATAGATAGATAGATAGATAGATAGATAGATAGATAGATGGATAGATAGATAGATAGATAGATAGATAGATAGATAGATAGCAGTTGTTCAACTCACAAGGTCTCAAAATATCTATGATGGAAATCCTCATCTCTTTCCAGTGGGAAAGGTGTCTGAGTCCTTCCACCAAGGCCTTGATTACTTGTATTTTCCGATGTCATCTGTTTACTAGCCCTTCCTCTTATGATTAGAAATCTCTTCCATCTTAATGAACTTCTTCTCACTACTGTAGTTTCTACACATTTTCACTTAATGTTTTACTTCTTTTAAATAATCAACAAAGTATTGAATCTGCAGTTCTACTCTTTTCCATTTTTTAACATCTCTCCTCAGCACTCAGAATCTACATTCTGTATTCATTATTCTAAGGCAATAATTGTTCAAAGATTTACCAGACACCTCTTAATATTCAAAGCTTATCATTAGTTTTTTGTAACGATGTTTTTTATTTTATTTATTTATTTATTTATTTTTGAGACAGAGTCTCACTCTGTCGTCCAGGCTGGAGTGCAGTGGCACGATCTCGGTTCACTGCAAGCTCTGCCTCCCGGGTTCACGCCATTCTCCTGCCTCAGCCTCCTAAGTAACTGGGACGACACGTCCGGCTAAATTTTTGTATTTTTAGTAGAGACAGGGTTTCACCGTATTAACCAGGATAGTCCCGATCTCCTGACCTCGTGATCCACCTGCCTAGACCTCCCAAAGTGCTGGGATTACAGGTGGAAGCCACCGCACCTGGCGGTTTTTGTAACTATTTAGCTTTTGTAACTATTTAGCTTTGAAATAGTTTTGTAACTATTTAGCTTTGACCTTTATTCCTTAAAACTCGCTTCTGAAGCTTCTTATTGCATTCTTGTCAGTGTTAGAATCTGCTGTGGTTTCATCCTTGGATTTCTGTTTGGAATGGCTTTTCTTCTCCCTGTTAAACACCTGTTTAACTTCTGAGAATCAACTAAAATTGAACATATATAAAACTATCTTGCCATCCCTCCCTCCATCCCTCCCGCTTTCCTCCCTGCTTCCCTTCCTTCCTTTTCCCATAAAACATGTAACTTTATTCCTAACGTATATTACAATATAATTATGTACTTTTTCCTCTATATATTTTGTATGCCACTGTTATTCTTCCAGGGACAAGGTCAGTACTTGATATATAGTGAACACTTAGCATTAATGAATAAAGAATGAATGGATTAATTAATTAATGGCAGGTCCTGGGCATGGCTGATGATCTAAAAATGTTACTCATCCTTTGACATAATTTTCAATTCAAATGCTCATATCCTACTTTTCCTCATCTTTAAACTCAAAAAAAAATGTAACTCGAATTCATTTTAATCTCAGGAGAAACAGAAAACAGAAATTAACACAGATAACCGTTTTCCCGTATTCAACTCTTAATTTTACTACAACCCTGACAATAAAGTAATGCTAGCCATATTTTTTCAGCCTAAGCAATGTTCAAAATATTATGTGCCTGAGTTTGCATCACAAGCGAGTCGCAGAGCACAAAGTGGAACTCAAATATTTCATCCCAAAATTGTGCATTAAGTTATAATGAAGTGAAGATGTAAGAGAAAGTTGCTTTGAGGAACTGAGATTTAAGCTGAGCTCTGAAGAATAAAGAGCTTGCCTGGGAAGATATGGGGAAAGAAACTTCTAGGCAGAAAATAGAACCAAAACAACGACCTAAATTAAAATAGCACTTTTTATAGGTTTAAGAATGAAGAAGTAAATGAAAAAACGAAATAACTCCTGGAGTGAAACAATGGCAGAGGTAGGCAAGAAATACATCATTTGGAACCTTAAAATTCATGGTACAAATTTACATTTTCCTCCAATTGCCATAGAAATCCATTAAAAGGTTATAAGCTGAATAGTAATATGATCTGTGTTTTGTTTTCAAAACATCATTGTAATCAATGCATAGAAATTAACTTAGAGAGAACAGATATAAAAGATGGGGAAAGTTAGGAATAACTAAGAAATATATGAAAGTCATATTTAGTTGGTTTTGGAAGACAGAGGTATGAGAAAATAAACTTCTCATAATATAGTCGATATCGTTTTAATTTTCTGAATCACGGTCATGTATTCCTATCGATGTAATAAAGAAAGAGATGTTTAAAGTAGGAAGAATTGTTTCAAGGCTACGTGACTATACAGAAGTTTTCTCTGGAAACAGGGACCTATGTGAGGTGTAAACATAAAGACCCAGAGACTGTCACATAAAAGCCATCTCCTGTATGGCCCTAAAAGATAAAAAGACTTAAAGATAAAAAGTCCTGAAGATTTTACTTTACCATTATTGAATTCTATAATTGTATATAAATGTGTCTGGATTTCATGCAACATTAAGCAAATAACCTAATTTTTTCTAGTATCAGTTTCATGTATATTAATTAGGAAGATTATTTACAACCAGTGATTTTCTAATTGATCCTGGGAGTCCTAAATATTCTGTAGGAATAGCAGGGTCTTCAAACTGGATAATCATTGACTGTATTGGCAAGGATCCTCATCCATACCCCAATCAAATAACTCAATTTTTTTCTCTTGTATATGTTAGACATATAATGAGGCTAAAGAACATTGAAAACGAAGTGCTAAATTATCTCTGAGGTTACTTTCAGATACAATGTTATGTAGATCTATTATTGACTTTCTTTTCTGATTTTTTATATTTATTCATATGTGTTCTCCTGTATGCTATTACCACATAAACACAGAAAACTTCCATTTTGTATTTCTAATGTAGTCTTGCTTTCTAAATGTGGATGATTATTTCTAACTGCAAATGTTTATCTGAAACTCTTAAAAAGATCCCAAACTCAACATACAACAAATAAAATACTTGATTTCTCTTTATTTAATTTTTATTACATAAGCCAGAGATCCAGAAAAGTCATTCTATACTTTTCATTTGCTTTATTTCAAGGTACATCCTTGGGCCCTATATTCTACCTTCTAAATATTTACCAAATCTACTCTACTCATTTTGACTACTTACTGCCTTCATGATAAGCATCAGTATTTCTTTGGAGGGTATTATATAGCTTCCTGAAGAGCTTCTTGCCTCTAATTTCCTCCTCTTCCCCAATATATTTATCCCAACTTTATCTCAAAACTGTCTTCTATATGAAGCTGATCACTTTTATTTCCTTATAATGGCTTCACAATTTATCCAGGACACACTTCACAGTTTGACATAGCTGACATCTCAGGTATTCATCACTCACTCCATGCTAATCACATTTTTGTTGTTTTAATGCGAATCCAGTATTTGCAACAAGTTAGTCTGTGACATAATCAAAATGCAACTTAGTTTTTGTCTCCAACTACTTTTCTTTTTTGTTGTTGTTGGGTTTTTTGTTTGTTTGTTTTTGTTTGAGACAGAGTTTTGTTCTTGTCTCCCAGGCTGGAGTTCAGTTGCAGATCTTGGCTCACTGCAACCTCCGCCTCCCTGGTTCAAGTGATTCTCCTGCCTCAGGCTCCTGAGTAGCTGTGATTACAGGCGCCCACCACCACACCTGGCTAATTTTTGTATTTTTAGTAGAGACGGGGTTTCGCCATGTTGACCAGGCTGGTCTCGAACTCCTGACCTCGGGTGATCCACCTGCCTCAGCCTCCCAAGGTGTTGGGATTACAGATGTGAGCCACCGTACCAGGCCTCCAACTACTTTTCAAAAACATTTTTAAATGAAGATTATGTTTCCCTATCCATGGAAGCAAATTCTAGCAGGCCTATTAACTCTCTGCTCTTTCTTAAGTAAGAGATAGCTCTATGATCTCTGAAATCTGAAAACACAGCCTCAATTTTGTATTAGAATGTAAGTCTCCATCCAAGATGAACCTGACTTACTGTCAAATCTTCTCCCATATGACTGCACAGGCCAACCTCAGGCTGGAAGATTAGATGGTACCCTGGACCTGGAAGAAGCTAGGAGTTGATTGTTTCTACTGGGGTGAGTTTGTGAGTAAGTTGCCAGCTGGGACCTTCTCCTACCTGTAGTTTCCCTTTGTGAGCTTGAGGTGATAGATGGAGCACCACTTTATCCCTCACTTTAATAGGAGTAGATGCCTACAGGTTGGTAACTACTCTTTTCAAAGAAAGTTCTTCATAAACTCTCCTCCTCAGTCTTCTCTCTCAGCCCATAAATAGTTTCAAACTGGATTATTGGTGTTCAGAAATTTCCCTCATACATCTGCATGTGATGATTCAGTTTGTCAATTTTAAATTTAACTTTTTCAGGATTTTGGTATTTAGTTGAAGTTTCAATATCAGTATGCATGATCTGATTTACTCTTTAGCACAACCCCATAAGAGAAACAAATCTAATCATCTTTATGCACTTGTGGAAACTGAGGGTAAGATGAATTAAATATATTTTCCTAAGTTGTAGACCTCATCAATGACTAAAGTAGAAATCAATTCCAGGGCCGGGCACAGTGACTCATGCCTGTAATCCCAGCACTTTGGAAGGCCAAGGCAGGGTGGATCACGAGGTCAGGAGATCGAGACCATCCTGACGAACATGGTGAAACCCCATCTCTACTAAACATACAAAAAATTAGCTGGATATGTTGGTGCACACCTGTAGTCCCAGCTACTCGGGAGGCTGAGGCAGGAGAATTGCTTGAACCTGGGAGGCGGAGATTGCAGGGAGCTGAGAGCATGCCACTGAACTCCAGCCTGGGTGACCCAGTGAGACTCTGGCTTAAAAAAAAAAAAAAAAATCAATTCCAGGCACCGGACTCTGAGTCCATAACCCTAAATACTGGACTATGACTTCCTATCCAATTTCTTTTATGATCTTGCCTCTGTCTGCTTTTAAAGCTATGTTCCTGTTTTCAATGCATCCCAACATCATTGACTTTCTAAGAACTCTTTCCATTTACCAAACTTTCCTCACCTCCTGCCTTCACACAGACCATTTTCTCTACCGGAAACAGCCTTCCTTTTTTTATTTTATTTTTTTTTTTTATATAAAATACCTAATGAATTCTTGTCCAAGACAGCTACTTTCTTAACCTCACCAAAAGACTTAAAGCATTTCCTTCAACATGTATGTGTATAACATGATTATAGTATTTTCATATTTTCTAATACTCTATTTACATTTCTGTCTTGCCTGCTATAACTTTGGGCTCAAGGCAGAGACTGTTTTTATTTATCAAGCCCTACCAAGAAAAATTTCTGTTGAATGAGTAAGTGATAGACTGTATGTAGGCTCCCACTAATGAGATTAAATGCTGCTAAAAATTCTAGAGAGTAAATCCTTGGAAATAATTTAGTCCAACAAACTCATTGAAGAGTCTGGAAAATTTAAAACCAGGGAGAAAAAGTTACTTGTTGGTAGAACCCAATACTGTATTTTTAAATTGGAGCACTCTCTTCCCCCACATTTTGGGATATTTTGAATTTCTTATTTGTGCAAAGTTTTCATTGTGCAAAATCATGTGGTACAATGCCAGCATGCAGAGCCCTTTTTCCTATCTTCCTAAGACCTAGCAGATGTGACCAGGCTGTGCCAGTACCACCTGGGACTCATTCCTAAGTGGTAAGACGGTCTTATTTATGTAAAGGTTATAACTACAATCCATAGCAGGTGCCTAGTTTACTGCATTTAAGGTTATTACAAAAGCACTTTGCGAGGTTCTTAGATGCCATAAAGTTTTGATCTTTTTTTAATACTTCTGTCACACTAGTCGCACCAACAACGTTAACTTGGACTGCTCCTTCTCCTTGTTGTTATCAACTATTAAAGTCAATGGTTTTTGTTATCTATAACTTTTACCATGAGTCCTCTTTAGAGCTAATGTATAAATTCTGAATGAGTAAACTAAGGAATTCATGTTAATATTAGTCAAGAAGAATGAATTAAAAACAGGTGTGAGACAAAGAGATTTCTTACCTTCATGTTCAGTATAAATTTGTACTAAACAATCTGATTCCCAAGTTTTTCTAATAAAGATTTATAAGTATTAGATTTATATCAAGAATAGTTTTCATTTTCTTTTTTTTAGAAAAATGATTCTCTTTAGTAAAATGCTCTTATTTCGTAACAGCTAGGTCAATCTTAGTGTTAAATTTTAGTTTTCAAGTTTTGCTTGTGGTTATATAGGTAACCACATATAGTAAAAGCATAGGTGATTTTCTCTTTTTTATTTTATTTCAGGAAAAGTAAATAAAATGGTGGAAATGTAAAGAAAATTTTTTATCTGCTGAGGATAGAAAATTGATTATTTCATTTATAAAATAAGAACAGGCTGAACTGAAAAGCATGCCACATGTGTTTTAAAAGTACTGTCCACGTCTTATGTTTTGATATTTTTGAATGATAAACTGTCTATTTCTTTCTGGAAAAGAGAATGTGTGATTATGCATATGAATAGCTAAATGATGTAATATTACTTCCTGTCTTTGGGAGACCTTCGCTCTTGTTAGTACCGCTATCCCATTCAACTGTAACTCTGTATAAGCTTTCAAGAATGTTTTTAGTCATGGACCTTCACCTTCCAGTGATTTCATCCAGATATAGTTTCCATAACTTTTACTGGTTTAAACAGAAGAAAAGAGCAGACCATCTGAACGAAGTAAAATGTCACCATTAAATTGGTTTTTGTAGCTTAAGGTATAGTGTAATGATATTTTTCTAGCAGCTGCTTTCACTTGGATTTAAAGTTTAGAGAAAGCTTTGCATCTGATACAAAATAATAAAGTGCAGGTTGAGTTACTTCCTTCTTTTGTGTTCCAAAACATAAGGAATAGTTTTGTGCTTTTTCCATGGTGACTTACGATCATTAAGATTTTTGTGTTAACCTAAATCATTGTCTACGTGTGCTTAATGAAGTATATGCAAAAAATGCTTTTGAAGAAAGTAAAATCATCTTTCTAATGAATATAAGAATTACATGGATCAATTTATATTATTTCTCACCTACAATTTACTCCCCTTTACAAAATGGTTTAATTGTTAATGTAAAATGAGATGTCTTGGTGATAAATCTATTGTAATTGCCAAGAGGTAAGGAGTTCTTACATACAGTGAGAGTAATGAATTTTAGTTCCAAATCATGTTGATAGTTTGTCCTATTCATGAAGAATACAAATGTTAGAAAAGTGTAAACGTTTAACATAATATAAAATAATGTTTACGTGGTATTAGTTTTTTTAGTAGTTAATGAAATAAAATGGATAAAATGAAACAAAAACATTAAATATTCTAAACAAAAATTAATTTGGAAATGCTTTTATCAGTTCTATCATTAGTACAGGGAATATGTACTTGCCAATTACTAAATTTATTAGTAGACAATCTAACAAAGAATGAAAAGGAGAGAAAACTTGTTAGGAGGTTTCTTAAGTGCCTGGGATTCTACTATATTTATAATTTTAAAGAATTCACAAATGCTCTTTTGTTTCCATTATCAGAAGTTGCAATGTCAGAATTAAATAAGAAGAAGTGTTTTCCTTCAAAACAATATTCTTAACAAACTTCATTTTTATTTCTATTAATTTGGTCAAATTTATCTTCGTAATCAAAAATATATTTTATTCTAGATTTGAACTAAGCTGTGTGATGAAGCATTTCTGGAGACATATATGATCCTGTGAACAGAAGAAGACAGTAACAGTCGTAAAACATTGCTAAAACAAACAAATTGATAAAACAAACTCTGGAAGATGAGAAGATGGGAGAGCACAGACTGTGCCTTTGTGGATGGGCCTTATCTTCGCCGTGCCCTAATGGTTTAACTTAAAGCATCATGAATGTAAGACTATGACTGTCAGTTGATGCTAAAAACGTAAGGCTCATATGCAGATCATGGCTAATAGTTACTAACTTGTGGTACATAGCAAGGTTTATACACACAAATCCCAGAACTCCTCTCCAATTATCTTTTTTTTTTTTAACACTTATCTTTTAGCAATAATCCTTAGCATTAGCTCTAGAAGAATACTCTAAAAGAATAAAAGCAGGCCCAGCTCAACCCGTCCCCATTCACACATTAGGCTGCCTAAGATTTTAATTCTTTCTCTTTATAGACTGTACTTGACATCTTTTTAAAATAATTGGATTTCACATGTAAAGTTATTTGGGTCAGAGGGAAAAATAGATTATGATTATCTACTGGCTTGCAACCGGTAAAGATGGGAACACTGATAGTGGACAGAAAAAAAAGAGAGATGGGCCTAATTTAATAGGCTTTCCAAATGACAAATACACTGAAATAGGAAATTAGGATGTTTTAATTATGTATTCCAGCAAAAACTTTGAGGTTTATAACCAGCAATACACAAATAGACTGCTTTTTGAAGCCTATTAAACACAGACTAAGTCATTTCCCCCCATCTTCTGTAATGTTTCTTTTCTGTCCTGGATCATAAGTATTAACGCTTATGAGTAGCCTTGCAGGTGAACTAATATAAACTATGTTGTTGATTCCCACACCCCCAACAGTTTTTCTGGTTAGCGATCAGAGTGGCTGCTTGACTCACTATCATTTTAAAAGGCTGACAATTTTTCGGATTCATTATATTTATATTTCACTTATTAAATAGATATATAAAGCTTTAAAAGGACATAAGGACATCCCTGAAGGAGACACATTCAAGTATCTTTTTTCAGTGCAAGATTTTTAATGAAATGTTGGAAATGTTGCTTAATGCAATACATCTTGTCTTTCTATGGCATAAATAAACACGTCTATGCGGGAAGAATCAAAAGACCTTGAAATTTACAGTGATGTTAAGAAAGCAAACCTTAGATTTGTGAGACAATAATACCAGGTTTTTCGAGGATAAAAATAGAAATTGTGTTAGCAACCTATCCCAATGGCTTTATATCCTCATGAGAGAAACAGAGAATGAAAGCGTTATGAAATCTAGACCTGGAATTGCTAGAGTGCAACAAAATCCCCAATTCCCCCAACCAAAAAGAAACAGTCTAAACCATCCATATTTCTATGCATATTTTTCCTGGTTTCTAGGGAAACATACTTTTATACATAAGGCTGGCTGGGGAAATCTTTTTTTAGATCCCTTATTCCAATACAAATTTGCTGCTTCTAATTGTAAAAAGCACATTAGGATTAGTGGATCTTCAAATCATCTGACTTTCAGGTTTTTGTTTTTTTTTTTCTTTTGGTATCTTAGGTTAATGCTCATGATTATTATTAATTGAATTGACCTGACACTGATCATTAACCACATTTAATAATACAGTTTTAAGAGACTAACTCAATAAATAAATAGTATATATCTCTAAGGATTAGTTAACCTAAAATGAGTGTCCAGTCTATAATAAATGCTAATATATATGGCTATAATAGAAAAGAAGGCATGCATGAGTATATGTGATTACATGTTCATATAAGTAAAAGAGAAAAATGATAATATTGCTCATGAACTGAGGAAAAGTTAGGTTGGAGTCAAGAGATACAATGACAAACATGAGTTATATTTTCCCACTCCACTACTCGAACACATGCTTCAGAAACATGCAGAAATTTTGAGGAGGACTTTGGTCTTTCATGGGATGTGGGTTGGGACAAGGAGAAGCTGAGGTAAAGAAGTAGATCTTAAATTGCAAGGAGAGCTTAACTAACATCTTCCTTATTAGACACATAGGCTAAAACGTATTAGTGCTTTGTATTGTTTTATGTGTATTGTATTTGTATGATGAAGCTCCCAATGCTTGTTCCATCTTTCAATCTGTATTTTGTGTGTCTTTCTTTCTGTTTTTCAGCTAAAACATATCACCACATTTCTATCAGATACAGTGTTAAATGTTTGTCAAATTTCAACATACCTTTAAATATTTTAGAACTAAATAAAATTTTCTGTTAAAAGTAAACTTATATGCCACACAGGATCATATAAGAGGAACTCAATCGGAAAACAATATCCTGCTCTTAAACTGTTAGCATTACATAATTTACCGCATTATTTCAGAAGAACATAATCCCACTAAACCAAAGCTATCGATAGAATCATATCAGTAGCTTATGATAGGGAAAAATAAGCTTCACACAAAAGGAAACATTGACATTTAAGAAGTAGTATTTACCTCCCAAAGTGGCAGATGATATAATTAACAACAGTTTTTAATACTGCTATTAGTTTAGAGAGATAGTCATGTGACAGCATTAGTGGCAGTAAAAATGGTACTATATATTTGGTGTTATAAAACTCAATTCTGGAATTAGGTCTAGGTGTAAATTACAGCTCTGCCACTAGATCTAGATAAGAAACTCTACAATGTACTTAATCTCTTTGGAATACCATGTATAAAATTTGCTTCAGAGAAGTATTGTTTGGGCCTAATGGGAAAAAAGAAATTGTGTGTGTGTGTGTGTATGTGTGTGTGAAACCTACATACTTCTTAAGTGTTAGTTTCCTTTCTTATTTTCTCTGAAGGTTTTATTATAAATTTTTGTGTTTAGTCACTTTTTTATTCTCTATAACTTTACAATGAATAAAATTATTCACAGGAACAAAGAATTGGGAAATATTAAAATGCCATCTATAGATAAATATTATGTACTCCATAGTTTTGTATTATTATTATTATTATTATTATTATTATTAGTGATTGACTCTCACTCTGTTGCCCAGTCTGGAGTGCAGTTGTGCACTCTTGGCTCATTGCAACCTCTGCCTCCCCGGTTCAAGTGATTCTCTTGCCTCCTGAGTAGCTGGAATTACAGGTGTGCACCACCACACCTGGCTAATTTTTGTATTTTTAGTAGAGACAAGGTTTCACCATATTAGCCAGACTGGACTCCGACTCCTGACCTCTAGTTATCCACCCTCCTCGGCCTCCCAAAGTGCTGGGATTACAGGCATGAGCCACCACTCCTGCCCTAAATATTTTAATTTATATGGAACAGTTAAATATAAATATCTGATTAATCAGACTGCACAGAAACTAACAAAAACATTTTAAATAATGACTAGGAGCCTCAAAATTGTAGAAATAATACTAAACATTGGTTGTAAGAGTAAAATTTTAAATTAAGAAAATTAAAAAAGACAAATATTAACAACACTGTGTTTTTCCATACCTTTATTGTTCTATTTTCCATGCCTTTATTGAGCAAAAGACCAGATCCCTGAGCCGCACGTAAGTCAGGATCTTGTTGGAGATCTGAATCAGTTCCAAACCCTCCATGGCTGTGTGTTTTCCATTACTGCAACAATGGCTTTCGGTCTCACCTACTAAGAGGTGGGAGAATCCTAACTCTTTCAATTTTCTTATCTCTCAGCCTTGGAAATAAATTTCTTTCTGATTTATCTGATTATAACATCAAATTACAAAATGATATGATTAGAGAAAATAAAAGAGCTAGACCTGAACTTTGCTGGAGAAGTCTATTATTTTAAATGAAAAAATGAATAAAAAGATGCAAACTGTATTTCAAAAACAGCACTACATAGAAACTTCACCTAGGACAAGCCTTTTTGGGTAGTGAAGACAAACTTTGAAATAAGTGAATGTGAGTCTTGTTCCTAAGACAGGTTGTTTCCCAGATAAGAAAAGGACTATATGCTCCCCTATACAGATTGTGTAGTTCCCTCCTTTGATCATATGTTGAAGACTGCTCCTTTTTTTTTTTTTTCCTCTCCCAGAGTAACATTTGAAATCACTTTGAAATACTTATGACTACTCCTCCTTGTAGCAGTTTTTACACTTGACACTGTATCCTCTGGGTAGGCGTAATGAGGAAGATGACACTTTTTCCCCATTGAAAGTGTAAGAGCTGGTGGGTCCAGAGCCCAAAGAAGAGAGCTGAGTTATTACTATTTGGCATTTATATAGAGTGTTTCCTCTGCAGACCGTGAGACACATCATAAGCGGTTAATTAATAGGCAGTATTCTTCAATACATCCCTAGAGATGGGAACTGCTGATGATGATCCTGACACCCTTGCTTCTACCCTGAGAAAAAGATAAGCCCCATCCACAGTAAAAATGGAGATAAAATACAAAGGACCAGTAGGAATAAATGTTTATATCCAGTCAGAAGAATTGTCTCTCTATTTTAGGGGATCACAGAGCTTTGGAGAAATGTTAGAGGTTTAAAAAAAAAGTGAAGAGAAACTATAAAGAGAGAAAACTATTTAAAGTCCTAAGAAAACAGAAGGAAATAGGATGAAGAAAAAACCAGTGAAACATCTGTGACATCATTCTTCTTACCTAAGGCCTCAGATGGGCTAGAGGCGCCAGAGTTCTTGCTCCCCCTTCTCCCCCCACCCCCAAGAGTGCCGGGTCCCAGGGGTGCAGGGGCTGGGAAAGGGGGGAGTGGTCCAGCCCCTCTTATACTCCCTGGTGAATGTGTGTGTGTGTGTGTGTGTGTGTGTGTGTGTGTTTTAAACCATACATGTTCAACCTGAAATTTCCTAGCAATAATGGATTGTTAGAGAGAGTCTGTTTTTGTAGTTGGTTTGTTTTTTCTGCCTGCTTATATGTTTGTTTGTTCATTCTGTGTCAGGGTGTCTGTGAATGTGATGAGTGCTTGCGCTGTTCCTTCTCATTGCTTTTGGAGTGGTGGTGGTTTGTTGGGTTGCTGTTTTAAGGTTAAAAAATTCATGTGAAACAGATAGAATTGCCTTAAATTTTTAGCAGTTGAGAAAATCTCAAGTGAGGAAAGCAGCCATACAGATGTTAGAGCAGACTTTATTGGGGTAGGTTTTACAAGCTCACCTAAATCTTTTACATAAAAATATGATCACAAAATGAATTTCAAGGGCTGACTTTTAAAAAGAAAATTCACATAACAAGCAACCTGGTGGTTTAGTTGGAAAGTCAGAGGTACACCTATTTGCTTTACTTTTTTTCCAATATAGCGTTAGTAACTAGTGCTGAGCAAAAAAATTGTTAACTTACAGATGATGAGTAGAGGAATACGGGTTTACTTACAGAACTCCAGATTACCTGTGGCACTTGTTTCTGCTTTCATCCCTAGACACTTGGATCAAAGCAAACTATTCCCTATAGAATAGTCTCAACTGTTGGAATTCTCCCTAAAATGTTTCAGCATAATTCTTTTGGACTGGTTTTGTTGTCACAGTAGACTTAATCTGTGGTTTTCACATGAATCTAGATTAAGACACATCTTAGTAAAACATACAAATAAAGCCAGTTTTGCAGGAAAGATACAATATGCATGATGGTAGTTTCCAATTTCCATAAAAGTTTTATATTTCCTTAGAACTTAGAGATAAGGTAAAGAAAGTTAAGAATTTTTTTTCAATATGTCTTAGTTGTCTAAATGTAGAGCCAAACAACAATGTAGACTCTGGAAAGTAATGCAGTAGAGTAGTAAAATTTGAAGTTAGTTTCATTAAATTAGACTGACAGTGATTAATTGAAACAACATTCAACAAATAGCATGAATGCCTACAACATTGTAGGCATTCAAGTGCCTGAAAAAATATAAAATTCTATCATTTATAAATACTGAATATATTGTGTTGCTATTAACTAGAAAAATAAGATATTAAAATGTTTTATTCCTTAGATGCAATAATTAAAATGGATACATTAACTAAAAAATGATAAAGTAGAAAAAAATAGTTAGAAAACGAAACACAAATTATTTATTCCAGATTCTTTACATTGTAGCTGAAAATCTAATGCAAGAAACAAACTTGCTCAATATCAATACTTTGCTCTTCATCGTGCTGACATTAAGTTGGCTATTTCTTGTAACTTAGAGACATAGTTACCATTATTAATAATTCTTAGCTATGTTCTGAAGGAAAAAATAATAAGATAACATTTTGATCAGTTTTCCAGTATTTAATTAACCTCTTTTACAACACTTAACACTTGTGCTAAAGGAAAGAGACTTATCTTACTTCTAGTTGTTCCTCTGTAAAGTGAAAAGCAGTATGGTAGAGTATACGCCATGTGTTCGGAAAAAAAAAAAAAAAAGATTTCAAAAACACATCCTTCATGTGTTTACATAACCATTTCAACAATTAAAAGGACAAAATAGGCAGGGTGCTGCAGCTCACGCTTGTAATCCCAACACTTTGGGGGGCCAAGGTGGGCGGAACACAAGGTCAGGAGTTTGAGACCAGCCTGGCCAATATGGTGAAACTCCGTCTCTACCAAAAATAGAAAAAAATTAGTTAGGCATGGTGGAGGGTGCCTGTAGTCCCAGCTACTCAGGAGGTTGAGGCAGGAGAATCGCTTGAACCTGGGAGGCAGAAGTTGCAGTGAGCCGAGGTCACAGTACTGCACTCCAGCCTGGGCTACAGAGCAAGATTCTGTCTCAAAGAAAAGAAAAAAAAAAAACTTAAAATATTATTTGCATAAAATGGTTCCTCAAGCAATGTTGTTTAAATAAATAAAATGCGTATTTTGGAGGAGACATTCTGTAAAGATAGAAATTTACTCCCACTTATTTGCTCAGATTCTCAGCTAAATTTGCTTGTTTTTTCATCATCTTGTATGAAAAGAAAGTCTATGTATAGTGATATAACTAAGATATATTTCCGTATCTATAGAGGTGTTGGGGTGTGGGATCTACAAAATAAAGAATGAAACAGTGAATTAATATCCTCTTAGCATATGTCTATCTCCGAGAGCATCCTCTCGGTCATGAATGACTGCATGGTGAAAATGTCCAGTGAGTGAAATAAACATACGACCTGTAATTTGCATGAAAGTTATTGATTTATTGATTTTCAAAACACGTGGTCAATGTTGGCATTTGATTTGCCTTTGTGGAGCTCATTCTGCCTGGACTTTGTTTTGCCAAGTCACCCTCGTTATCACCTTTCTCCTATGTTAGGTAACTGTAAAATTCCAAATGAACAGCTAAGCAGCCTGGTGTTGAGGTAACGTCTTTTAGAGTTGAAGTCATCGTGTTACACTGGTTTGTTATTCCAGTGAGATTTCACATTTGTTACAATATACTTTGAAATTTAGTGGTAAGAGGGACCCTCCCCTGCCCTCAGTTGCTCACACCTTCTAGTGTCAGTTCCCTGCGGGACTTGGAACAAAACTGAGCACTCTGGTAAAGCTAAAAATAATCAGTTCATTAGTATCAAGTTGCTTTCCTGAATATAGCAAGGTGTTCTTTCTACCTCCCCATCCCCAGCCATCCTCCCACACTCTACCTGACCTCACCCTAAGATGTATTATGTTCAGAATACAATGGGAACTTCCCTGACTTACTGTTTTCACCCCAAGGATTAGTCATAAAACATAACTGCATATAAAATTACGCACAAAACTTTTTGCAATTTTGTAATGTTATTTTACTAAATTCATACTTTGTAAATGTAGATCTTGGTGAAAATAAAACCATGATATAAAAAATATAATAAATTGGAATATGCTGTCATGAAATTTTGTTTCTTTCCAATAATGTATAATTATTATTTTATGTGGTCTTTGTGAAACACTCAAAAGAGAAAATATAGATTTTATAGACTACAAAGGATTATTTTAGAAGGTAATATTTCAATATAATTACTTAGATTTATGGGACAATAATATTAAAAAGACAAATCTAAAATGTTATGCTTAAAGAAAGGAATTTCATTTATTCTTTTTCTCAGTTATAATTTGACATTAGTTAGAAAATATCAGTCTCTATTCTTAAAATTATTAGCTACTTCCACATGCCTGGAATTAACAATAATTAAAACTTTTTAGCAATAGCTATAGAAAATATTACTTTTTAAAATAAATTTTCTAAGTTAAATAGAAATGATATGATATGCTTGTGATTATCAACCTTATATAAAATCATACTTATAAAAGCATCTTCTAGTCTTTCTCTTGTCAAATATATACTAATGTGCTCCTCAAAATAATTTTCCAATTTCTTATCTTTCTTTGGACATCTGGAAAATACATTAGTAACTATAAAAAAAAATAGGTCAAGTGTTCTTTTTCAAAATATAATTTTTACAGCTATCCACAGAACAATAAAAACATTCTACTAAGATTATTTTTCATGGTAAAAAAAAATGCATCGAGTAGGGTCTGCTTTGGGGGATTGTAAGGGGAGAAACCTGGGGTGCTTTAAGGTTAATGGACAGTGATTAAGGTTAATGGCTAAGTGCTTAAGGTTAAGTGCTATATTTACATAGCTGTCAATTCCTTAAAAAAAAAGTCTTTATGTCTATCAATCAGTTCTAGCTAATAGCCAATTAAACAGCAAATGGGGGATAGAGACGTAGGTAAAGACCCTTTAACCTGCATTTATAGGGTGGAATGGTCAACTTTCAATCAAGAAGTACTTATTGAACACCTATTTTGTCATGGCTGTGTTGCACACAAAAATGTAGGCATCATGGCCCCTGTGTTAAAAATGCTTAGTATCTAGCAGGGAATAGAACTAGGTATAGAAATACATCAGTATGGGCAGCTATCAAATAAACGATGCAGATGAGACATGCTATAGAATTCAGAGGAGGTAAAGATACTATGTAGCTCAAGATTTCAGAAAATCAGGAAGGATATTTAAAATAAACCTTAAAATTAATGTTTGTCAAAGAGCTATATTTTATTCTTCAAAAAAAATACAATCCCAAATAATGTGAACATATGTCAATGACATGATGTGCCATACATGCTGCTCTGCATTAAGATGGCTTCAACAATTTAACAACAATACTAATAAATAAGAAGCTCAATAGTTAGGAATATACTACATATGTTCCTCTTTTTCGCACACAAAATCTCAAGATCAATTTAAAGCAGCAGCAACAACAAAACAATACAGATAGCCAAAGCAAAGCTAGGTTAGTGCATTAACTGTGAATCCAATGCAAACTTTTTTAAGCGAGGCAAATCAGAAAAGTTTAGGATAATATAAGGTCTAAAGTATCCAGCAGTTGTTTAAGGCAAACTGCATCACGAACCCTTAAATGACAACAACATGATTAATTAGATAAAGAAGTTTACTAAAACAAGATTAATGTTCATTTCTACAAAAAACACTGAGAACAGTGCTTCATAGATGGAATGGCCTCACTTTCACTCAGTTACCAACATTCAGGCAGGGCTCTGGGGTTTTTGTTTGCCTGTTTGTTTTTTATTTTAACTTCTTTCACTCTCCCTGAATTTCCAACTGCAAGACTGGATTTTGAGGGCAGAAGGAAGGTATACTAGAAATGGAGAATGCGAAGGTAAGGGACTGAAGACAAACACCTGGAATGAAGCAGAAGGTGAAAAATAGTAACACAAAAACATTAAAAGTAAATTTTAAAACTGCTCGTAGGGAATCTTTCCATTCAGTAATTTTCTTCCATTAGCTAATTTCAAAATGTTAGAGCCTGAGCATAAAACAGACAGAGATAAATGAGTACCAGAGATTCACAGCAAATTTTAATACATCCTGATCTCCTGACAGCCAGAATGCTGTCCAGGTAGCAGTGCCCAGGGTCAGTGTCGGCCTGGGCAGAAGATTAGAGCTCTAAGGCAAGATTGAAGGGCCCCTCAGCTCCTTGGACTGAAATTCATCTCTTTTTGAGTTTTTCTGAAACTGAATAATTACCTGTTTTTGAATTTGAAGTGTCCTCTTTTTTAAAATATAATTATCCCCAAAGTGTTAGAACTTTATCAATTCAAGGATGTCCTATCAAACTGTATTTTTCAAAATACTGTGTCTATGTTTAATTATCTTTGTTCCCATAATGTAGCAGTGAATATTAAATAGGATGAGTGTTTTGACTTAGGAATTAGTGGGAAAGAGCGTAGAAATACCGAAAAAAGTAATAATAAAGACTTTAATAACATGGAGCTTTATGAATTGGAAACACTGATGTTGGTAGAAGTTCAGTATTGGGAAAAATCTAAAGTCAGTAAGAAGCCTATGGCATAAGGGTGACTGTTTTGAAAGAGAGGTAGAGAAGTTACCCTGATTTTGGAAAAGTGTGAAGAGAGACAGAGTGTCAAAAATAAAGCTCATGACATTTGAAATTTGCTAAGAAGCAATCCTGTTATTTGTATTTTCTAGCTCCAAAGGCTTCTAAGTAAAGAAAGATACAACTTAATGGTGGGGTTGATCAATGAAAAGATACAAGGGCAAATTGAAATCTTCAGGGATCCATTGGTCTTTCAAATATTTACTACCCTCACCTTTTTCGTGCGTCTCATTATTAATGGCTTCTGCTGCACAGGGTCGACCAAACCTAATTAAAAATTAACATTATTTCAAAGCTCTTTTGGGGTAACTCTGAAATGTTCTCCTAAAGGAAATAAATCCAAAAATGCTTTAAGTATATTATTCATCTAAATTGAAAGAGCCAGCTATAACTGATGTTGAAATCCAATATCTGTTAAATAAGAAATGCAGTGTTTAATAGAAAAAAGATCTAGCATAAACTTTGTGTATCTCTGATATTTCCTCAAAATTTATGTCTTTGATTTCAAAAGGGATATGAAATAATTGCAATACTTTTTTTATTTAAGTAATGCTAAATATGGTTTCCTACGTTTTTTCTTATTACACATAATTCAAGACAAATTAAGTTCACTCTTTTCAGCTAATTACATTGCACTATCTCCATTTTATTACACTGTCTATAGCTTGACAGAATAAAATGTTACCTTTAATAGAAAAAACGCAAATTATTATCTAAAGTAGAAGAAATGAATTTTAATTATTTAATTCATGATAAGCACTGAAAAGAAGACAGCAAAGTTAACTAAAATAATCAATGCCCTCATTTTTCAATATTCAAGTAATGAGGACATTTAATTACTCAAGAGTAGTTTATTAATTTAGTCATGATTGACTGTAAGTCATTAAAAGGCATCATAAAAGTTAGATTGTTTTAAATTAGTACATATCTTTTTAAGAGTAATATATCTTCTATCTAGAGTTTATTTTTTAAAGCTTGTTTTATGTCTTAATGTTGATTGATGTTAACTTATCATACATGAAATTATATATATAAGCATTTGAAAAATTAGGCATAAAATCAAATTCATCTATTTCAAACTTCTCATTTTACAAGTGAAAATATTGAAGTAGTGTTATTAATTTTTTAATGTAAGAAGTGTGTAAGTGCTATTAATGTTACTTGTCCAAGCTCATGTTTATTTTGACTTTACTACAGTAGAATCTCTAAACTTTTGATTAATTCTCTATTTATCATGAAACAATGTACATATAAATGCATATGTATTTTATAATTATTGTATATCTAATATCTATTCCTAAACAGTAAATTAGTAGACTCAATTTTATTCAACATATATTTAGTGTTCATTAATGAAATATGATTCTTTTGAATTTTTAGTGGTGTTTTTAAAATCTAATAAATAGCATTAGCAGTAACATAGTAAAAGCACCTAAAATGTTCTGAGACTGTTCAACCCAGGGCCCTTCCTAAAAAAACAGTTGGAGTCAGTCTTTAAACACTGATGATCATAGCTGGAGGAGTTTACAAGGTGTTGTTTGTCCATTACACTGCTTCCCTATAGAACAGCCCGAGTACCTGCCACATTCACGTTTTTCCCTTAAGACATGCCTACCTCATGTGTGGCCTATATATGGCATTACTGTTGTGGCCACAACTGCTGTTAGATGGCTGGCTCTTGTTATAGCCTCTTCCCACTGTTAAAGGTGGTGCTGCATAACTAGTATCCTGAGTTTTGGTAGAAAATCTATGCTTTTCTTACATGAAACCTTATTTATTTCAAAAAGTTACATGATAGACTCAAAACTCTAGTTTTTTTTTTTTTTTTTTTTGAGTGTAGTCTCAAACTTTCTTAGTCTATTCTCATCTGAAAGACACAAAATACCCTTGGAATGTTTAATTAACAAATCTAAATCTCTTTCAGCCCTTTGAAATGTTTACTTGTAGGTGTAGTTTTTAAAGTTTACAGAAGAGGCAGACATACATAAAATGTGTTGGAAGCAAATCAAAACTATAAATAAAGAGAGCCCTATGTGCAATAACTATAACCATAAACTAAAGCACAGGATTGCATTTGTAGACATAATGGGAATAGGCCATGCTAGTCCTTAAAATTAATTTTCTCAAACTCCATGTTAACTACCCGTGGATAAAGAGCTAACAATAAAATTTTCACTTCATGATAATTTGACCTTTTGTTAACTATCTAGTTCCATTCCCCTTGAAAATGATAAAAATTAGAATGTCAACCACATTGCTAGGAAAATAGGCCTACAGGAAAAATGACCCTTAACTGCTACAACGAATCAGGACTAAGACAATTGTAAATACCTGACAGTAACCCTAACATTGGGTATCCCTGAATATGGTGATGATTTTTACTGGGCAGGCCCCTTGCAGGAATCCTAGAAGCTGTGTCTCTCTTGTTATAAAAGGTATCAGTTTTTTATAGAGAAGGAGGTTTTCAATCAGGGAATTTCCCTCACTTGCCTCATTTTGACCTTGCCTGCTAGCACCTGAGTTGTTGGACTACTTAAGGACTGCCTGCATTGTTGCCCCAATGGTGCTTTGCTGGTGGTCCATAGTTCATTCTTATTCTATCTTTTGAGTAGGGTAGCATCAGATGTAGCCAATGGTAGTCTTATGAGTAGGTGTTAATGAAAGTTTTCAAAGACTTTGAGTGGGGAATATACAACTTATATCATACTAATTAAAAAAAAAAAAATCTGGGCCAGGCATAATAGCTCATGCCTGTAATCCCAGCACTTCAAGAGGCTAAGGTGGGCAGATCACCTGAGGTCAGGAGTTCGAGACCAGCCTGGCTAACACAGTGAAACCTCATTTCTACTAAAAATACAAATAATCACCGAGATGTGGTCGTGGGCACCTGTAATCCCAGCTACTCAGGAGGCTGAGGCAGGAGAATGGCTTGAACCCGGGAGGCAGAGGTTGCAGTGAGCTGAGATTGTGCCACTGCACTCCAGCCTGGGCAACAAGAGCAAAACTCTGTTTTAAATAAATAAATAAATAAATAAATAAGAAAAAGAAAGAAAATCTGGGTTTTGTCACAGTCAAAAAGGAAAGTTCACCATTTCCAAAATGGACTGCTTAAAAAAAACAAAACAAAACAAAACAAAACATCAAAAAACAGTGCTGGTAATAATACAGTACTAAAAATATTATAATCTACCTAGAAGACCATTGTGTAAGGCTGTGGGTAGCTTTAGCACAGTTTAAAGTTACACATTAAATAATAAAAAAGAAGTGTTCCTATAGCAGCAGAGAATAGCAAGTGGTTAACCTAAATGTTCAAGACATTAAAAGTCTGAATAAAACAGGAAACAAATATTTTAAATGCACACACTTTTCTTGTTGGTGCATACAAAAATTTGTGATGAGAGCTTTTTAAATTATAGACTATAGTTATTTAAACAAAATAAAAATTCTTCTTTTTAATTTAACAAACCTATCACTGCGGGATATCTAATAGGAATGCTGCCAAGTAGAGGGTTTTACTTATGTACGCATATATTCACTTGTTCACTTTCACACACACACACAGAGCAAGTTTTTATCACATTGTAACACCGAAATTAATAAACATACCTTAACATAGGATGTAAAGATTTTATGTAAAAATATAGCATTTCTGACTGGTGACATCTTCTTTAGCATTATATCCTCATAAAAGTAAGTAGAATACATTCCAAAGAATGGCATTACTACTTTCTTGAATCAAAATATGATGGCAATACTGATGCTCTTAAGACACTTATGACTCATACAAATAAAGTTTGTATGCTCATCCTTCAGGATCATAATGTATTGAAGTAGTACAAGTCTCTAAATTCCAGTCCAGAGGAATGGAACTATAATACAAACAGTTTCTATTGCAACCTCCACTGCATGTGGGCATCTTGGCATGTTTGTACACATTTACTGCTTTTATAATTGGATTAGTGATCTGAATAGATTTCTGTATGCTTAATCTTCTTTAGAAATTCAAGAAAATAGAACACATTGCTCATCTGTAAAATGGAAATGACAAATCTACCTTTATTTATTAATATAAAGATTACATAAGATAATGTAAGTCACATGACGCATGGTAGTTACTGCAGTAATGTTCCTTTTCCAAATTTATTAACATATTTTTAATATTTTAAATAAAATTTAAATGTTTGCACATAAACTAACATTACTCAAATTTTCATGTATAAAGTAAATATTTGGCCACAGTATTGGATGTGATAAAATATACTTTTATCATTATTTAAGAAGTGAAAAAAATCAAAGTTTTTTTGGTACTATTTCATGGGGTAGCTGAGAACAAACGTGAAAATACATGTTAATATTTTATGTATTTTTTTTTTTTTTTTTTTTTTTTTTTAAAAAGGGTCTTACTCTGTCATCCAGGCTGAGTGCAGTGGGGCGATCATGGTTGATTATAGCGTCAACCTCCTGGGGTTAAGTAATTCTCCTGCCTCAGCCTTCTGAGTAGCTGAGACTACAGGCACTCACCACCCCTAATATTTGTATTTGCTTTTTGTAGAGGTGAGATTTCGCCATGTTGCCCAGGCTAGTCATGAACACCTGGGCTCTAGCAATCCTCTTACCTAGGCCTCCAAATGTGCTGACACTGCAAGTGTGATTTACTGCTCCCGCTTTATGTGAATTTCAGACATCCTTACCAGTACTAACAATTTTCTCTTCTTTACCATGCTTCAAGCCAATATTAGCTGTGATTGAACGGGTAAACCGAACTTAATTCAAAGATTCAATATTGTAGGGCTTACTTTCAAGTAATAAAGATTTGGGGCTCCCATTGTTAACTTTGTTTCATTTCTGAAATTGTAGAAAACTGGGATAGAGAAGAAGCTCATTTAGAAATAGTATTAATCAAATATGAGTCTTTCATGAAGTTTACAAATTGGGAAAAGGTTTGATAAGTGTTTTCTTGGCCAGAGAAAGAAATTTTGATTCCTTGGTGAAATGGAAATTAGACTAAGAAATATGTTTAATGATTAAATATCATTACAACATATTTTAATCTAAAAAGGAAAATAGGCATTATGATGTATATGATATAAAACAAATTATAGGCCGGACACAGTGGCTCACGCCTGTAATCCCAGCACTTTGGGAGGCTGAGACAGGCAGATCAAGAGGTCAGAAGATCAAGACCATCCTGACCAACATGGTGAAACCCTGTCTCTATTAAAAATACAAAAATTAGCTGGGCGTGGTGCCGCGTGCCTGTAATCTCAGCTACTAGGGAGGCTGAGGAAGGAGAATCACTTGAACCAGGGAGTTTCAGGTTGCAGTGAGCCGAGATTGCGCTATTGCATTCCAGCCTGGTGACAGAGTGAGATTCTGCATCAAAAAAACAAAAACAAATACAAAAAAACAAATTACATCAAACCATCAAACATTTATTCTTATACCACATCTAAAATCTTTTACAAGTCTACCAAGCATATTACATGAAACATCATATATATGGCTTGTGCATGCTCCTGTGTTCTGCTCTATCTTATAATAACTTCTCAGAATTTCCTATAGTACTTTACAAATGGTTTTGCAAAGTTTATTCACAAGTATTCACACAAATGTTGCATGATGGATATTCTGTACATTTTGAAAACAAGGTAGTGATTGTCACAAAGAAGACCCAAGCCCCAGTATTTTTACTTAATGCTCACTATTCTCCTTCTAGAGAATTTTGGATTTGCAAGTTAGCCAAGTATAATTATAAACACAGAAATATATCACATAGTTAATAGTATTTAATTTATTTCAGGAAAATAAATTTCAGAGTGACCAAAAATATTATTTATTGGAAAAACATGATTATGTAGCATGTAAAATTCAAGCATATTAGTGCATCTCACTAGAAAAAACAAGGTTAAATCTTCAAATTTTTAATAGAAGTACAGATAGAATACTAATGATTCTTCTCTGTCTCTTCCATACAAATTTGAAATGCACAATATTAAGTAATAAAAAAAAAGTGAAGTTACTACTAATTAGATGCCTCCTTGATTTCTTGCTTTAGAGACCTGCAGCTAACTTCTACTGTGAACATATAGCAATGATAATAATAAAAATGTATACCCATGCTTAAAAAATGGGTATTTTAATGGGCCTCAAATGAAAAGAAATATTTAATATTAAGCAGGGCTAGAAATGAAAAACTATTAGATTTTGGCTGCCTGCAAATCCAGACCCAGGTGGCCAGGAGTCTGACTCATGGAGGGAAACTGGGACCAAGACCCTCCCACTGCCCTGCCCCATGCAAAGGGACCCAAACCATGAATTGGGTTGATTGTTGTGACTGCTGGCTGGGACTTCAGGGTGTTTGAAACTGTGGAAGTGAGCAGAGATAGCTAGCACCCAGATCTGGATAGAAGTGTCCACCAGCAATGTCTAGGTCTGCAGTGTTACCAATATTTCCCTGGAACATGAGCCAGAAGCAATTAGATTAAGAATTAATTCCAGACTGGTTCCCTGGTGAAAGGCTTGTAATGTCAAGTAAGAACAGAAAGAGGGAGAGAAACACTTTTCCACTTAAGATGAACCTACAAATAAAAATAAAGTAGTTACTGGATAATTCAAAAAGGATTTATGAGGATAAGATTAACTTCAAGAAATTAATTTGTGGATCTCTTTGACTAATGATAGTGATAGAGGAAGTCTTTGACCACTGTTTTTAAGTAATCATCAATCCTCAAGGTATTTAGAGCTTTCAGATCCTGTCACCACAGATTAATTTTTCCAGGATCTTGAGATTAGTTTTTAAAAACTGTTTTTTTCTCTTTAAAAAAATAAGAATAGTGTATGACTTTATAAATGCTGATCATATTTAGATATCTTTTATGCAAACCAAAGGAAAAATGAAAATTAAAAGAACATTTATTTCTACCTACTCTTTTGTAGAAAATGAGCTGGGGTTGTTCAGGTTTGAAGGAATTTCCCCATGTTCATTCCATTTGCCTTGCATGAGTCTGCTTGTGTTTGTAAAAGTAAACTATGCATTGGTTTAATAATTATAATAATATGGACTGTTAAAAATAAAAAATATCTCTTTAAAATGAATATGCTGTGTTTATATGGGGAAGGATAAGCCCATAATATTGAAAATATAAGATACAAGGATTTTTTTGTCAAAAATATTTTGTTTATTTTTATCTTCACTAAGAATCTCAATCGTAATGATGAATGTCTGTCTTGAGAAGAATGTTTTCCACTAGATAGACATACCACATATGTAGGTTATAGGAAATTATATTTTAAATGAAATATTACAAAGAGGTGTTTTCCAGGCTATGTTTTTTACAAGTCTACCAAGCGTGTATATATATGTGTGTATATATATATACACACACACATATATATACCAACCGTGTGTGTATATATATACACACACACACATACACATGCATACATATATACATACTCCCCACAGGTAAGGAGAAAATTCAATTGGCATTCTATCTTTCAAGAAACAAATATCCAGATAGTCCTATTGAAAAACCGAGGCCTAAAAGTCTTTGAAAGTGGTTGACAGCTCTTGTTTTTTTTTCACTGCCTTGCAGGTGGGAATGTGTTTAGGTGACTCTCATTGAAAGACTATTGCGATTAGAGTGATCTCTGTTTGTCAGTCAGCCAGACATCACTGGGTTGGAAATACCCTGAGGAGACAAACTTCCCAGAGGCCCACTATTAACAGGTGTGGACATATGAAATGAGTGAGAGTTGAAGGGTCAGCTCTTCCTCACATGTCAGAAATATAACTGTAACTCCTTCTTTACCTATAGTAAAACCTCTGAAAACAGTGGGGTTAAGTACTGAGTGACGTAACCTGAAGTGAGATCATACTCACTGATTGACAAGCAACTAGTTATGCTTTATTTGATTGGGCATTCCATCAATTTCATTCTGTACCTTCTTTCTAAATTCAAGTAGTCCAGATAAGATGGTCAGAGATAAAGCCAACTTTTCACTAATAATGAAGTCATCCATTAGAGAGGTAGTAGAGTCCGGTGGTTGCGGTAGCATCTCCCCTCAAGCAAAGTTAATTTGAACCCAAGTTACACTATTCACTACCTATATAAGTTTGTTCTCACACTGCTATGAAGAAATATCCGAGACAGGATAATTTAAAAAAGAAAAGAGATTTAATTGACTCACAGATCCACATGGCTTAGGAGGCCTCAGGAAGCTTATGATCATGGCAGAAAGCACCTTTTCACAGGGTGGCAGGAGACAGAATGAGTGCTGAGCAAAGAAGGAAGCCTCTTATCAAACCATCAGATCTCGTGAGAACTCACTCACTATCAGGAGAGCAGCATGAGGGAAACTGCCCCCATGATTCAATTATCTCCACCTGGTACTGCCCTTGACACGTGGGGATTATTACAATTCATGGTGAGACTTGGGTTGGGACACAGAGCCAAACCATCTGCATGACACTAAGCAAGTCCCTTAACCAATCCATTTTCGCATTCATAAATGGGAATAGGAAAGCTACCTACTTCATTGGACTATAAGAACTAAATAAATCATGGCATGTTTAGGGCAGTTTTGAGGAATTTATTTTGTGAGAGCCCTACTAATGTTATTCATTAGAACTCTGGAAGTAGTTGGCTTCCAATTCAGAGCGAAAAAATGGAATTTTGAATAATAGAGTACTGGGAAGACGTAGCCGTGGCCATTGACAAAATGTGACACATCTGGGAAGCACTGTGCCCATTTTACAGAGGTACTAGATTTTTCTCTTCCTTGAGTGGCTGTTGGAAACTCCTCTTGTGTGATGTTGGCATTCAATATTGAACACCTTTTTTCTACACTTTCAATCTTGATATCTAATATAATTCCTTCACTATAAGTGAACATGAAGTTATTAAGTTCTATATGTGTTGACATGTGGTTAAAAAAGAAAATTTATTACAAAGAGAATATCCCTTAGAATAAGTTGATATATCCCATGTCTTCTGATGATTTTCCTCTAAGCATACAGCAATTTTCATATGTGATAAATATAGTATATATACTTATATTATTTGTATTCTTCAATTACTTATATTGCAATCTTATTTGAAAACATGTATAGATAAATCTACAGGGACACAAAATGAATAATACATGAAAAAATGTTTTAAATATATAAGGACCACTTGATTTATTCATTGCCTTAACTTTATGATATTTATTAACAAATTATAATTCTAGTAAAAAAGAATCATTTAAAAAATATAAGTTGGATATAACCACAATGTTTTTCCGGCAAAAAAAAAACAAAAAACTCTTTAACTAGAAAGACTATAACACCACCACCATTATAAATTTGATCCTTTGAGATTATCACTAGGCTTAAAATTATTCTCTTCATCCTCACTCAGCTATATTCATCAATGATTTTTCTCTATTAGTGAAAAATCACTATCTTCATGAGTTACTTGTGTATATTCACTTGCTAGCACATTTAAGCATAATAAACTTAGGTTAAAAAATCAAACCTTTTTCCCACTCTACCTTTATCCCTACAGAGCCTTTTAAAAGTTCATTAAATTAACTGAAACTTAAGCAAAGGTTATATACTCCATTTGGATAAAGAGTAAAAATTTCATTCTCCAATTATTAGCTCGATTGATTTTTTTTACTTAGTTGTTATTTTTTCTTTACTAAACCAAATATACTGTTGTGCTGCTATCATATGAAAGCAACCACAATGCATTAAAAATGTGCGATATAATACTACTTGATTTTTATTACACTTTGAAAGGCAAATGGAGTAAATCAAGAAAAAACAAATCTAAACGCCGTGCTGAAGTGAGGTCCAGCCTTTGAAACCAGCTTCCTATTAATCACAGAGCTGACCTTTTCATTAAGGGGCACTTGTTGAAGTCATTGACACGGTTACGGCATTCATATGTGTGAACTGTACTCTATGGCATTCATGTGCTGGAGAAGGCATAGTGAAATTAGAATCTCTCCCTGTAGGGGGTAGACATTGACCGCTATTCAATGCCAACGATTGTCGGTTAAAGTATTTCATGAAGAATGACTGTGAAACTCCGTTTACTCCACCATCAGTAATGTCAAATGCAATTCTTAAAGAAATATATTTAACTAGAAACAATTAATTAAACCTCTCATAGCAGCAACTTTATCCAAGCTAAATCATTTCTGAATATACACAAAGGAGTCATCAGGATTCTACCGTCATGGCTTTTAAATCATCATTTTTAATGATGTCCATCTATAATAGTTAGAAAATAAAAACAAAACATTAGCCGATGGGGAATTATGTAAACAGTGCAATACTGTTTTGTCTAATTTTGCCTGTCTATCTACTCCACATATGTGCATTGCCTTTTGAGATGACAACGTCTTCCAGACTAATTTTTCAAATTAATAATGGTTAAATTTTAAAAAATCAACTCAAAGGACTATTAATAGATAAGAAGTGCCGACAGTTTTTGTTGCATTTTCTTTAATCTGATCAGCTTTGTGCAATGTTTGATGGATTAATTTAGAAATAATAACTGGAATCTTTGGTACGGCATATGTTTATTTCTTACATGAAGCATCATACATTTGAGCAGCAAACACATTCTTTTACATTGGCTGACATTCCACCTGAAAGTCCACCACAGTTAGCCTGTTAACACAATTCAGAATATATGGTATGGTAGTAAAAAGATTCCCCATAGCCAAGTAAAAATCAGAGTAGGGGGCTCAAGGAACAAGGCTGTACGTAGATCAAATCTGAACTTCAAGTTCAAACATAGTTTAATGGTGAATCCGAAGTTGTAAATGCAAAGTAAACGCAAAGTGAAGACTGCTTTAAACCAAGCATGAAAGACTAAAAAGTCAAAGTTGAGATTTCATACATCTGGTTTTAATATACTTTCTTATGTTATTAGACAAATGACCTTTTGTTTTGTTTTGTTTGTTTTAAAAATTCACTCCCATTGTCATTGCTGCTACAACCCAATATTCTTTTAAAGGAGTTTTTAGTGTCACTTTTCTAGTAAGAGATCAAGCTATAGAACAGATGTGTTAAGTAAAAATTATAAGCAAATTCTTCACATCAAGGTATGAGGAGTAATGTAGCAGTATAGTTATGCATAAAAGTGAAATCCATTTTCAAGAAGGGTATGTGCTTCTTAAAGATTTTTTTGTGTGCTCTCGAAACTGACAAAACACTTGCCACCATCATTTTTGACAGTAATAAAGGACATTTCACCCAGAAGTAGCAGTTAATATGCCAAAATATAGGATTGAATTAACAGTATTATTAGCACCACATTTCATTTCCGAGACCTTCTGAATGAGGAGTCACTTCAGGAGTATTTAAGTATTAATGACACTGCCAGGGCATTGTGCAAAATGAAACTGGAGAAAATTCATGGGGTTATGAACATAAGCTTTGTCTTAGTTCACTTTTGCACAGCCTTTAGAGGATTCCCTGCGAGTAAACACCCTTAATTAATTCCCAAGTAAAAGAAAGAAAGATAATTTTTTCCACTTACTGCATTCGTTGTCCTTTGTCCATGCGTTGAAGTCAAAGGGCTGTTCTGTTCTTACCTAGCTCCAGGTTGCCCTCCGGATTAGGCATAAACGTGAGTGGCAAGAAGCGTGTTCACTTTGTAACAGTACCAGGAGCAACCCATCGCACTGATGCTAGAGAGCCCGACAGGACACAGTGCTAAACTTCAGCGTGAGAGCACAGCATCTATTAGCCCTGAGGCTCTACCATTTCACCTACACCTGGGCGGATCTATCAAGCTTCATCTCTATTAGAGCTATTTGACTCTGTGGTTTAAGAGGGAGGAGGAAAAAAAAAAAGAGGCTTGCCGTTGTCACACTTGTTTCCTATTAAAGAGCCTTACGGTGGATTGAGTAATTGTGTACGAAGGTAGTCTGGCTGGCAGATGTGTGCAGCCCCAGTGGAGCACTAGATTCAAGGCAGATGGGTTGTACCAGGGCGCAAACAACATTGAGAGAGAGAGAGGCGTGATTAAAACAGCAGGCCTCTGTTTTATAGTGCTGGAAGTGGGGTAGCATTGAAACTCCTAGGAGACAGAGTTCCCCAAATGGTATTGCTCTGTAGCAAAGAAAACAATAAATTCAATAAAAAAAGAAAGATTCTCAAACTACAATAGTTATAGAGATATTTATAATAATCACGTTAACTATTAATGAGGGGCTAAATAATGTACCCTTTCCCCAATACCCTAACCGAACTTAATTAAAACTACTCAATCATGGGTCATAGTGGGTTATTGATAGTGTTAACGTGATGGATTTGAAACAGATCCCTCATTCTGCTACATAAACCAAGTTATCTTTTTAATCTGAATTAAATTGCTTTAAGGAGATTTACACTGTCAGACAGATTGACATTCTGCAATTGGACATTTATTTTAATGTTCTTGAAGCCAATTTTTATGGAAAATGTCCTCATCTAGGTATTTCTGTATATTACTTATTATTTCAGGCACCTTAACCCATCAAAACTTTAGGGTTTTCTGTGTCACCACTCATTTTCACAAGAAAAAAAAATGCACAAGAAATCAGAATGAGTATAATTAACTTCCAAAAATCAGGCTGTTGGATCTATTTTCCTATGTTGCTGAGAGCTATTTTCCTGTGTTAAACAGTGTGTGGCTACTATTGTTAATCATGATGATGATGGTAATTGAACAGTTGCCACATGACAAACTATGTAAAGAGCCTTACACAATCATTTCTTTTGAGTCCTACAAGGACACTGTAAGGTCAATATTACTATTATTATCACCTTTTTTTTTTCTTTTTAACAAATGAGGGAGTCTCTGAGAGGTTACTGTACCCAAAGTCATGGTTTTGTTATCGCTGGAAGCAGGATTCAATCTGATCTGCCTCTAGAATTCTCACTCTTCCCCATGTCAGACAGTCTCCCTGAAGAATAATTTTTATCCGGTACAGAATCAGATGATTATCATTGATCTCTTTTATAAGAAAATAAAACATAAACTCTTATTTATATGAATACTTACAGTTTAGAAGTAGATACTCTAACTTCATGTGCCCAAACAGGTAGTAGAAATATAGTCTAGTCTGCTGATAGAAGTGTAGACTCATGATAGAGGGACCCAGCAAGTTAGGAATTGCCTAAGCAGTTATATTTTTAAAATAATTTATTGGAACTTTTTTATAATGAAAATCTCTTGAACAAATGTTTCTTTAATATCCCTAATTCATTTGCAGCAAACTTGTAAAAGAAAGGGATTAAAAATTAAAAATTATCACATCTATTTTCCATGTTTCCATAAGTTGTCCAAAATTCATTCATTGTTTGATTAAAAAATTGTATGATCCTTTTCAGATTTTACCATTTCTCTATTAATTTTAATAATTAATAAAGTAATTATTAAAAATAAATAATTACTTTATTCTAATAGAAGCTTACTTGACTTGTCAGTAAAATAATATAATTTAGCAGACTAAAAGGAAAAAAGCCCATTTCACTTCTGGAAACAAAAAAGACAATAAAATAATTATTTTAAAAAAGGTATGTTCAACTTCAATAAAAACTGTATTTAAATTATGAGACTAACATTTATTGAAAATTATAAAAGATAAACAACAATATAAAAGTCTGATTTTTAAATAATTGCATTGTTTTATGCTGTATGGCAGATCACACTAGCATACATATCTTTTGTCCTCTGATTTTGGATATTTATAATAATCACACTAAACAATTAGAAAAGTGTCCTCTCTGTCATTCCATCTAAAAAAAGGAATAAGAACAAACAAACTTCAAAATACAAAACTATTTTTAAGGGAAATATTAAAAGGCAATAAAGGAGAATAATAATGTATGGGAAAAATGGGGATAGGAAACCAAGGAAAAGACAGATGGAAGCAAAGAACACAGATAACAGAACCCAAGAAAAAAGCTGATAAACAGATTGTGATTTCAGTGTACCCCAAGGGGCCAATATAATTTGAAGAAGTCTAAACGGTTCATAAATATCATTTGAATATAGCTGTGGTATGAGAAGAGGGTCTCTTTAACAAAGTCTGGTTATTTTAGAGAGTGTTTGTGTATAGGTATATGTATGTATGTGTGATTTTCATATCTTAAAGACATTACAAGCATGTGTTGATATTCAGGTTTCAGAAATCATACTACTGGATGAGCACAAAATTACCTGCAGAAATATTACATAAGAGAGCCATTTATCATAACTTTCTTTAATTGGATTTAAGTAAATTAGATTGAAGTTTCTGGCTACCATAACTCTCTATTATGAACTTTAGCATTTTCAGATTTCAGAAATTTTCATTGGAAAAACAAACAAAATTTCTGCATTTTCATGGTTTCACATAATTTGCCCTGAAGACTGTCATTGTGATATGTTTTTTCTATCTTAGTTGAAAATGAAACATATTGGAAACATCCCAGGAAAAAAATATCCTGGGGAGTTTCCAGTCTAACTTTTATACCAAAACTTGGATAAGATTTAGAGAAGCATCCAGTTTCTTTATTTTGATTTATATCTGTGTTTTTTTCCCAACCCATCATACAAGCCTATTCACAAGGGGGTCCTCTTTAACAAATGCTCTCTAATTTATGAACTAATGATTCAATGCTTGCTGGTTTTTCTTTTACCTGTAGGAAGGCAAAAATCAAAATTTCCCCAACTCATGTCTAGCTGGCCACATCATCCCTGATTTGGACCTGTTTTCAATTCTATTTATTCCCATTCTATTAAATCACAAATTCACCTTTTGTTTTACTAATGGAGGCTATGGCAGTGGTTGTTGTGTCTGTGAAGTTACTATTAATAAGATTCTTTTAATAAACTTCAATATGGTCTGTCATTTCCAATTAAATATCAAAATAGTTTGCCGAAATGATGTACAAATATTTCTCTTTAATAAATATGTTCAACTATTTATGATATGTGATTGAAACAAAAATTTAGGGCTCTTTTAATAATCTGGTTTAAGACTTGATTCTCTTTTAAATATGTGTCTTGCTTTGATCAAGCTTTCAAAGTCCAAATGGTAAATAATTTTAGTTCCAAGCCACTTATTTCTGAGTTTAAGGTAATGGAAAAACAGCATGATGATCCCTAGTATCAAATTGGCATTTCTGAAAACAGTGCTTCAGCTCCTAAATGTAAACACACTTTATATAAATTCCTTTAAAAAAAAACTTTCTGCCAGGCATGGTGGCTCACACCTGTAATCCCAACACTTTGGGAGGGCAAGGTGGGCAGATCACCTGAGGTCGGAAATTCGAGACCAGCCTGACAAACATGGAGAAACCCCGTCTCTACTGAAAATACAAAATTAGCCTGGCGTGGTGGTGCATGCCTGTAATTCCAGCTACTCGGGAGGCTGAGGCAGGAGAATCACTTGAAACCAGGAGGCAGAGGTTGTGGTGAGCTGAAATGATGCCATTGACCATTGACTCTAGCCTGGGCAACAAAGAGCAAAACTCCATCTCAAAAACAACAACAACAACAACAAACCTTTCCATATTTTTATATTTTTCACTCCATAGTTTCAATTTTATGCCTCATTAATGCAAGGATATAAAACATATGGAGTTCCTTAAAGCACAGGGTTCACTGACTCTTTTACAGATATATCTTCTTCCCAGTGTGGTTTATTGGAGTGCGATTATATGTAAGGTGAAGATAAAACAGGGTGTGTGTTTTTGTTGATTCATCAGTTTTAGAGAATGGGACTGAAATGTTACTTTATGTTGTTGTGGATTCACCAACTCTAAAATATGTCATGCAATGGGCAGAGAAAGTAAAAATTTAGGTACCAGACCATTAATATATTAATATTATGATATTACATTAATAGGATAAGCTATCAATAGAAAAAGATTGCATGGAATTGTAGAAAATGATATATTTCTGTGAGCAGATCTGATAAAACTGTCAGAGATTTGTCAGTTGGGTGTGAATAATCAAGAATTCAACAAATATTTGGGGTAACTCCTTCTATGAGACTAGGCTTGATTCATGTAATTTTATGATATAAAAATATTTCCAACATTGGTTCTCTTCTCCTTCCATTAGGCTGGTGCAAAAGTAATCACAGTTTTTGCCATTAAAAAGTAAAAAGTTACAGTCTAATATTAGATCTTAAATATCATCCTAAAAAGTAATCCGGCCAAGGTAAGAACATTTTCTCCAGAAATTTTATTATAATAAAAATACTAGTGATCGAGTAGGAGTATAAAATGTACTAATTAAATATTTTTAAAACTTATTCTTTATTCTCTGTGTTAATTTAGGACATTAGCTAATAGTAGTATGGTATAGTATACTTTTCAAAGGACAAGCTGCATCAGGGAATAATTTCTTTGGGGAATATGAATAGTATAGGTTGTCAAAAGTGGTACAGGTGGTGTGATCAAAAAGGCTCCAGGTAGGTTGAAGCCTTTAAAATCATAAGTCTCCATGAGATGACCAAGCCAAGGAAAGTTATTATTTAAAAAAAGATACATTTGGGTGAGTTCAAAATTAGGCAACATTTGGGGGTGGGGGACAGAGGGATAGAGGAAAATTTAAAGGAAAGATGTCTCAAAAAAGTTCTGCCAACTTTACAATTTTGCCTAGGCCAACACTGGGAAATATGTAAAATAGCTGGAGACTATTTGTGAGCCAGTTAATGAAAAGACTAAAACCCTTGCATTAAAATTATTGTTTTACCATGTTTTCAAGATTTGCCAGACAATTTTTAATTTAGCCATCACTGATATATAACAATGCCTAATGTCTGACCTCAACATTTTACAAACTGTAGGGGATGAAAATATACACAGAAAACAAATTAAATAATATTTCATTTCAAGAATGACATATACAGTAAATTTAATAAAAAGTAAGAGAATGCGAGTTCAATATGGATTGCATGAATTCATAAATACTCAAGGACTTTGGTTCAGAAACGATGACAAAAGTAGTCAAATAGAAGTTTTAATTTGAGGAATCATGAATAAATGTGGGAAGGGCAAGATTGTGTAGAACAAAGAAACACTGTTAGAAGTTTTCTGGTAAGTGTCTGGCATGATAAATATCATGTTTGGGAAAGATTAATTGGAAGGGATTAGCAAAATTCAAGACTGCCTTTGAGGCTGCTGCAATAACTCAGGCACTGACCTACTTTCCTGATTTGATCTTCACTTTTCCCTCAGCATAAAAGTATCCCTGCAGACTGATACACTCTAGTCCTTGTAGCATTCCATTCTCATTTCTGCTCCCATGTTTATGCCACGTGCTTGTAGTTCACTGAAAAGGATAGGATTTAAAACCAGTCTTTGACCCAAATCCTGATTCCACCACTTAATAGTAATTTAACTTCCCTAATCCTGTTCAATAAATGGAATTGCAACAGCTACTTTTGAAGTTGAGCCATGATGAGGTCTCTAAATTGGAACTTTATAAAATGAATTAAATATAAACTTGAAGTAGTTAATTAATGTCTTTATATCTCCAATTTCTTACATAATGACTAGATTCTAGTATAGATGTCCAAAATATTTTTTTTTCAAATGTTTGTATATCATAATATTTTTCATAGTGTGTCTCAAAAATGTAAAAACACTTACCAGGTTTAATTTGGTAGAATTACCAAATGGACTTGGTTAATGATAATGGTATTAGAAACAAACTAACAAAAAAAAGTCTTATATTCAAGAGAAATTTCAAAGCTAAAAGCAACAATACTTGATAACAAATTAGAGATAAAGGAGGCTGAGTCAAAATTGATTTCACAAATAACAGAAAATTACAGTGGATTAAACAAGACCACTGTTTGTTCAACGTCTCTTTCTTGTTCAAATAAGAGAAGTCCACCAGTAACATTCCAAGTCTTGTACGGCATCATTTCTGAAGACATAAGAGGTCCACCATCTTCTTTGTTTCTGCCCTGCCATTTCTATCTAATGGATGAAATTTTCAAGGTAAGGGGGAAAAAAAAAAATTAAAAAAAAAGCTGCTGGAATTCTGGTCATTGATTTTGTGGTGACCAAAAGTTTGGTAAAAACAAACCCATACCAGGTGTTAAAGAGCCAATCCAAAATGCACCACATATAAACTTTTGCTTATATAATGTTGGCTTCACTAGCGGTAAGGAAGGTTGATAATGTAGTTGTGTTAACTGCCTGAAATATAAATCAGAACTATATTACTGAGAAGTACAGCTGAATACTTTGGAGAAGAAACTAAAAGTCTCTTCTTTATCAATTAAAAGGAAGATTAGTATTTGGGAGAAGTAGAAATATTTGGAGGAGGAACTATTTTAAGTTGGAATTTATTGACTTCAAATATGAGTGGATCACGTAATCCCAGCATTTTGGGAGGCCAAGGAGGGCAGATCACTTGAGCCCAGGAGTTCGAGATCAGCCTGGGCAACATGGTGAAACCCCATTTCTGCAAAAAAAAATACAAAGATTGGCTGGGCATGGTGGCATGTGGCTATAGCCCCAACTACTCCAGGGAGCTGAAGCAGAAGGATCACCTGAGTCCCGGAGGCAGAGGTTGCAGTGAGCTGAGATGACTATTGATTGTATCTTTTGATGCACAAATGTTTTAAATTTTGATGCAATCCAGTTTACCTCTTTTTTTCTTTTGTTGCCTATGTTTTGGGTGTCATAGCCAAAAAATAATTGCCAAACCCAATAATATAATGATTTTCCTCTGTGTTCTTCCAAGAGTTTTATTGTTGTAGCTCTTACATTTGTGTTTTAATCCATTTTTTATTAATTTTGGTATATGGCGTAAGGTAATAGTTCAAATTATTCTTTTGAATGTGGATATACAGCTTTACCAACACCATTTGTGGAAAAAAACAGCCTTTTCCTCATTGAATGGTCTTGTCAATCTTGTTGAAAATCACTTCACCATATACGTGAGGGTTTATTTTTGGGCTCTGTATTCTGCTCCATTGGTATGTATGTCCAGTTTTATGCCACCTTACGCTCTTCTGATTACAGTAGCTTTGCAGTAAGTTTTAAAATCACAAAGTGTGAGACCTCTAACTTTGTGTTTTGTGATTGTTTTTCAAGATTGTTTTGCCAATTTGTGGTTTTTTGAGACTGATATAAATTTTTGGAAAGATTTTTCTATCTTTGCAAAATCGTCTTGAAATTTTGATAGAGATTACACTGAATCTATAGATCACATCGGGTAATACTGAACTCAACGATATGAAGTCTTCCAGCCCGTAAACATGGGATATCGTTTTATTTTTTATGTGTCTTTAGTATCTTTCAGCAGCTTTTTAAAGTTTTCAGTGTACACATATTTTGCCTCCTGGGTTAGATTTATTCCTAAGTATTTTACTCTTTTTGATACTCTTTGTAATAGTATGTTTTCACATTGCTGATAAAGACATACCTGAGACTGCGTAATTTATCAGGAAAATGAAGTTTAATGGACTCACAGTTCCATGTGGCTGGAAAGGCCTCACAATCATGATGAAAGGTGAAAGCGACATCTTACATGGCAGCAGGCAAGAGAGGATGAGAACCAAGAGAAAGGGGTTTCGCCTTATAAAACCTTCTGATCACACAAGATATATTTACTACCAGGAGAACAGTAGGGAGGAAACCGCCCCCATGATTCAATTATCTCCCACTGGGTCCCCCCAAAACATGTGGGAATTACAGGTGCTAAAATTCAAGATGAGATTTGGGTGGATACAAAGCCGAACCATATCACTGTTATAAATTAAATTGAAAAACTATTTAGTATTTCTAAGAATAATTATTACAGAAGGTTTGAAGCCTCTGATATTCTTTGTTCTCCCAAGCTTGATACCCCATCTCTCTCTCCAAAATCTATACTGAACATGAGTTCGGTTTTTATAATTTTAAAAGGTAATAGTATTAATTTGCATTAATAGTATTTTCTGGGTTCTAAAGTTTACTTTTTAAAATCCGACATTACAGACATATTTTTTCATGCTAATATAAATAGAGTTAATTATTTTAACAATGGTAACAAAGTTTTATCATGTGACTCATACGATATTTTTAGTCAGTAAACAGTTTTAATCTATATTATTTCGATTGTTTTTGCTTTATTTACATCTATTTTTTATTCTAGATTCAGGGATTACAGACACAGATTTATTACATGGCTGTTTTTTGGATAATATCTCTTTCTTGATAAATTTTTAAACAATATTTATTTACTTTTTAAAATCAACACAAATTATATATATTTATTACGTACAACATGATGTTTTGAAATATATACACATCGTAAAATGGCTAAATTAAGCTAATTAACATATGCGTTATTCCATACAATTTTAATTTTTTGAGAAACTTAAAATCTCTTGTTATCAATTTTAAAGACAATGCATTTTTATTAACTATAGTCACCCTGTTGTAAAACAGATCTCTTGAACTTATTCTTCCTAACTTAAATTTGTATCCTTTGCTCAACATCTCTTCAACCTCACTCCACCCCACCCCTAGCACTTGTTAACTACCATTTTACTCTGTGCTTTTATAAGGTCAACTCTTTAGATTTTACATATAAGTGAGATCATGGCATATTTGTGTTTCTGTGCCTGACTTCTTACATTTAGCATAATGTCCTCCAGGATTATCCATATTTTTGTAAAATGACAGGATTTCCTTCTTTTTTTTGAAGCCAAATAATATTCCATTATATATATATATATCTTTTTTTGTTCATTAATTAACACAGATTGATTATAATCTTAGCTATTTTTAGTAATATTGTAATAAACCTGGGAGTGTAGATATCTCTTCAACACACTGATTTTATTTCCTTTGAATATATATCCAGTTGTGGGATTACTGGAATATGGTAGTTCTATTTTTGATTTTTAAAGAAGCTTTCACACAGTTTACCTAATCACTATGCTAATTTATACTTCCCCTATAGTGTGCAATGATTTTATTTTTTTCACATCCTCACCAGCACTACTTATCGTTCACCTTGTTAATAACAGTCATGAAGTAATAGCTCATTGTGGTTTTAATTTGAATTTCTCTGATGTAGTGATGTTCAATATTTTTTCATATACCTGTTGACCATTTTTATGTCTTCTTTTGAGAAATAGAAGACATTTTGGTCCTTTGCCCATTCTTTTAAATGGGTTGTCACTTTTCAAACTATAAACTATTGAGTTGTTTGAGTTTCTTATATGTTTTGGATATTAACACCTTAACAGATATGTGGTTTGCAAACATTTTCTTTCATTCTATGGGTTGTCTCGTTACTTAGTTAATTGTTTACTGCGCAGAAGCTTTTTAGTTTGATAAAATCTTAGAACTCAGAATGTAAATTTATTTGGAAATAAGGTTTTTGTAGAAGTAATTTGGTTAAGGACTGTGGAAAGAGATTATTCTCTATTTAGGATTACCTCTAGATTTAATGATTGGTATTCTTATGGGAGAAAAAGCTGCAGAGACACACAGAGGAATGTGCCATGTGATGATGAAGGCAAAGATTGCTCTATGTGCCAAGGAACAGGCAGTATTCCTGGCAACACCCAGAAACGAAGAATTATGGAACAGATTCTCGCTTAGAGCCTCCAGAAGTAATCAGCTCTGCCAACTCCTTAATTTTGGACTTCTGGTCTCCAGAATTGTGAGAGAATAAATTTTTGTTGTTGTTAGTGATGAAGTTTGCTGTAATTTGTTATACCAGACCTAGGAAACTAATGCATTACTTTACTTGTGTTAATCATTTATCTCTCATAACAGCTGTATGAATTAGTTAGTACTCTTATCCAATTTTATAGATGAGGAAATAAAGTTACAATATACTAAATAATTTACCAAAAGTTACACAGCTGGGAAGTGAGGGAGACAGATGGTAAGATACAAATTACTAGAAACAAGCCACATTGCCTCTTAATCTGGGCTAATTTAGTAATTATGGTCATTCAAATGCATATAGCTAGCTTGACTTGCTAGCACTGACCATCAGAATGATTACTAAATCTTTACTTTCTACCTTGTATGTGTTAGGAAAGGACGGTTAACTGTATTTCCATACTTCAAGAATATTTCTATAAGTTTTTATATAAAAAACATTTTCTACCACCAAAATTTAAAACTTGTCACCACGATTTAGTAGAAGTTTACCATAGCACATTTTGATTATACTTATTTGGACATCGCTTTTTAAAGAGCACTGAAGGAATTTGAAAAACTAAAGCTAAATGTTAAAAATCCTTCAGGCAGGAAGTATCAGAGGAGTGAAAGCTGGTTTTCATTGTTCAAATAATCATTCTACAATACTTCAACATTTCACAGTGGCATGTTACATGTGTCATTTTATGTATGTAATGGGAAAGTACAAGGAAGTACAACTTATTTAGTAAATCCAGATTTTGGTAGAGCAATAATCAAGAACAAAATTTTATTATAATATGTCCAATCATAAATTAGCAAATTTTTCTAACTCATCTAAACACAAGTAATTCTTCCTAATTTTCTAACCAATCTAAACTCATCTAAGTTTTCTCGAATCTTTAACAATGCTATGTTTACATTTTAAAAAAAATAATCAATTGTTGATACTTTAGCCATACATGTATGAGTTTCTTTTCTTTGTGGATTTTTTTTCCCCCCACAAAGTCTCACTTTGTCACCTAAGCTGGAGTGTAGTGGCATGATCTTGGCTCGCTGCAAACTCTGCCTCCCAGGTTCAAGCAATTCTCCTGCCTCAGCCTCCCCAGTAGCTGGGATTATAGGTGTGCACTACCATTCCTGGCTAATTTTTGTATTTTTAGTAGAGGCGGGGGTTTCACCATGTTGGTCAGGCTGGTCTCGAACTCCTGATCTCGCGATCCGCCCTCCTCGGCCTCCCAAAGTGCTAGGATTACAGGTGCGAGACACCGTGTCCGGCCTCTTTTTATTTTTTATCTTTTAAATTTTCTCTTTTTAAAAAAAATTGTATTTTTCTTTTAAATGTTCTATTGCTTGAGTTCTTTCTTGATAGAGTTTTTATAATCTTTTAGACTTTTAAACATTGATTGAATCTTTAATATATGTTAAATATAATTAGGGTTTATGGAATTGTAAAATGTATTTTGTACCTTGTCGTTGCTTAATAAATGAAAGTAATTTCATCCAAAAAGAAATTCTTTAAATTTAGAAATAAGCTCATATAATTTTATATATCCTTGTACTTTCCGTCATTAATTAATCTTTAACCACTGTCAAAAATTGCCTATGATGCCCCAAAAGCATCGTGCTTAACAGGCGTTATGGAAACCTAGTATTTCTATAAGGTTTTCTTATTCTCTCTCATTTTTCACTTCCCTGTACACATTTATAATATAGGAAAATGAAGTTAGAAATGTATGTCTTTATGTGCCTATGCTAACAAACAAATAATTATTCAACAGTTTTTCATTGAGAATCTACTATATACAAGCCATTATACTAGACGCAGTGGGTAAATATAACATGATCAATATTGTTTAGATAAGACAAACTACAGTTAAATTATTAGTAAATAGTTTTAAAATATTGTCCTTTGGCTTTTTGAAATTACAAAAACCTATTAGGTAATGTTTTAAAAGGTTCTTTTGTATTCTCTTATAGTGGCGTTGATTATCAACAATGCCAATAGCAATCTCCTTTAAATTTTTTTTTTTTTCAGTCAGTAAAGCCCGTCAACAAATATACATTGTGTTCAAAACTACTCTACATGGGAATGCTTCAAACTACTGTGATTTGTGGATTGGTAAAGATAAGCAAATTGATAAAATAATAATGATAATAATCCTGCTAATAAAAGCGTATCCTAAGTTGCCAGCAAATGTTGCTTTAAATTACGTAAGTGATTATGGAGACACTGTTGGTAACCGTGCTTGCTCATCAGAATACTATGTGTGAACTGAGCTTTAAGCACTGGAGAGTAAATGTTAACAAGGAGAAGGCCCTGAATACCACATTTGGCGTTTTATTTTATTTTGAGTGTCAGTTGAAAGGCACTTGTGTATCTTCAGAATGGGGATCATGAAATACTATATTTGACAAGATATTTCCCTCTGAGAGCTTCATAAGAGTTTGGAGACAAGAATGCCATCATTTGAAAGAAAAAAAAAGTCAGTAGTTTGGCTACAGGTAGTGATGACTTAAGCTGCGGCTCTAACTGTAATAACATAGCAAAGAAAAATTCCAGAAAATAGCATGATGAGCTGCACTTGGTAATTACTCAAACACAGGGGAAAGAGCATAACAGATACAAATGAGACTTGAAAACAAATACAGAATATTCTGTGACAAAACAAGAGTGATCAACTATCTTTCTTTCTAATCACAATGTTTACAAAAGGCCACATTGCTAAGTTGACTACACAAACCAAAAATATAATTCTCCATATACAAAGGAGATTTAATTTCTAAACAGCATGATCCACCGTTTTGCATATTTTTAGTGTGGCGGAAGACAAAGTGCTTTTCCTGAAACTTTTAAGTGAGCTCGTTTTTTTCTGCTCTGTTATTTTATGCCAACAATAGTGAGTAGATTGAATGGCCATCCATACCCAGAAAAATGTTACTGATGAATTAGTGTCAGCCCCGGGAGACATAACAAGTGATGTTTTGAAGGGGTCACCTTTACATCGAGGACTGCTTAAGTGTTTCTTCAATGACCTGGAAAATGAAATAGAGAATAGGCTCATCAAATTTGTAGATGAGTTCAATCTCCTGAAGAGAATAAGGACAGAACGACTCATGGAAGATGGATTCGGTATTCAAAATGAACTTGGCAAATTGGAAAGGCAGTGAGAAATGAACAGAACAAAGTTCAAAGAGGTCAGATTCAAGTTAGTGCAACACAGAAAAAGATACAATGTCAAAGGATACACAACAATATCTTTGTACTAATGGGGTAAAGGTGATTTAGAATAGTGTTTGAAATACTCTCTTTAGTGATGCCATGCCAAAGAAGAGTGGAGAATGGTTACCTGTAATGGCAGCCTGGCACAGAAAAACCAAATTCGCCACATTCTAAAGCTTTCTTTGGAAATTACCTAGGGGCTCAAATCCTCACAAAGATTTTCTATGCACAGTTCAGCAATAGATATTTACTAGATGGATTTATCTGTGTTGTTTTTGTTGTTTTAATGCTACATCATATTTACTATATACATGTGTTATGTAGCATTAAAACTATATTTAATGTAGCTAATAAGTATACATAAGTCTAGTTCAAAAATTTAGGCTCAAGTAGTTAAAGAACAACTTATGCTCATAAAAAAAGGTTTTGTGTATTTTGCGTATTTTGAATATTTTTTCTTAATCACATTGTTTACAGTATTAAGTCATTCAACAACAAGTCAATAAATAATAGTTAAGTAATAACCGTGTGTGGTACTCAGTTAAGTACTGGTATGCGGCTGTGTAATAAGCAATAGAATCTCTGACTTCAATGAGCCCATATCTAGAACAGAAGTCAGCAAACCGTAAAAGGGCAGACAGTAAATACTTCAGACTTTTATTGACCATATGATATTTGTTTCAATGACTCAACTCTGCTGTTGTAGTACAAAACCAGCCACATACAATACACAAACAAAGAGGTATGACTGTGTTACCATAGACATTTCTCTCTCTCTCTCTCTCTCTATATATATATATAGGCAGTAGTGCAAATCTGGCCCATGGGTCTTAGTTTGCCAACCCGTGTTCCAGGGGATAAGATAGGCATTAAACAAGTAAAAACTTGATATAAACAAAAAAATGTGTCATGTGGTAAAATACTGAGAGATGGTCAAGAAGACTATCTTAGAGTGGGTGGTTTGGAAAGGTTTTACTGAGGAAGTGACATTTCAGATGAGACATGAAGAATGTTCATGGTTTGCCAATCCACACTGCGACAAAGGCTCTGCACCAGAATGACATTTGTGTAGGTGACGCCCTAAAACAGGCCAGGCGGCAACAGATATAGGGCCTGTTCCAAGTAAGGGGAAGGAGATGGTTAAAAAGGAAAGGTTGCCACCCTCCAGACAGAGTATTACGTTCCGATGGAATGAGGCAGTTTAAAAAATAACTGCACACACACAAATGCGGCAGAAAATTTCAGATCATGAAAAGCGCTATAGAGAAAATAAAACAATTCATATGATAGTATGATTTGGTAGCAAGGGATGTATGAGCATGACACATTTGACCTGAATATAAAGAAGAATACAGCTTTGAAAACACATGAAGGGAGGGAATTCCAGCCTGAGGAAACAGTAAATGACAAGGCTCAAAGATAAAAGGAAGCTTGGCATGATATAGGGTCAGAACAATGGCTGAGGTGGACACAGCATCTTTTGGAAGTGGTGACATTTACTGTGATATACAAGATTGAGGGAGGAACAGAACTAGAAAGAAATGTCATAAATTCTGTTTTGGTTTTGTTGAATTTTCATTGCTTCATAAACATCTAAACCAAAATCTACAATATGCAGTTGGACACATGAGTCCAGGGCCCAGAGCTAAGAAAAAGGCTAGGGCTGGAAGTGTAAATTTGGGAAGATGTTTTAAATGCGGAAAGTCAATGTCTTTGAGCATAGTGAATTATGAAGACTCTGGCACAAGAAATTAGAAAGGTAAACAGAGTCATATCATGTAGGGCCTTGCATGCCATATGTTAACTAGGTTATATTTTATTCCAAAAGTACTGAGAAGAAATTGAATGATGTTTAAGCAGGGGAGTGATGTGATTCAGTTTCTAGGAGATTGTCACTATTTGTGGATTTCCTATTTGTGAATTTGTCTACCCATACCCACGAAATCTATACCCACAGCATTTGTATGGTCACTCACAGACATACACAGGTAGTGAAAATTTGAGTCTCCAGATACCAGTGTGCCCAGGTGAGGCTGAACAAGGTCATGTTCTGCTTTCTTGCTTCGGTTCTCATACGATGTAAGTTTTCTTTTTGTGATCTATTTAGTGCCACATTTACCTCATGCTTACGCTTTTTGTTGCTGATTTTGTGGTTTAAAATGGTGTCCAGCCATAGTGCTGATGTGCTGTCTAGTGTTTCTAAGTGCAAGATGTCTGTGATGTGCCTTAAGGGACAGATACCTGTGTTAGATAAGCTTTATACAAGCATGAATTATGGCACTATTGGTCCTGAGGTTCAAAATTAATGAATCAATGCTATATATTAAATAAAGTGTCTTTAACAGAAACATACTTAAAACAAGATTATGTATTGACTGGTTGATAAAAACTTTGCAGCCAGAAAATCTGCAGGAACCTAACCTTGTGTTTCCCCAAGGAGCAATTGGTTCCATATTCGCTAATTCTGTGTTTGCAGCAACGTTTGCAGCAACTTCCTAAGACATAACTACCTTTAATAAAGAGGATTGACTGAATATCTCAAAAAGGCTACACTGAATTACATAATGAAACAGTTGGGTTTATTATAAGGAAGGTTTTCCTGTAGTTGTTTATAACATTGGCAGAACTTCTTTAGGGAACAAGAAAGAAAAGTAATTTCTTTTTCAAATGGCTGTGTTTTAAAAGAATCAACCAGTAATGGAGAAATTTTAGCACACAGATTATGTATACCTGTTGGATTATTTTATCTGTCATTAAATAAAATGTAAAGTGCAGTTTTAGTTGGCTTTTCCTGTCCTGGTCTTGAAATCAACAAATACAATTATATACATGTGTGAAACTAAAGCCAAGGACTTAGCACAGTGCATGACGAATACTCTTTCCTTCAGGAAGTGTTAGCTGCTGCTGCTGCTGCTGCTGCTGCTGTTTCCAATGCCCTATACAGGAATGTCCTATTTCTACCCTGAGATGGCATTCCTGAGGAACAAAGGTGGCAACCCCAGCAGATTAACCAAGATATGTTCCCTAAAGGTAGTTATGACTGAGACAGTCTCTGTTCATGCCTGTTGTTTTAGCCAGTATCCCATCCTGTTGGTGGTCCTTTTGTTGGTACAAAAAATTATTTGCTAATGCTATGCAGAGATGTTTCAAATATAAAATTATGAAACATGGATTTAGTAGTGGAGCAGTTGCCACTTAGCCTCAGAATCAGTTAGACAAGGGGCTAGGGATTGGGGAGTGTTCTAGGCCAGTGTGTTCTAATCAGGAACAGAATAGGAGGTGGCTGTCTTAGAGTCAAAGAGAGATGTTGGAGCTAAAAGTCAGAAGAGCAGGAAATTCTCAGAGAAGGATTTTGGCAGTGATGGAGCAGAAAATATGTTTACAACAGCACCATGGGGAAAAGGAAGTAACAGGAATGCTGCAGAAAGTTGAATTTGGAGAGAGTTAGCAAATTACAAAACGGAAAAAGCAAATTTTTTAAAATATGAAGAAAACATAGTCATAGATATATAATGAAAACAGAAAGGATTACATAAATGTAAACATAAAATGTTGATTTCATTCTTGACTTTATTTCTTCAATTCTCTTTATTTCCTGTCATTCTCTACTTTTCCTTCATGACCTAAATTATTTTAGAAATACCTAAGCTCATAGTGATCCATTCCATCCTCCTTGCATCACGCATCTAGTCCCTTTGGTCACTCAAGTTCTTCCTTCTCAATGTCTTATTTTTCCCCAATCCCTCCTGCTCACACTTTTGCCTGAACTATGTCAGCCACCCTCAATTCTTTGCCTCATCACTGATATCTCTAAAGTCATACTTTATAGACATTTTAAAAAGTAAATTAAAGATTTTCTAAAAATTTGTTTGTTTTGCTTTTCTCTTTCATCTTTATATCTATCTGTTGAATATTGTACTAATCTCTTTATCTTTCTGTAACCCTGTTTTCACTCTCAGTCAGCTTTTATTCTCTGTTCTCTTCTATGTTAGTTTTCTTTTTCTTTTCCTGTTTTTTTCTTTCCTTTTTCTTTGTTTCAATTGGTCAATAAAGTATAATTTTAATGTTTCTTCTTTTATTCTTATGTTCCAAATTTTAAGTGAATCGTTTGTTTTCTTTAAAAAATAAAGTTTACTATAATATTATTATTTACTAAGAAGACTTGCTGTGTGTATGTGTTCTCACTCCTGTCCAACTCTCCTGCTGCATCTAAAGTCACTATTTACTAACCTGTACCCAATCCAGAGCCTTCTTTCAGTTTCTCCCTAGAGCAAGCTCTTGCTAATTTCAAGGTTTGTCAAATCACAATTCCCTCCTCTTTGAATACATTTTCATAGTCTTCATTACTCTTAGTAATTTCTTAGTTTAAACGTCACTTCCTCAAATAGGTCGGCCCTGACCAGACCAATCAATAGATAATCACTGATTACTGTGATCATTAATATTATGTGTCAACCTGATTGGATGCAAAATATTGTTCCTGCATGTGTCTGTGAGGGTGTTGTCAAAGAAGATTAACATTTGAATCAGTGAACCCACTCTCAATCTGGGTGGGCACCATCCAATCAGCCACCAGCACAGCTAGGATAAAATCAGGCAGAGGAAGGTGGATGGGCTAGACTGACCTGAGCCTTCTGCATTCGTCTTTCTCCATGCTGGATGCTTCCTGCCCTTGGACATCAAACTTCAAGTTTTTCAGATTTTGCACTCTTGGACTTATACCATTGGTTCGCCAGGGGCCCTCAGACCTTCAACCACATACTGAAGCCTGGCCTGTCGGCTTCTCTACTTTTGAGATTTTGGGACTCAGACTGGCTTCCTTGTTTTTCAGCTTGCAGACAGCCTACAATGAGATTTCACCTTGTGATTGTGTGAGTCTTTACTAAACTCCCCGTTTATATATACACCTATCCTATTAGTCATGTCCCTCTAGAGAAACCTAACTAATACAATTACTTACTACACAGCAGAATTGTCCTTGACAATGCGAATACAGCAGTAAGTATATCAGACAAAAACCTCTGCCCTCATGGAGTTTAAAAGGTAGTGGGAAGACAGACAAGAAAGCAAGAAGTAAAATCCTGTTGTGACAGATGGTCTGAGTCACAGGAAACATAAGGAAGGAAAGGGAATGAGAAAGACCGGTGTGTTTGGAGGCTATATGTTTCAAAATGTTCTTCAGGGAAGGCCTCTGTGAAAAATTAGTTCTTTACTAAAGACTCAAGAATGTGAAGGCATGTGCCACATGGAAATATGCATAAGAGTATGGCAGGCTGAAGAAATGTGAAGTCCAAAGGCAATGAGGAAGAAAAAGCTAGGAAATGCAAATAGTTGGAGCCTGCTGAGCAAGGGCAAGTGCAGCAGAAGATGAGACCAGGCAGGCAACTGGGCACCAGGCTGGGATGACCTTAGGTTCTAACCCTGATTGAGATGAGAAGCCATGGACACTTTAAGCAGAGTGACATGCTCTGTATTACCTTTGAACCACATTACTCTGGCAGCTGGGTTGAGGCCATACTGAGGCAGAGCAAAAGTAGTCTAAAGGAGCACTTCTCACTCCTCATAAAGTGCATTATTATGTATTCAATTTTACATTCATTTATTTAGTATCATCTCTCTCATCTGTTGAAATATATTTACCATGAGGACCAGAACAAAGTCACTTTGTTTACAGTATCTCTTTTCCCAACAGGTGTTGAGCCTGAGTTTTTGGACACATAGTAAGTAGTGAATAAATAATTGCTGTTGAAAATATTAAACAATCCTATGATGCATGATTTCCACCTTAGAAATAGATAAACTGCATTTCTGGGAAGTTGGATTGCCCAGGAAAGTGGGATAATGGGAATTGAATTTTTTTCCATTTCCAAAGTCAAATGTTTTAAATAAATACAATATTCTGTTAATATTTTATATATTTTTCTATAAAGATTGTAATCAATACTTGAGTTATAAATTAACGGAACACATTAAAATTCCAGTAACTCTTTTTGATTGCCATTTTAACTAGGAAGATTCACACTTCTTATCATACCTTAACATCACATTTCCCAATATTACTCGTGGAGTGTTAGTCGATTATATGAACTACATATATATGGAAGACAAGGAAAAAAAAAAAAGCCATCTTCCCTTTTCCTTCCACAATGATGGAATACGTTTCAAAAACAACTGTGGTTTTTGTTTATGGCAGCATGAGGATCTCTAGGGATTTGAATCTTTACAGTATATCTTGGACTCAGCGAAGGTAGAATAGAATCACATTTCCAGGAGGTTACCTAATATCATAAAAGGCTTTTGCTAAATCTCAAGTGATCTGCAGTAACATTTTACTGCTCCGTTGCTATAGCTTTCCACATGTAAGTGTACATAAGCTGTTTGAGAGTCTTCAAAAGTGAACTTCAATGGACAATACATCATTAGTATATCTTTCCCATTAAAAGAAAAAAAATGGTTAATGTATTTCACCAATGATGCTCAAAATTCTGAGGTTTTTTTTCTGTTTTAAAAAATGTCATTCCAAACTGGGTTAAATTAATCTGTTTTTTAAAAGTAATTTTAAACACAAAATCTTTCAATAATATGTTTATCTGTCTAAAGCAAAACATCAGTTGAGCAGTCTTTTAAATGGAAAAATGGGAAGATGTGATAACATAAATTCCAGGAATTTCTCATAAAAATGATATAATCTTATCCAGAATATTCATGTGTTCCTAGGTTTCAAATATGTGCTTTGAAGGAGGAAAATAGTAGGAATGGTAGAAAGAAATGCTTTCTACTAACATCAAAGATTTCTTCTTCAGAGTCTTGAAACTACCACAAATACAAGCTAACCTCAAACTAAGAAATTAACCTATATGATACAGTCTGCCTTGTGAGCAATGAAATAATGCAGTTTTGTTATGATGTTTCTTTAATTTAGAACATTAGTTACCAGTCAGATACAAGTTTCAGGGGAATAATATGCAGTAAGAATTGTTTATAATTTATTTTCTTTTATCTTCTGTTCAAGAACATGTTAGTAACTGTAAATAAGACCCTGATAATACAAATTTCATTTTAGCAAACCTTATTTTCCCCCTATAACACACTGAAGCTCTGTAATATACCAGCTATTCAATTTTGGCAATTCAACTCACTATAAATTGAACTAACAATTAAACTAATCTAGATATTTATCATTTTATGGCAAACATTCAGATAGCTAATTGCATATTTCAAATTAAATTTATGTTTTCTCTGACCACACTTTTAGGCTTATTTTTAAGTTTATAAAGTGGTCATTTCAGACTTTTGGATTTTATTTTTCCTGTTTAAAATTTAGTCAGAATAAATGAAGCATACAGTAGGAATTCTCCTGGAAACATATAGTTCAAAGAAATTTCTGGAGACGTCGTTGTAGCCCTGCAGAACCTTTCTTTGCTGCCCACCAGGTTTCCTCCAATTAAATATTCTATCAGTGCTGGAGGCCTACCAGTATTTTTATAGCTTCTGATATCCGGGATCTATCATAGTTCTATTTATTTCTTCTGTGTGCCTTGCCACTTAGGAAGAAAACATATTTTATGAAAAATACTTTTCTTCTACCCTTGGGAGCCCCAGAGAAAGAAGCACAAAGTTGGGATGGCCTGTAACACATTGTTTATGGCAGTATCCACAAGCAACATTTTGTATGTCTACATATGGTACAAGTCTTATTTTAATTCAGCCCTTGGGACTTCAATCCAATAATGCTGCCAAAATATACTCTTCTAAGTTCAGTGATAATAGAGTCTGAGGACAGCACACTTCCAAGCTTTCCAGCTTATAGATGGCTTAATTTTTCTACATATTTTATGCATATGGATAGTAAAATATATGTAAGTAGTATCTGTTACTTTATTCTATGCTTAAGCCCGAACTCTGATGTGGTAAGTCAATGTCTGTTTACTTTTACTAATAGAATTATGTCTTTACTATTTTGGTGTATTTTTCTTTTGTTTACAGTGCAACCAAATACAAGCGACATCTGTTAGGTGCTTGAACTTTTTCAAACACAGGTACACATTTTTTTTGTAACTCAAATGCTTTTTTTACAAAGTGAAATATGGAATGTCCAAACACGTTGTAATGTCCCATCAGAACTGTTGCTTTTTCTGGATCTGTTTCAGCGTTTTGGGCCCAAGCATAGAAAGGTGTCCACTGATTTTACAAGCCAAGCCTGACATATGTTTTTTACAGAACTCTAGAATGGAGTAAAGAAAATTGTTCATATTTAGGTCACAACAATGCCTTGGGGAAGAACAAGTGTGCTCACTAAGTCTGTATTACACTTAATGCTCTGGCCTCTGTGCCAAGGCTTTATTTTGTGTTTTTTCTAGATTAGAGTGTTAATTATTACTACAAGTATATCACATATTTGTCTTTAAACCTTGAATGATTGTGAGCAGAGAAGCAGCCTAGGTTAACATAGCTCCCGTTAAAATGCAAACTATGTACAGGGTTTGTTTTTTTTCTTCTCACTGCTATGTAATCTAAAGGAAGGACAGCAAAACCACTACAAATGGCTTTGCAGTATTTTTCCACGATGCCTTTAGTTTATTTCTGGGCTTAAGCTAGGTAAACAGTCACTTAAAATCATATTCCCCAAGCTTGTCACTCCTTATTAAAAGCTTAAATAAGCCAGATGAAACAAAGATCGTTTTTATTTACAAAACATTTAGCTTCTCAGTCCAAATCTAATAGTATTGAAATATTTTAATTCAAATATATTGGATGTAATTTTATTGCAAACTAACACAATTATTCATATAGATCAAATAAGACAGTATTTAAACAGAGCTACATCTATAAACTGAGTAATGGCATATCCAATATTCTTTGCTTTATAGTTACAGCCTAAAATAGGTTATCCTGGCACTCCCCATTAATGTCAGTAATTCATTTCTGAAACAGAAGTTCTGTTTGAAAATAACTACTGGAAGTCCATATTGTATCAATGGGAGAAATTACAATGCATTGTGTGCCAACCTCTAATCTTCAACCAATTATCTAATATGAGTATGTGTAAGTAACAAAGTACCATGTTAGAATGTTAAATGTTTTAAAACATTAATTCTTGATGATCAAAAGAATAATATGTGCTGTTTAAAAGAAGCAGTAGGTGCAGTACACTGTGTGGTTTGCACTCCTTACCATAAGCATTTAGTTTTGATAAGGCATATCAAATGCAATATAATAAACATATTTAGAAAAAAAACATAGTTACACAAAATATAATGAAATTATCTAAAAATATAGAATGGCAAATGAAAACTAGGGGATTGCTCTGATTATCTCTTAATGCCTAGTATTATCAACACTTACAGTTCTGTGGGTTGATTGGACTCTGCAGGATCCTTCTAGCTTAGGGTTTTTCATGTGGTGACAGATGGAAGCTGGCATTGTAGTTATCTAAAGGTGCAGCTGGATTGGATGTCCAAGATTGTTCATGCACACAGCTGGCAGTTAATACTAGCTGTTGCCCAGGACCTGGAGCCGTCAAGCAGAGCACCTACACCTGATCTTCTCATGGTATGGTGACTAACTTCATATAGGAAACATTCCAAGAAAAAGCATCTCAAGACGTCCAAGCAGAATCTGCAAGCTTTCTTATTTAGCTTCAAAAGTCCCAGAACATTATTTCTGTTTCATTCTCTTAGTGACAAGTTTATTTTAAGATCAGCTCAGATTTAAAAAGAAGGAGATTTAGATTCTACCTCTTGGTGTCAGATGCAGCATAAGCATGTGCATATAAGGAAAGAAAATAATTTATAGTGAGCATATTTGGAGATTGTCCACCACAGAAATTATCAAACTACAACTTCCAGGCAAAATCTATCTTACCACCTGGGTTTTTAAATACAGCTTTATCGTAACAGTGCCACACTCATTAGTTTACGTGTTGTCTATATCTGTGTTCACTATATAAGGGCAGAGTTGAGTAATTGTGACAGAGAACATATGTCCCACAAAGTCTAAGGTACTATCAGGCAAAGGTTGCTGAACCCTTCTTTAACAGCAATTTTCTGGAGCAAACAGTTATTAGCTGAGTAGGGACTTGAAGCTTTAAGAAAAGTTCAGAAATAAGGTGGGAAAGAGAAGTAGATCATTGTCACTGGGTGTGAAAAATGATGGTGTGGATGAGCCAAATGAAAAAGGGAGAATTTTAGGTAAACTATTAAGACTCAGAGCCTCTACCCTAGATTTTTCATTGTTTTGGTGTTCCTATTGATATTCCTAAGCAAAAAGATCTTAAAATATTTTTAGTGGATTTAACAAAGTCTTTTGACTATTAAAACCAATGCAAAATGCAGCTTTACTCACATTCTTATTTGTGTGTATGTGTATGTGTACGTGTATGTGTATGTGTGTGTTTGGCATTATGTGAATGGTGTGTTATGAAGGACATCAGACCATTTTAAAAGAAAGGACACTCATGATACATTCAAGGACAATGCTTATTGTTGCATAATCCACATTTCTTCAAGTTAATGGTGTCTTGTGTTTTGATTGACTGCTCTTTTAAGTTTTTTACACCATGGTCTTCTTCACATTAGGTGAAACTTAAAGGCTTTTCAAAGTTATGTCTTTGATTTCTTCTAAGCTAGTTACTGTTGCAAGAGGAAAACTTTTCCTTTTGGCATTGATTATCTTTTCAAAGCTTTTGAAATTAACAATTGCAGGATCTGTTTCTTCAATATTCTGTTAATCATTCATAGAGAAACTCTTTGTCATGCCTTATCAATGATTTCTAAAACTGTTTTTATGTAAAAGCATTTTCAAAGGTCTTTTAGTGAATCTTCTTGATTGGCATTCACACTGTAGATCACATATTGTTTGCATAGGGAAATAAGCACCAGAAGCTATAAAGGAGGCAATACCATACTAGTTCACAGGATGCATTACAGAGGTCCGTTTGGGAGAAGGAAAGCCACCTGAATGTTGTCACTACATATTACAACATTGTGTTGTTGTCTAGGAATATTGTCAATAATGTGTAAAGCCTTCTTTGTGAGGTTTTATTTGACTGTTTTCTCCTTCAGGAAGAATGGTTATTAGAATTGTACGTAATTTGCAAACACATTCTCATTAACTAGTGTAGATATTTAAACTCCAGAAACTTGATTTTTTTTTGAATATTTTTTAAGCACATGGAGATTTACAAAATGATCATTAGAAAAGGTTGAAACTTAACTCACAGCAATGAAGTTGATCTCTTCTGGAGGCTTTGTGATCCAGTGCTTTCTTCTCCTCTAGTAAAATAAATACTGAGAAAGACATACATTTTCAAAACTAAAATTTGTTTTGCCTATAATTTTTTACATTGAATGATTGCTCACTTGTATAGACTCCTTCATCAATACTTTTTAAAAATTAGATGGTAATGTGATGTTCACCTCACTGTCAGCTACAGCTGCCTCCCCTGTTGTCTTGACATTGTGGAATATGGCTTAAATATACAGCAAAACTCAGGGCTTCCTCCTCTATTAATTTATCCTTCTGTACTACATTCTTCCTCTTAAGCTTCTCAAACATGTTCGCAGTCTCGCAGATCAACACAGTACAGAAAAAGTGTCTTGATCACTTTGGTTTAACATCTACTTTTCCAGGTTTATTCTAAGCTTTCCTAACATAGAACAGTGTATTATTTCCCTCACTGCACGTATTGCTACCAAAGTACTTTATGGCTTTTTTTTTTTCCACTCCTTATTATGATAGTACACAAGGTGATGATTAAATAGTGCAGTATGCACATGATGTCTTTGGTGGGCTGGCTGTCCATTGTCAAAACACTATTAACTTCATTTTCTCTTCTATTGTAATCATCCCTCATACTCTTTCCAAACTTTTTCATACTTTTTTTTTTTCAAAACTTTTCCAAACTTATGAAGACATTTTATAACATGAGACAAAAATAAAGGTTACATATAAGTATACATTGTAAAAATAAATTTAGGACATTGTATAGCTGAGGAAAAATAATTACACTAAGTGTGATCCTGTGATGACCATCTTGGTGCTAGCGACAATTGATAATCACATCCCTTTTATTAGCACTCAAAATACCTTTTAAAATATCATGTGATTTTTCTATTTCACTGTTAGATTTCAAATGTAACATGAGACATTACTTCCACATAATTTTGTAAAAATATTTCAGTTTGGAGATTTATACACCCACACACATGCACACACACACCCCAAAATGACCCTCCAAACTTAATATACACATATTTTATACATACATCCATGTTTAATATCTGTATGTATAAACTTCAAACTTAAATTAAGCTTATATTTATATGTAAACTTTAAAAATTGTATATAAACATGTGCCCACATATTTACATATGTATTTAAACATATATGTACAAGTATATACATGTATGTATATATAATTTTTTCTTCAACAAGCATCAGTTGAAAAACCTATTACTGAGCTATGTCCTAAGAAATTTTGATATTAAAAACTAGATGGCATTTCAGCAAGATTTATTATATGCCTACATAAGTTTTGTTAACAAAGGAAATGTTTATGAAAAAATGACAAATAATTTATTAAATTATATATAACCTTTACCTTACCTTATTTTAGATACATTACTTTCACTTCATTAGATATTAACATTTGTTGCACTCTCTAAAATAATCTTTAAAAAATTGTTAAAGAGATATATCCTTTATTACACATAGAAGGAAAAACATATGTATAAATGCACTTAATTGTACCAGTAATATCAGAGACTGAAAGTCAAAAAAATCAGACTACGTTTCTTCTTTTTGTCAATCAAGTATTTTAACAGAAACCGTGGTAAATACCTCTACCTGTCCACTAAATTCCATTTTTTTTTCTGTGCAATAGAATTAGAGCCAAGCACATGACTGGACTCCATTCCCCATCCTCCCTGAAGGTGAATATGACCATATTACTAAGTTTATCCAATGTTACAAAAGTCGAGGCTTCTGATAAGGGCATATGTGCCCATTCCACTCTGACTTTCTGCTTTGTCTCTCTGGAAGTGGCAGATGACAATGTCACAGAAAAGGGTGGAGCCCGAAACTCCTTGTATTACCATATGAAAGATAGCTGCCTACCAACAAGGAACGTCTATTTTGGTTCACTACGGAACAATAAATAAATTACTGCTGTGTTCATGTCATTAAGCATTTTGGGTTCTGGTTGTTACTGCAGTTTAGCTTACCCTTACTATTACAGAAGTAATTTAATACATTGAAATTTTTGTGCAAAAACATCAAAGATTTGTAAATATTTTGCTTTTTCATTAAGAAAGTAAGAATTTAAAAATTCAGTCATCGGGGTCAGGCGCGGTGGCTCAAGCCTGTAATCCCAGCACTTTGGGAGGCCGAGACGGGTGGATCACGAGGTGAGGAGATCGAGACCATCCTG
>NW_012121154.1:2550552-2550863 GCF_000951035.1 Colobus angolensis palliatus | reverse complement strand
GTTGGAAATATTAGCTATATGGTATGGTGACTACATTTTCTATCACTTTTAATTTTATTTTATACTTTTTTGTGTTTATAGTTTCCCTCACAAAACCTATGAAACTCTTCAGGATCATATCATGCATGTTTTATAAATGGTCCATCCCACCTAGTATATACTAGTTACATGTTAGGTTCATAACAGATGCCATAAATAAAATTGAGAACTTTGGTGTTTTTTGTCATTACTCCCTCTCATATATACCAGTCTTTGTCCATAAGGTAATTCTATGAAAAAGGATAATGATATTTATCTCAAGTATTAAAGCA
>NW_012121154.1:2538207-2549812 GCF_000951035.1 Colobus angolensis palliatus | reverse complement strand
CTGCACTCCAGCCTGAGGGACAGAGCGAGACTCCGTCTCAAAAAAAAACAAAAAACAAAAAACAAAAAAAAACAAGTGTGGATCTCAATGATCTCACACATTGTGTTATTTTAAATTACTTTATAACAGGGCATCATTATAGAATTAAAACAAAATGAATGTGAACAATATTATATTACTATAATAACAAATTCTAATTTTTTCAGCACAATATTTCAAAAATAAGCTACTCTGAGAATAAAGCAGTTAAAAATAAATTGAATAGGTTTCAAATAATTTCCATTTAGGCAACTTTTCATTCTAACCATAAATAGTATAAGCATGCAAGCACAGGTTTTGAATGCATATATACGAAAATGAAATACTTATTTTTAAATAACCCAGCCTAATCATAATATTGAAAATAGTGATATATCATCAACCATTGAAACTGCAGTAAAACATTTTAATATTCTGAATTCATTTTATTTTTCATAAACTACATCACCAGTGTTAATAATAATTATTAATTGGACAAAACAGGATCCATATTATTTATTAATTTTTACGTGGTTAAATCACCAGTTGAATCAACACATTGTGAAATATAAACTGAATCATGTGCCTTTTCCCTCAAAGTTCTTATTTCATTCGTGGCTAAGATGATCTTTTTTTTTTTTAACTTGTTTTAAAGCTATAGTTAGAAACATGCTTATATAATCAAACACTGCCTAGTGTATTGGGTAACTATAAATAAATAATAATTCTTAGTTCTTTCCTTACGTCATCAAACACTGCATTTGATTATTAATAATATTAATAAATTAGCATCATCGTTTATACAAACATGCTCTTTTGCTGTGTCATTTTCAGCGTCAGTGTTGGCATCCTGTTGAGTCAAATGGAAGATCATGCACAGTGATGTCTTAAAAACAAATCAACAAAACTTAGAAAGAAACAACAAGAAACAGCTAGACAGTTTGCCAAACATTCAGATGCCAAGAATTCTTTACAGCAATCCATCTCCCTCTTTTACTAGAATAAAATATGCAGGAGTAGGGACATTAGACTTTTGAAATACTTTTCACCACATGTAGTTATGCTAGCAATTTTTGTTAAAGTTAATGAAAAATCTATTACAGACCCTAGGCACTATCACAGATATGCTGTTCTTGGATCCCTCTCTCAGGTCAATAGGGCTGCAGCACTGGCTGGCATGCTCTTTGGAGAAGTTTTGTGGAATTTGAGATGGTAATTCTTCATGTAGGTAATGCAAGCAATGTCTATGTTACCAGAGAACTAAGAAATATGAAAATTTGTCATTTATTCATTTTTTCCTATTTCTTCCCAAAAGTCATGAATAATAATGTTATACTTCAATTTGCTATGCATATTACTTTACTACTTTCATGTCTTTTACTTTCCAGTTTCTACAATCATATGAAAACATTCTAGGACCTTCTATTTAGAGCTTTCATCTTACAGATTCTTTCTTATCCACAAGGAAATTTACATTGCCCTCAGGTTTACCCTAACACAATTTGCAAGTATGATTGGGGTAGGGAGAAATGTAACAAGTTTTCACCTTAAACTTACTCAATTAAAAAAAAAATTACACACAATGAGGGCCAAGAAAAAAACAAAACAAAACATTGTTTTATGTGACAATATTTTTTCTTTTTTTATCAACAAGGTAGTCTGCTATAAAAACAGATTGGGATTTTTTTCCGTTATATTTGAGGTATTGCCTTATATTAGAATTATTAAAATCCCAGTAGTTAATGATGTTAGTTATATATTAGGTCTGGAAAACAAGCATCATAATTTTTCAAGCAATACAAAATTAGGGTAGACTTTAGAGTCTTTGTGGAAATTAAGTCTAAGTGGTTAGAGTCGCTGAGTTGTCACTTTCATAAGGATGGCTGAAAATAGGGCAGACAACCTCTCCACAAACAACTGAATCTCTACCATGTTTAATGTGTTTCAGATCCTCTAAGTTATTCCATTCTTTTCTAAGTATAAAAGTCTATAAACTAATTATGAGCATGGTTAAGAAAATCTAAACAGAAAGTCATATTTAAATGTTTATTATAAAAAGTAATCATACACTTAATTCAATACATAGCTAGCAGCTATTAATATGATTATTTAACTTATAATAATAGATTTTTATATACTCCTCTTGCCTTTTTCATAACACTATGAACACCCCAAAAATGAGTCACACTGCTTGTATGCATGTAACTTGGTAGGCTGTTTACAAAGAACAGTGGTTTCCAATACTGGCAAAATAAGTATTTTTGGTTGGCCCCGAATTTTTATACCTAAGAATGAACATAAAGGAACTATGTGAATGAAGTAAGTGATCAGGATTTAAGGAATTAGCAATAAGGATTTCATCACAATATTATTTTTGATATGAAAATGTTGATAACAGCCTAAAGGTAAATAAGTTAAATAATGAGTAAAGGATTATTTGGTCACTAAAATGATATCATACATATTTCATTATGTATGTAGGAAGATATTCACGTAGTATCAGGCAAATTTAAGCTTAAAAACAATGTGTGGAATATCAGCTTACTTTTTATGAAATAAACATAAACATAAAAATTTCTAGGAAGATATACAATCTGTCGATTTTAAAAAGTAATGATCAGACATCTAATACTAGAAATAATTCTCTGTTATAAAACTTAGTTGTAACATATTGCACATTTACTTCACTCTTTTTCTGAATGATTAAGATTATTATTATTTTGCTGGGACTGAAAAATGCTTGATAATCAAACGCAAAATACTTTAACATCTACTGAGTGTTAAGGTAGAATTAACAAAACATTTACTGCTTACGTAAAGCCAAATTTATTGGCAGTCTTTCTACTGGCATCAGGCAATCAAAAAGAAAAAATATCAGTGATGTGATAAAGGATGTAGTTCATGAACTCATATAAATGTTTTGTTAATTCTACATTAATACTCAGTAGATGTTAAAGTATTTTGCATTTCATTATTAAGCATTTCTCATTTCCAGCAATAATAATAATAATAATAATTCAGAAAAAGAGTGAAGTAAATGTGCAATATGTTACAACTAAGTTTTATAAAAGAGAGTTATTTTTAGTAATTAGATGTCTGATCATTACTTTTTAAAATCAACAGATTGTATACAACAATGAAAAGGATGTTGAAACCAAATGTAGGTCAAAGAATACCTCTTTCTTGGTTTTGCTCCATTGATCATAGTTTCCTTATTAAACATAGGAAGTTGTGCTTGGAGTTGCCTTAAATTGTATCATGTCAATCGAATTGAGTTTAGGAGGAAAATGTTTTGAAATACTAACATAAATGGAAGTAAAACCTGAGAGTCTCCTCTTCATGCACTGTGTGCTATCCTCCTGATAATACCACAGAGCTTATGCCAAACTCTGCAGACCTGTTCCAGAGGTACGTCTAGCCCACAGTGTGTGAGCAGTGAATTTTGGGCACTCTTAGAGCTTGAATAGATCAACTTTGGAAGTTCAGTGAATCATTTTAGCCCACGTGGAAATGTCAGTAGCTGAAATCTTAGTAAAAACAATTAGTGGTCTGAAATACTAAACTCGTGAAAATTTGTTTTCACTTTAAACATCTTTTTGGCTTGTTGTACACCAAATACAGGTCATATTCGTTGCCTACATACTTGTAGATTAAAAAAATAACAACCAAGGATGTCAGCACTGTAAACTATAATTGTAATCAACATATATGATGGGTATAATTGCTTTATCTTTTCAAAAGTAGACATGTTTATTAACTGACCAGGTTACAAAAATAAACCCAGCAAACGTCTTAGTTCATCCTTCTAAGTCTTTTGATTCTTCTAACGCTTTTGATCTGGCCTTCCCTGTTGTCAGCATCTCCACCTTCTACAAAATGAGTGGTCTTTTTCTTTATTGAACATCCTGGAGAGGATGATTTGAAGGGCCACAGGGAGTTATCTGCTTCTTTGAAGCATTTTCTAACGGTATAGATCTCATGAATGAGGTACTCCGTGCTGATGATGCCGTATTTACCAAGAGATGGACCAAAGCGTTATCTGTCAAGGCAATTCACTTGTTACTGATTTGGCCATAACCATGCTTATAGATTAGTTCATTTACTGACTTCAGGTTTGGGTACTCCTGTGCAAAATATGGTTCCACAATTCTCACATTGTTAATTGAAGCCTCGTTGAGGTTAAAAAAAGTTCCATTCAAGATCTGATGAAGGCAAAGAAACTGGAATACCTTTTGGACCTTTGGACTCACACCGTTAATACCTCAGATCCTGATGACAAATGCCAATTTGGGTTCTGCAGGTACATATAACTTGTCAGTTTTTCTTGCCATCTTATCCAATCACATATCAGTTCTATACATTTGCCTATATTCTTTGTAGTAGTGCTTCACTTTTTCATAGATCAGCTTCCTCCTTGCCTTCAGAAGCATCTTTTGGACTAAACTCCTTTCTCAGGCATTTGATCTTCAGGTCTGCAAAATTCCATCACAGTTTCTTAAGGGTTTCTGGAACAGCAGAACCTTCTTCTTCCCTTTGACATCCTTCTTGGTTCCAGCTAGAAAAGAGTGGTTGCTTTTTCCTTTTAAGAAGTTGTCATTTTTTCAAAGCATTGAATTAAGGATTTCCATGGTGGTAAGAAATGCAGAGAGAGCATGAAAATTCACTGACAAGGCAAAAAGTTGACAATTGTTTGTGGGCAAGCATCTTTTTCTTAAATATAAAGTGTGAGTTAAAGAAATGAGCCAAAGATGTAGGTGAGCCAGATGGATGCAACTTTCATTTTATATTTTTCTCACACCTGTATAAAATATTGTTTTAGTTCAAGGTATTGGTGTGAATATTCAAGTCCCACTCAAGCCACCCCAGAATGTTAAGATTAATAATGCATGTCAAATAAGAAAAGCAAACATTATGGATCCAGGTGTAAATGTTATTTGTCATGTTTCTAGCTTTGCTGAGTACTTTTTTTCTTCTCTCTGCCAATTAACTGTTTGTTTTTTTTTTTTTTTTTACAGGAAGTAATCTTTTATTCCATGGGCGAGGTGTGTTTCTAATCTTTTACTCCATGCAGAATAGTAACCATTAAGGAAACTTAACTTTCTTGTCTTTTTTTGAGATATAATTTTTTTTTAAGCCACAGGTTTAATGTGCTGCCCTTGACGTGAGAAGAAAATCTTGGATTTGTCTTTAGAGGAGGGATTTTGCTATGCCCCACAGTGTTTATGACCAAAGCACATATTTGCTTCCTTTGTCACTGCTGTGGGGTTATCATGTGCAACTGGGTTAAACAAATGAAAAATACATTCCTATCACACACCCACCTCTGAGTCCAGATAAAAACAAGAGAATGGGACCATAAATGTCATCATTAGTTTGATTTCATATGTATGCATATATATTAAATGTGTGCTTGGTATGTACCTATTTGACAATGAGTCGAAAAATATTCTACTATCATCTTTAATAACTCTTATGTAAGCCAAATGTGGCATGAAGTGATGTGATCCAGAACTCTGAGTAATCTCAGCCACAGTTTACTAGGATTTTCAGTAGTTATTGAAGCCTATGAATGTGTGTAGCTTTTCCTTAAGTCCTTCTGAAAACAGGTCTGTCCTTGAGGTGTCAGATTAACACTCCACTCAGAAGACAAATTGTTCGTGGGCACACTGGACATATGAGAGCCATTAGAAAGTGTGCTCTGCATTCTTGAAAAATGAAAAATTCTAGGCAACATTACATCTTATAAATGCAAGATGTTTATTATTACAGTACCAGCAATAAATGTTTAGAAACTGGAGAGGGTTCACAATGGTTCTGACTAGGAACATATGCCTATCAAGTTCATTGGAAGCGGAGCCATTGATTTTTGGCATTAAGCAAAGGGTCTGGAAGCTATTATGCGTTTAGGCTTCTATGAGTATTTAATTATATCAATAGGAGAACACAATTTCTGTTGTGTGTATAGTGCTGAATGTCTCCATTTATTCATGTTACTGTGCATGATAGATGAGTTTAAACCAGATGCTGTAACTTTCTTGCTATTTGGCCAAATTATTTAAATCATATTCTTTGAAAATTCAGAAAATACCCTCCTGAACATCATTAAGGAAACTTCACCCATGGAATCTGTTTACAGACTTTTCTAAGGATGCTATACACTTTAACATACCCACATACACACAACTGTGTATAAACATTTCCACCCCTTGATGTAAACTAATGTATACTACTATATTGCTCTTACCCTTACGCACTTTTCCAGGTCTGTCATTTCTGTCTTTCAATGATGCTTGCTTGAATATGTGATTACTACTGTTTATTTTATATTTGCCACTGCACACTCAGACATTATCTAATGATGCAATCCAAAGCTTTTTGTCTGGCAGCTTTCTTTTTATATGACTGCAGTTAAGATATGTGCTCTGGTACTCTTCTACTGTTTTTGATAAAGGTGATTTTACATTTAGAGTAAAACATCTTTTAAAGAAACCCATTCCTAGTTTGAATAAGATAAATACATTTTATATATAAACTAAAACTTTGCGTTAGCACTTAGAACAATCAATAACTTACACGTAGCAAGGATACAAAAAATATATATCAAATGAATGACTGAAAGAATGAGCTTATGAAAGCTTCCAAACAGAAGAACAAACAATAAACATACAACTATTTCCAAAGTAGTCGTTTTCTACCATAAACTATTTCTTTTATTTTTATGTTTTAAATTGACAGATACAATTTTATGCATTTACCATATACAACATGATGTTTTTATGTATATATCCATAGGAGGTAATGCATTTGTTAATTAGCTATACTGAACCATTACTATGTAGTTCTGATTTAAGTAAGATTATTGTTCTTGAATTGTTCTGTTGGCCTGTTGGCTTGAGAGGAACCATTGTTGGGATTTGGAATTTATAATTCCATTTAAGTTTATACTTTATTTAAGCTCTGGATCATTACTACCCAATAGGTAATGCTAGTCATTATTTTTTAGGCATTGTGCTGTACCCACATATTTCTTATCTTTTTTGGGTCTTCAGATACATGATGTATTTGTTCCATTTGCAGTTCCTTGTTACTCCATGACAGACTCCATGACAGAGAGAATCTTGAGAGACTGAAAACAATAGGCTCTGAAGTCAGATTTGGCAATAGCAATAAGTTGCCTCATTTCTAATATAAGAATAATTGTATTACTTGGGTAATGACTTTCAAAAATACAGAATTAATAAATATAAAGCAGCTACCAATGTGAGTATTATAAATTAGATCCCCTCATTAGGTAAACTACCAGTAAAATACCTCCTAGAAAACAATTATCACCTGTCGTCTTTGGGCTCTCAAAGGGTATAATTTTGTCATGGTGCACACAATATTACTTATTCCTGGTAAACTGGTTAAAAAAAAATAGTGAGTCCAAATAATTTTAAATAGCAAAGTAGTTACTAAAACTGAAATTCAATAAAAAGTAAATATGAAAAGGATAAATCAATATAAAAACATCATATTTGTGTTTTCATTCTTGTTTTTTCCTCTTCCAATGCATTAGGTTAAAGTTAAAATTCTGAATCTAGTATAACAGCATCAATGACAAATTTAAATGTGCAAGTCAGAGGAAGCTGAGGGAGTCAAAAAAGTTAAAAAAGACTAGCAAAAAAAGGAAATCTTTTTTTTTTTTTTGAGGCAGAGTCTTGCTGTGTCACCCGGGCTGGAGTGCGGTGGCCAGATCTCAGCTCACTGCAAGCTCTGCCTCCCGGGTTTACGCCATTCTCCTGCCTCAGCCTCCGGAGTAGCTGGGACTACAGGCGCCCGCCACCTCGCCCGGCTAGTTTTTTGTATTTTTAGTAGAGAGGGGGTTTCACCGTGTTAGCCGGGATGGTCTGGATCTCCTGACCTCGTGATCTGCTCGTCTCGGCCTCCCAAAGTGCTGGGATTGCAGGCTTGAGCCACCGCGCCCGGCGGAAATCTTAAAAAAGTTAGATGGTAAGACATGGTACTTACTGTCAAGATGTAAATACACCAGTTTTCAAATTCAGGAAAATTTTCCACATGGGCGGAATGAAACACAGGAGAAGAAAGTAATTTGCCAGTGTTATAAGGGTAAGCCCATGTGTGAAAAAAAAAAAAAATAAAACAGAAGAACAAGGGAGAGTAACAAAGCTAGGCCATTACTTTTGGGTTGGGAACCAGTTGATGAATATTCCAAATGCAACATAAGTGTGCCTTTAAACTAGGACAAGGTTTAATTCCCTTAATATGTTTATGTCTTTTTTTTTTTTTTTCTCTTGCTACATTTTTCCTGTCCTCCATGACAGTGCTAGGACATAAATTGAAGACATGGGGTGGAGGGGCAGTAATCAAAACCAAACAAAATAACCCTCTTGTTATTTAGTAATTCTTCCTTCTGTGGTATTCTAGGAATTCAGATAACTCGTTAACAGCTATCTTTTATTTACAGTGCCTCAAGCAAGAGGAGTACTTTCTTTTTAAATGTTTATGGTAGAAGAACATCAAGTATAGTTGTCAACGGACTTCTTAACATTACTGGTTGTGCCTTGCCTCCAGAGCATGGATTTGATAGCTCCAATATTGTAATCTAAATTTCCTGGTAAGAATGTTATTATTTCATTACTTGCTTAGGTAAAACAAAGTCTTGGTACTTTTTAATGGCTCTGACACCTTATTTCTGATAAGACAAATATGCTTTAATTTCTTCACTTGTCTTAATTTGGTTTTAGCTTGCAAATAATTCCATGACCTAAACATGCATGATTAATACTAAACACCATGAAAATATCCAATAGTATTTGTTACAGTAGTAGGAGTGGGAGCAGGAGGAGTAATAGTGTCAGTGACTAACATTTGTTTTCAAATTCCAGATTTTGTTCTATCTACTCCATATGTATCATCTAATCCTGAGTAAGTGCCCATTTTAAAGATGAAATAACAGAAGTTTTAAAACCTTATGTGTCAGGCCTCTGAGCCCAAGCCAAGCCATCACATCCCCTGTGACTTGTATGTATACGCCCAGAGGGCCTGAAGTAACTGAAGAATCACAAAAGAAGTGCAAATGCCCTGCCTCGCCTTAACTGATGACATTTCACCACAGAAGAAGTGAAAATGGCGGGGCCTTGCCTTAAGCGACGACATTATCTTGTGAAATTCCTTTTCCTGGCTCATCCTGGCTCAAAAAACTCCCCCACTGAGCACCTTGTGACCCCCACTCCTGCCTGCCAGAGAACAACACCCCTTTGACTGTAATTTTCCTTTACCTACCCAAATCCTATAAAACGGCCCCACCCTTATCTCCCTTCGCTGACTCAATTTTCGGACTCAGCCCGTCTGCCCCCAGGTGAAATAAACAGCCATGTTGCCCACATAAAGCCTGTTTGGTGGTCTCTTCACACAGACGCGCATGACATTATATAATTTGCCCAATGTCACCTAGCAAGTAAGTGACAAAGTCAGATTGGATGTTAATACTTTTACCCATTAAGATATATAAACTATTTTTTTCTTATTAAGTTTATAATTTAGTTAAGATAATTATTTCCTTTATTGAAAAAAGAACAGTCTCTTGAAAATTGTTTTTGAATATTTTATATTTAGTTGTTTATTTATAGGTCCTGGCCCTCATTAGATCATGACTATGACACAAAAATCATCTTTTTTTTTTTTTTTCTTGCGTATGAAAATTTTGTAGTACTACACAAGAGGGGAGTTTAACTCTGCTTTCCTGTCATCCAAAATATCAGCTTCTACTTCTTTTGTCACCTCCTAATGGAGCTGGAACTCAGCAGGGCTTGCTTGATAATGGAGCATTGTACAATGAATGCATCACATGCTGCCTGGCCCCAGAGTGGGCTGCCTTTACGTAGTGCTACTACTGCTGCTTCTAATTCAGAATGCTGTGCTGTTGTTGACTGCTTTGTCAGGTTCATGGAGAAAGACCATACATCATGCATGGGAGTCAGATTTTCCTTGGGAAGTCATTAATTGCAGCCAGGAATACTGTAAGTATCTGACTTGAGGTGAGGAGGAATATACTCTATCTAAATCCAATGGGAGGCTGAGCTTACACTCTGAGGTATGGAGAGTTCTGGATCTCTGCCAATAATGGAGTGCACCAGCATAACTAATGAGAAACAAATAGACCAGGAGTGGCAATAGGAGTGAACAGTAATACCAAGATTCAATATTTAATGAGAGGTGGCAATATAACAAATCAATTCTGCTTGAGACTATTTTCCAAAGAGATTACTGAGTGTTCTTTCCATGAAGTGTTGTGTGATGCTTAGTTGACCCTCTATGGGTTATCTGATTCAATTAGAGTTTGGGTTTCTATTGAAAAATAGCCCAAAACTCTCACCTTCAATATAAAACACTCTCCACCTTCAGCCAGGTAGTTTCAGGTAATAGATGATAATGGGATAGACAGAAGCAAAGTCTCAAAAAAATCTGGATCAAAGGTTTATGTTCACAACAGAACCTGGTAATATGGGTTCATTTTTGAATGCAGAGTAAGAAGTCGTGGTTGAAGTTTATCAACTAGAGGGTCCATAAAAACATATACATTATAAAAGTAGACTTTCATCCAAGAAACAGAAATATATATATCACATCATTTCCTGAACATTAGGAATTCATTTTTGGAAATTCATAGGTTCTGCATGAAAATACTAACTGGGGGCCTATATTAGTTTCATGTGGCTGCTGTAACAAATTACCACAAACCGGGTGGCTTAAAACAACAGAAATTTATTCTCCCACAGTTCTGCAGGCCAGAAATCTGAAATCAGTATCGCTGGACCCAAAACAAGGTGTTAGCATCATTGCACTCTCTGGAGGCTCTACAGGATAATCCATTTATTGTCTTTTCCAGTTTCTGGTTGCTATCAGCATTCCTTGGCTTGTGACCATATAATCCAACCTCTGTCTCCCTGTGCAGAGTGTTCTCCTCTCTATGCATGTCTAATTTACCTCTGCCTCACTTTTATAAAGATACATGTAATTGCCTTTAGGGTCCACTCAGATAATTCAGAATAACCTCCTCATCTCCAGACCATTAACTTAATCATATCTACAAAGACCTTTTTTCCAAATAGTGAAACATTTAAAAGTTACAGAAATTCGGATTTATTATAGTATCTAGAGAATATGATTCAGCCTAACACAGAATGTATTTTCTGTTAAGTTGGAAAAATGATAATGGGCTACATGTTAACACAAGACTCTCAAGTGATACCATGTAACTGAAACATGGTAAAACACTTTCATGTAAGAAATATACTACTATGTAAATATATAAAATACATACTTAAAATGCTACTTCCTGACCATTACCTGATGAATATGGATATTAAAATTGAGTTTTATTGTTTGTGTTTGTGTGTTTACACTCTACTAGGAGAGTATAAACCAGGAATATATTCTGTGGGGCATGCCTAAAATAAGAATGTTGTTTTCTGAGAATTGCCTATAGCTGGGTCATAATGACCCATATGATAAATGGATCATGGGAGAGAAACAGTTTCTCCTTAGAGAAAAAGAATGAACAGATGACCAATGTGACAAGATT
>NW_012121154.1:2531734-2533327 GCF_000951035.1 Colobus angolensis palliatus | reverse complement strand
ATGCTCCAGTGCTCTCCTGACCCTTGCCTCGGTCCATTCGTGTTGCTGAAACAGAATATCATGGACCAGATAGCTTATAAACAACAGAAATACATTTCTTACTTTTCTAAGTCTAAGATCAAAGAGCCAGCAGGTCTGGTGTCTGGTGAGGGTTTGTTTCCTGGTTTATTGTTGGTGCCTTCTTACTTAGTCCTCACATGAAGTCAGCTTGCAAACAAGCTGAGGGATCTTATCACATTTATGAGGGCTCTGTCTTCATGACCCAAATACTTCCCAAAGGCCCCACCTACCAATATCATCTCCTTAGTGGATAGGATTTTTACGTATCAATTTGGAGACGACACACACTTTCACACCACAGCACTCCTCAAAGTCCTGGACTTTGGCTAAACTAAATAGAAGTTGTCATCATGTTTAACAAAAATTGCAATAATGGTACAGTGTCTGCTACAATTTATATAGTCTTTGAATATTGTTGTTGGCATTAATAGTGAATTTTTATAAATAAAAATAAATAAATTTATTGGTTTGAGGTTGATAAAACCAAACAGAAGAGTCAGTAAACTCCATTTGATAAAGGAAAACATACAGGAAATTTTAAAACAAGCAAAACAAAAATATAAGCAAAAACAAAAACAAAACACAGTTTAAAATAAATTATAAGTGGCATTTATTTTTTCTGTATGTCATGTCAGAAACATATATATTAGTGACACAGATTCTTTTAGGTTGCCCAGGATGTTAAAGGTACCTTATCCTTTTTGTCCTAAGTATCAATTAGGTTGAAACACCATTTCACATCCTAGCTCCCATCAACATGCCTTGGGTTTAGTAAGTAGCTTGAACTTTGTGCCTGATCATATGTGGTCCCTATTTATTGCTTCTCAACAAACTCTTCATCTCCCTCAAGTCTTTCTACATGTGGCTGCTTCTGTTTTTCCTCTCATGTCACCTATATCAGTCCCTCTTCCACCCATCTATTGAGTAGGAGACTTCTACTGAAGATTGAGGAGTAAGGGAAATACAGTTGATGTACAAGAAATAGTGCTGCATCAATGAGCAGCACATAATTTAAATTGGTACATTATACAGCCTTCTTTAATATAAAGGTTAGGTCAGTTCCACAACTGAAAAAATATTCTTTTCACTTCTGGGGCCATCTCTAAATTCACAATATTCCAGACACCTGTAGTTCTTAATAGAAAATTACAAATTATACATTTCTTTACATTTTCTTTAGTATTATTTTTATTACTTTTTTTTCTTTTTCTTTTTTTTTTTTTTGGAGATGGAGTTTCACTCTTGTTGCCCAGGCTGGAATGCGATGGCGCGATCTGGGCTCACCGCAACCTCCGCCTCCCGGGTTCAAGTGATTCTCCTGCCTTAGCCTCCCAAGTAGCTGGGATTACAGGCATGCACCACCATGCTTGGCTAATTTTGTACTTTTAGTAAAGACCAGTCTTCTCCATGTTGGTCAGTCTGGTCTCAAACTCCCGACCTCAGGTGATCTGCCCACCTCGGCCTCCCAAAGTGCTGGGATTCAGGCATGAGCCACCATGCCAGGCCTCCTCTTTACATTTTCATTTTCAGCTA
>NW_012121154.1:2528056-2530725 GCF_000951035.1 Colobus angolensis palliatus | reverse complement strand
AAAAAAAAAAAAAAAAAAGAATACAAATATCAAATGAGTAGGGCCTTTAAAAAATATGGGAATTTATAGGGTGGTTTTCCAAGTGGAGGAAACCACATCCTTAATGCCTTTCCTTTTCCGTTCTTGAGTTTCTCAATGGTAGAGATACTCAATCCTCCATGCCTTATACTTCACACGTTAGTCTATTGACCTCAACTGGGAATGTTAAAGAGGTTAGACACAAGTTTAACATTGGGTACACGACTTATACATCAGTAAATAGACCAATTTTGTGGTTCTCTGACTTAAATTTCACTTAGTATATTTCAAAAATAAATATTAATTCACTATAGCTACTAAGTGTTGTAATTTGGGCAAGTGAAAAGTTAAAAAACAAAAAGCAAAATGACCTCTACATATAATCATTTCACAAAAGAAAGAGTATTTTAACACCAGAAAGAGTAAAAAAGCTTCTTAGACAAATAATGAAAAAGTCTTTAAAGAAAATAAATGTAGCTTTGTCAAAACTTTTAAATATTATGTTCTAGTTTTCATTTGGCCCAGACCCAAGGCGAATTATTCACAGACTGACTCCAAAGTGCAAGCAAGTGATTGGGCATATTGGAATAGCTCTTTTTGTTTTTTCTTTCTGTCACCACTTTTCTCACTATAATTACCTGGAAGAAACTTGCATCTTCAAGCACATAGGTTCACATAACTTCTGAGTCTCCTTCTGGTTTTCATTTGTTTATAACTTTAAACCACTACTGACTTTAAAGTGTTCAGCATAAAACCCAATTTGTGCTTTTATTCATTTACAACAGATGGGGTCAGAGTGAAAAGAGGGGCAGCTTATAGCTTCCCTTTTTTGTAGCCCCCTTTGTTAAAATCACTTGCATCATTTTTATAAGGTTCACACTTTTCTCTAAGATGTAATGTTTATAAAGGATACTTTATTTAGAAGTGTTTAGTAAGTAGTAAACCTGGACCCTGAAAGTTTCTATAAAAAAGTTATGGCCAAACTGACCTTCATCTAAATCACAATACAGAAACCTAATAATTTTTCAAACATGCAGAAGCCTTAAGCAGAACGAAATTCCAATAACACATGCTACAACTGATGACAATGAATGCAGCCAATTGCTTACCAAGAGCTATTGCTTACCAGGGTAAGAAACAAGATGAAAAAAGACTTATTACTCTTTTTGACTCAAAAGACATTGTCAGTCAGTCTGCCAACGGTTAAAATGAAGTTAAAATTCATTTTAGACTTACAACTATGGGGATATTAGTAACCATTACTGATAACACACACACACACACACACACACACACACACACACACACACACACCCTTTATATGTTTCTAATTCTAATTTTAATTTGAAAGGGATATGCAAGAAGCAGGCCATGAAAGTGAAGAGCAAGACGTGATAGGCATAAAACAAATTAATGAGTAATTTTAATGAAGAAAAATGTATTGAAAGAAGGAAATTGCTAGAAAGGGAAGCACACCTCCATCTTCCAGAATATGTCATTTCTTTCTTAGCATGTATGTCACTGGACCATGTAAAATTCCTGTCAACTATCCTCATGCTTTGCAGTTTAGCTTACAATATACAGGATAGACTATGATAATAAATTGTGTTGGTCTGATAAGGTAATATGTGAGCTGGATCGCTGAGTATGTCTTTATAGTAACAAGTATATAAAATGTACTTTTAAAAATCACTTAGCAATGATGAAGTTCTTTTCACCATTTATATAAAAATGCAAAATGTATTTTCTATTTTATACAGAAAAGGACAAGAAGATATAAAATTCCATGTACATCACCAGTTATGCCCCATAGAAAATATTATTTGCATGACTAAAAATAAGTGTAGCATTAAGTGGCATTTGGTAGAAGATAAACTAACTTCAAGAAAATCACATTCTTTCAACAAAGAGTGGTTTGAGATATTTTACATATTTAAAATTATAAAATAATAAATAATTAAGACTTCAGTTTTGACTCAATTTGATTGAAACTATTTATCTTAAATGTTCTTTTTGTTTAATACAAAGGATTTATATTCTCAGATATAATGAAAGATAAGGGGAATAATTTTAATGATTATAATAATGTTTTACATTTATGTAAAAGAAAAATATCATTGACTCTAGTATAGAAAAAATTGAGAAAAACTGAATTTATGTTTTATTTTTTAAATAAAACAAATTTCTATTATTACTGATAGTAAATATACATTGTAGAAAATAAATGAAACAACAAAATTAATATTTTCCCAATCTAAAGCATAACTAGTATATTGAATTTTGGATCTTTTTATGTGTAAGTATTTATATTTTATTCTTTTTCTGATCTTATCTTACATTCTCTTGTGACCTGTTTTTTTTTTTCACCAGCATCTATTTTCATTTCTCTATTTCTGTAAAATTATAACTTTTAAATACATAATTTACATTTAATTATCTTAATGGACTCCAAAATGTTCAAATCAGTGGCTAGTTCCAGACAAAATATTGTTTCTGCTTTTTACTTTTTTATTTATTTATTTTTTTTGAGACAGAGTCTTGCTCTATGGACCAGGCTGGAGTGCAGTGGCATGATCTGGGCTCACTGCAAGCTCCTCCTCCCAGGTTCACGCCATTCTCCTGCCTCAGCCTCCTGAGTAGCTAGGACTACA
>NW_012121154.1:2471625-2527101 GCF_000951035.1 Colobus angolensis palliatus | reverse complement strand
CAAAGTTCAGGGATTACAGGCGTGAGCCACCACGCCTGGCCTCATATCACTTTATCTGTAAAACTACAGTTATATATCTGTAAGACAGGTGCTCTTTCAGGGAATAGAATGATGGTCACTAGAGGCTGGGACAGGTAGCGCAGGGGTTTGAGGGATGAAGGCATATGGTTAGTGGAAACAAAATGGACTTAGATAGAAGGAATAAGAAATAGTGTTTGGTATCACAGTAGGATAGCTATAGTTGAAAATAATGTATGTATATTTCAAAATAACTAAAACAGTGGAATTAGAATGTTCCTAACACAAAGAAATGGCAAATGCTTGAGGTGATCAATACCCGAATTATCTTGATTTGATCTACACCTTGTATGTTAATATCAAATTTTCACATGTATGCCATAAATATGTATAATTATTTATTCATAAAAATGAAAATTAAAAAAATTATAAACAAAAAAGCAAAAAAGTGCTCTTTTAAAAATATAACATAATAACATCAATATACATACTATGTATATGTAAACATGTGGATATGGATTTTTTAAGTATCTAAAAAGACATGTACATATACACACACATTTCCTGTACATGTGTTTGCATATGTAATTACGTGTGTCAGAATAAAAGTAATAATATAATGAATCACATGTAGTAGACTAAAAAATCTATTGAATACAGTCTATTAATATTTTTAAAATTGTTTTTTTCCTTGTGCTGTATGTATAGGGGTGTACAGTCAAATTATTGTATTTTAAAGGCATTTGAAATAATTTCACTATGTGTGGTTTTATCATCAATTCAATATATAGTCTAATTTGCTTCACTTTGTTTCAGGTTTTAAGAATTACTATTTTTTCCCCACTTAAAATATTTTTTAGAATTATGCAAAACATTTTCATGGATATAGAATACAAATCTACAAAACACAGTATAGTCGGAGAAGGCCAACTCTTATTTCTTTCCCTCTAAGCCTTGTCTCTCCTTTTCCCATATGTATCTGTGTATATATATATATATGTGTGTGTATATATATATATATATATAATTTGAAACGGAATCTCGCTCCATCACCCAGACTGGTATGCAGTAGCTGATCTCGCCTCACTGCAACCTCTGCTTCCCAGACTCAAGCAATTCTCCTGCCTCAGCCTCCCGAGTAGCTGGGATTACAGGCGTACGCCAACATACTCAGCTAATTTTTGCATTTTTAGTACAGACGGTGTTTCACCATGCTGACCGGACTTGTTTCGAACTCCTGACCTCAGGTGATCCACCTGTCTCGGCCTTCCAAAGTGCTGGGATTACAGGTGTGAGCCACCATGCCCGGTTGTTATCTCTATATTTTCTAAATTTAAAATTACTTTCCAGCTTTTAACATACCGATATACAATGCATATATTAACCTAGTGAATACATGTTGCCTATATTCTAACATTTTGCTATTTACACATAATATCCTGCTTATGTTGTCTCTTTCTTAGATAAACGATCACATATTATACCCACTTTTCTTGAACTTGCTTTCTATATCTAACAATATATATTAGAGAAAACTTCTTAGTAGTTTGTTGAGGTATTCCATTTGTCATTTTAATATTATCAGGATTTCTATTGTGTTACTATACTGTGTTTATTCAACCAACTGCAGTATCATACTTATGTACATTTGTCTTTTTCCCAGTTTTTACAATTCAGATATTGCAGCATAAATGGCATTGTACATATTGTTCTCTTTTTCATATTTTTGTCAGTATATCTTTGGGATATGTTCTTCAAAGTGGTATTGCTGGGTCACAAGACAAAGGCATAAATGTTGCTAGACTTTATTAAATTTCCCTTCATAGTGGTTTTGAACATTTTGCATTTTCGTCATCAATGTGTGAGACTGTTTTGTTCATCCTTACCCACAGAGGACATTGTCAATCTTCTGGATTTTAGCCAATTCAATATGTGAGAAATTGGATCGCAGAGTATTTTAATTTGCAGTTTTCATATTATGAACAAAGCAGAACATTTTTTCATATTTTAAAAGCATTTATATTTTCATTCTTTTTGAGCTATCTGTATATTTTGCCTATTTTTTATAGTGTTAAGGCTTTTCTTTATTTTTAGAAGATATTAATATGTTTCATATACTAACTTTTTTTGTTGTGTGCATTACGTATTTCCAGTTTCTCATTTGCCATTTACACGGAATTTTTTTGCATTTACAAATTTTTATATGAACAAATTTATCAATATTGTCTACTATTTTGTCTATAAATTGTCATAGTTTGAACAATTGTCTCAACAGTGAAATTAACCTTTGTTTTTACCTAGCACTTGTATATAGTTTCATTTTAGATTTTTAATCCATTTAAAATTTATTCTGGCATAATAGGTAAGACTGGAACAAAATTTGTTAATTTTTTCTTACATGGCTATTTCATCACAAGATCTTGATTATTAAAAACTAGTATATTTTACTCACTGACTTGAAGCCTCACCTTTGTCTTATACCAAATTTATATTCATAATTTGGGCTATTTCTGGAATATCTAATTATAAGGTACCAGTTTTAGTCATATGAACTTGTTGAAATTAATGAAGCAGCTGTCCAGAAGAATGTCCTGCCTCTTGGGTTTGTCTGCTTGATTCCTTTTGAGGTATTTTACTTTATTTTTCACTTTGCTAGAAGTTAAATTTAAAAGCTTTATAAAATCAAACGAAGCATTTTTGACTAGAATAAAAACTGATGAAATTATATCCTTCATAGTACATCATAGCAGAATTTATGCAATATCAGTTTGACCCACCATTAATTATACTATAATTTGTCACTAAACAAGTTAACACTGATGATCCCTCTGTCATATATTTTTCCTTGAAATCTGTAGAAATAAAATTTAGAATACATCAAAATTAATTAGTTAATTTTAATTAAACTTAATGTATTTATAATTTTAAAATAAAATTTATCAATGATTTAATATAGACTGCTATATTTTATAAAAATAGTACTCAAACTATAAGATAAAACATTGAAAATATGTTATGGCAGCTAGAATTATAGTTGCCTAATTTTTAAAAAGTTATCTCTAGTTTTCTGTTTTCCTCTACTTTTATTTTTATAATTCTATTAATACTTAATATCATTACTAAGGTAAGGGTCTAAACTTGCCTTAATAGTGATATCAGTATTAATACTTATTATATCAAATCATATCAAACCATCATATAATCAGTAGACATTTTAATGACAAATGAATGATTTAAACAATTTTTTTTTACTTGACAAATGAATGATATAAACAATTTTTCTTTTTACTTGTTCCCTTATTCTAGGCAGACAAAGCAAATTGCAAAAAAAAAAAAAAAAAAGAAACACACATTCAACAAAAATATGTGAACAAGTTTTTAAATTGATAATTGTAAACTACGAGTTTCAAAACTATTTTTGTATTCAGTTTTGCTAGAATAACTGAGTATATATAGTACTTGTTTTGAGAAATAATTTTTAAACTTTTTTTTAACTTTTTAATGAGAGCATGGATATTTCCCCTCTAATTATTTTATGCATGCATGGGTAAATATGACTTGCTTCTAAAATCATCCAAGATGCAGCCTTAATGGTTTTCCCTTTTTTATTTTCAGAAATGTCAGTAGTGACTAACATTTTTCATATTTCAAATAAATAAATAGATGGAAATACAAGGAATTCTAACATAGTTGTATCACTTAATTATCTAAATCCATTTTGTATTGTATGTGGAAACTGTATTGTGATCATTTACCAAACATTACTTTTAATGATTTATTAACTGACAACCGTATTTGACCATCTTTCAATTTTGTTGAAAGCAAATATCGGAAAGCACTTGAATTGTAAAAGCATTTGTTACCCAATCAGCAAAGTCATGCACATTTTCAATTTTGGGGAAGTCTAAAAATTGACATGACCAAGATCTGTCAAATGTCTTAGTTTTCGTACACATGTTAGAAGTTAAAGGATGCTTCTTAGGCAACTGTAAATTTAATTGTTTTTTGTTTAGTAGTACAAAGTAAGTGAGAATGAATGACGGCAGGGAGTTGGTCAGAAAGTGTGGGAACTGACAGAACATCTTTACAGCAAGTGTCTTCTCAGGCAAATAGATTTTAGCAAATAGTATCTATGAAAGTGAGAATATGATCTGGAAAGTGACTGCCTAAAAAGTGTCCATGTCAGCTTCTCCCTTGGTAAGTATGTATTCCTGGGTACATATGTCTCTCAGTCTGAAGAACACTGTCCATAGGTTCCCACAAAATCATGTAGAGTGCCTTTCAAAAAGAAAGAAATATTGATAGAAGAGATGCTGATAAGTTTCAATAAAATAATTCAAGAACCAGCATTTCAAATTTATTTAGATTATCGTGGGTTTTAAAAAATATATATTCTGGGAGCCTGTGTTGTCTCTTTCCTTAGAAGACTCTAAAAATAGTCAACTGGAATCTGTTTCTCCTTTGCATTAATCAGCTTGCGTTAATCAGCTCAATTAGAACCTCTGCCTATTCGCAAGAACAGAGGGCTTTCTGTATCTTGAGTTCTTGCCTTAGTGTACGGAAAAAATCGGATCACACATGAGCTTGGAGAATGAGTGCAAAGTTCTGTTGAGTGGAAATAGCTCTCAGTAGCTCTCATTGAGTTGAACGGGGAGGACAGCAGGGAATGGAGTGGGAAGTTGGAATTGAGCAGCCCAGCGGCCAGACTCTCCTTCTGCCTTGACGTCTGCGTCATTCCTCTGTGGATGGCCTTCCAAGATCTGATGATGGGTTCTGCCAGGGTCTTCCTCTAGACATCTAGCCGCTTGTGTCTGTGCCCACTAGGATCTTGGGGTTTTATAGGCATGGGGGCGTGGTAGGCCAGGGTGGTCTTGGAAAAGCAACATTTGGGCATGAAAACAAGAGTGCTTGTCCTTACCTAGGTCGGTGGGCACAGACTCGAGGGTGGAGCTTTGGCCAGGGAACCACCCTTCTCGATGCAGCACTTCTCTGCCCATTGCAGTATCATGTGATATATACTTATACACAGTTAGACATTATATTTAATATACTATTTAACATATAGTGCCTAAGGAAAGTGCATAAACAATTCCACCTATTATTTGGTATGGTTTTTGGCAAGAGGAATTGTAGCCTTCTCTGTAAACAATTACTGTTATTACCAACTTATAGTACTTAAAAGGTAATCAGGAAAGCATTGGTAGTGAAATGACATACATATGTTAAAGTACTTAAAATGTTGTATAGGATGAGATACGGTAAATCGGACAGAGATGACAAAATGAATGGAAAATGGCATGGAGGCTAAGTATGATAATAATGTGTCTTATTCAATTATAGGATTTAATGATATTTTGATTTAAGGTTAGATACAATCCAAATCTCTCAAATTTTAGATTATTAGCAAATGTAAACTATTTTTTATTTTTCCCTCAAAAACTGAATTAAGTTACTTATAGTGTATTAAATGGGGCCATTTGTACATTCAATAGTTCTATTTAATCAGAAACATTCAAACTGTTTCCTTGAGAAAATATATGGGTGTAAATAATAGTGGAAAATGAGCTTGGCAAGGTATCTTTGGAGCATGCCAAACCCCAGACATCTTAGAAATACTTGAAGATGTTATAATGAGCAAAACATACTACCAGTTCACTGAACCTTGGTGAAATGTGTCAGGAAAGCAGACAAAATACCAAATATGTTATCACGCTTTCACTGAACCAAAGCCATCCTTTTGCATTTGAATTTTACCAAAGACTTATCCCATTTTTAGTTCAGCTCTGAGATGAATTAGTGTTATTAAACCAATGGCAGATTCCAATAAAACTTTTCATCAGTTGCTTATATTAATCTCTGAAACGGAATTGGGCACGTATGCTTTGAAGACTTTCACAAAAGGATACAACAGCATTTAATGAATTGCCTAAACTATATATTGAGGAATGAATTTCCTACCAGTGGTACATGGAAATTTTTGCATTAGAAAAATGTTAGTAAAAACACACACCATATGCTTGCAGGAAGTTTCAGAGCCTTATTATGTCTCATAATAGAGAGCAGTACAAATTCTTACTTTTACATTGTACACTGTCTATTCTTCATGTCAAATGTGTACAAAATGAGTTCCTCTTCTACTGATCCAAGACTATTTTCTTCTTCCTTTTATTACCTGAAGTCTACTCCTATGTTATCATTCTTTTAGATGAATTGAAATTGAACACATATTTTATGCACTACATCAAGTGCAGCATAGCTTATTTATATATGAATTATTTTGCTTCTAATAAGAGAACAATCCACAATCCATCCTATATTATATATTGTATAAAGTGGGTTAACAAAGAGGAGATTCTAGAATGTATAAAAACTACTGGGTCAATGTTCTGTTTTTAGTTTGCTGCTTCCATTTGGATGCCTCTAAACTGAGCTAACAGAAACTCTTTGATTTCATTCTGAGGAATTACTAAAAGATTTCTGACATTCAGGTGAGAGGGCAGAAGGAACCAAGAGGCATGTAAAGCTAGCAGCATGCAGCTCATTCTGATTTAGAAATATCCAAAGGCCCAGCCACAAGTGGAAAAACCACTGGAACGCCAAGAGTGCAAATGTTTTAAGAAGACAAGAATTCTAATTAGCCTGGATGGGAAACTCAGCATGACGTTCGATAGCTGGTTTGATGTTTAGAGTCATTACACTGAACTGTGTCAGTAGGATTATACAATACTATTGTGATAATACAAATGTTAAATAAACCACCTACCTCAAATTTCTAAACAGAACTTTACAGTTTGTGGAGCAAATAAAAAAAAAATCATAGTATTTTTCTTTGTTAGATTTCCTAATGAATTTAGCAGTCTTTACACTTAGCAGGAAATCTGGACTGATCATTTGAGGCCTGTTTTCTTTATACGTTTTGGAGTACGGGTTTGCTTTTGGACACCTAATAAATCATGATCTAACATCTAAGAGAGACTTATTGCTATACTGTGAAATCAAGGGAAGAAAAAAAAAAAACAGTGTAATTACTTGTACTATCTTGCTATATTCTTTGACCTACAGGACAGTAATGAACCAAACAGCAAAATTCTCTAGCAATGATATGTTAGTGCCCCAGTCTTACTATGTGGAGTTAGTAATGGTTTTGTGTTTGAAAATGTTAAGCCTTACCTTGTTTGTAGTTCACCAAGGAATACGACCATATGTGATGCTTTTTCTATTTCAGGCAATGCCCCCACTGCTGGATAGATTGCTGTTGACAGTTTTTGACCAGAGGGAGCCATTAGATTTTGCTGGCTAGCAAACAATTACAGCTTTGATATGAGCTACAAAGTAAAGATTAAAAGGAATACAAATGCCCAAAAATATGCTAGGCCTGTGTGGTCTCTAGTCCCTTCTTGTGCAAATGAAAAATTGTTTAGATGTAAAAACTAACAAAAGAAAACCAAAAATAGCCAAACTTTTTAGGATTCTAACAAAGGTCATCTGAATGGTGAAAGATCCCTTTAAGAATAGTAAAGACTTCATACCATTATAAAGAATTCAAAAGTTCCATTTAAAGATAACAAATATCTTCCAATTGATGCTATTAGTAAGGGAGGTTTAAAAATAATTTTCATATTTGGAAATGTGCTGTTTTTATTTCTAGCAGTGTAGTCTTACGGGAGCAGTTATATCTTATGTATTATGGTGCAATAGTGCATTTAAACTGACTAGGCATATGGGTCAATGAATGCTGTCAAACAATAAGATAAAAAGATTGTTTGTATTACTTGGGCATTGCTGAGAATAAGCTAAATCCATAGCTTGTTAGTTTGAAAACATTGCTTGGAATAGAAAAAGAGACAGGAACTATGGCAAATTTAGTATTTCATAGATCCTGATATTATAAGAAAAATCAACTTAAACATTTTTATAGGCAAGCATATCTTCCTTTGGCAGAAAAGAACCTTACATAGATTCTGAAGGGAATCTTACAGAGAAAAGATAAAAATACTAACTTTTTTTGCGTGTGGAGTGTTCTGTGCTCTGAGATTTTCAAAAACTGGAAGGAAATAGTAACCTATGAGTTCAATTTTAAGAAAGTAAAAGCTTTTGATGTCCTAAGACAAATGCAACCTTACAATCTTTTACTGTGGTAAAGTGAGATATATATATTACTCTTTATAAAAAGTCTATGGATTTGATAATTTGTCAAACTACTAACATATAACTTAATTTTTGTTTTGTTTTTAACTGCATGAATATTAGAATCGTTTTTCCTCTGGGTATTTTCATCAGTCTGTAAGTATAAAGTAGAAACTGATGTATTAAACAGAACATATTTAGGTTGACTGTAGTATGAAAACTGACATGGTTTGGATGTGTGTACCCTCAAAATCTCATGTCGAAATGTGACCTCCAGTGTTGGAGGTGGACCTGGTGGAAGGTGTTTGGATCATGAAAGTGGACTTCTCATAAATGACTTTGCCATCCTTGTGGTAACAAGTGAGTTATCACTCTATCAGTTCATGCAAGAGCTAGTTGTTTAAGAGTCTGGCACCTCTTTCCCTGTTCTCTTGCTCTCTTTCTCTCTCCCTCACCATGTGGCAGGTCTGCTCCCACTAAACCTTCTACCATGAGGAGAAGTTTCCTGAGGGCTCACCAGAAGCTGAGCAAATGCTGGTGTCATGTTAGTACAGCCTGTAGAATAATGAGCCAAATCTCTGACATTTATAAATTACCCAGACTCAGGTATTCATTATAACAATGTAACACATATTAACACAATAGTTAAAAAAGCATAGTTTTATCATGTTATGTTGTTTTCAAATATAGGCATCTTGTATAAATACAAACCTGCCTTACTTAACAAATCCATATACTAAATATTTTCCCTTGCATTGTCTCTTACAAGATTTCTGAAACAACTTTAGTGTATTTTAATGTGTTTGCTACCCTTGTCAGTTAAGAACAATAATCTGGCTGTTGGAAATGAAAATACGATTATCGTACAACTGCCATGATGACAACAAAAAATATAGTCTTTTTTGGATTCCCTGGATCCAAAATTACTATTAAATAACCTGCATAGGTGAGAGAGATGACTTACTTTACAATAATATGGAACCAAGTAAGAATCACTTCCTATTCCATGTCTGAAAAATTGCCTTAATGGACACTCTTCCTCCAAATTTTGGGTTTATGAAAGGTCTGGCTGTCTGGCGTGTAGAACTACAAGTAGACAACTGCATTCTCATTTGGCTTATTTTCCAAAGTACACCATTTTTTCCACTTTGCTTCTATTTCTATATCCGTTAATGGAGGATAACAATACTTAGCACAAGAGTTGTTACAAGGCTCTTAAATTGCTTTGCGCATTGTCTGACATATGGTAAGTGCTCAAAAACTTAGCTAATTTTATAACTGTAATTGTTTTTACCTACTTTTAGGGTACAGAGTCTTTATCATATCATTAAAAGAGCAAATGAGTGATTTAAAAATCAATGAATCTTCTGTGGACAGCTTATGAAAAATATGTTGATTTAAAAATATCTTAAATGATATTTATCTTCTTGGACATCACCTAATTGCAAGTCTTTCTCTTTTCTCTAAAAATAAACACACAAAAACAAAAAACAAAGCAAAACAAAAAAAAAACAAAAAAGTTTCAAATCTCGGCTGGGCGCGGTGGCTCACTCCTATAATCCCAGCACTTTGAGAGGCCGAGGCTGGTGGATCACCTGAGGTCAGGAGTTCGAGACCAGCTTTGCCAACATGGTGAAACTCCATCTCTACTAAAAACACAAAAATTAGTCAGGCATGGTGGTGCATGCCTGTAGTCTTAGCTACTCAGGAGGCTTAGGCAGGAGAATTACTTGAACCCAGGAGGCAGAGGTTGCAATGAGCTGAGATCAAGCCCCTGCATATTGCAGCAGGGCTGCAGAGCAAGACTCTGTCTCAAAAAAAAAAAAAAAAAAATCATTAATATTATTCAAAAGAATCAATAGAAGCTTACAGTAGCTAATAGCCTATTCAATCTTTAATAGAATATGCACATTTTAAAAATTCTGATAAATGAATTTATATTTGAAAGAATCAAAATTAATTGAAACAACATAAAAAACACTCAAATTTTATAAATGAATGATTTTGAAAGAAGTAAACATTTTTATATTAAAAAATACTGAAAGAGAAAGTAAGCTATACATTACATTGTACTGCTAGATATATTTTGATCATTTATTGGTTTTGTATCTGTTTGGGGTGTTTACACATATCTCTTTATGTTGGTGACTTGACTTTCTTTATTCTTCTACCCTTTACTTGAATTTTTACCTTTTCAGTTTTCTTTGCCTCTCTACATTTGCCTAAGTGACAAAGCTTATTGTCACCCTTCAAAACCCTTCTCTCCACTTTCTGTATGCAGTCTGACACAAAGATACGGCAGTGCTGGGAAGGAAAGAGCGTAGTCACTTTAAATGATATGGAAGGTGGGAAGAGAAGTGCCGGATAGAGAAAGGCGGGTCCTGGGCTAGGGTTCTACCCCCACGGACTTCAGTTAGGACAGATATTTCCTGCCCAAATGTTGCATTTTCCAAGACCCTGCCACTCCCTCATCCTGGGTATATAAAAACCCGAGAGCCTAGCATGCACAGAGGTGGCCAGATGTTGAGAGAAGCACATCAGTGGAAGAAGATGCAAGCGGCTGGTTGTGGAGAGGGGCACACCAGGAGAGGAGCACACCAGGGGAGGAGCACACCAACAGATGCCAGAACTCAGGCAGGCCATTCACCAGTGGAATGACACAGAGTTCGGCTGGGGTGGTCGGAGAAGAGTCAGGCCAAGCCTGACTCCAGGGGAATAGCATCTCCCTTCTGGCTCCCGGATCTCCTGAGAGCTACTTCTACAACAAAACGTTGCACTCATTCTCTAAGCCAACATGTGATCCGATTCTGCCAGTACACTAAGAGAAGAAAGCCCTTTATATAGGAATCCCTCTGTCCTTGTGATAAGGAAGGGAGTCTAATTGAGCTGGTTAACACAAGCTGCCGATAGGTGGCAACTAAGAGAGCACCCTGTTACACACCCACTGGGGCTTCAGGAGTTGTAAACATTCACCCCTAGACACTGCTGTGACTTCGGAGCCCCACAGTCTGCCGTCTGTATACTCCCCTAAAGGTTTAAGCAGCAGGGCACTGAAGAAGCGAGCCACACACCCATCGTATGCCCTGCGAGGCGGACAAGGGAACATTTCCCATTTCAATGATTCCACTTCAAACAATATCTTAGATTGGCCCACGTTCTTCTGCCTACACTACCATCGTTTCTTTCCTGAAGAACAACCACCACCTTCGATTTAGTGTCTCCTAGAGTTTTTCTTTAATCTTCCCATCATCTAATGCAATCTTAAAATGTAAACTTGTTTTCTGCATTTCCCTTCTTAAAATCATTTGACTGGTTTCTTATTGTGTGTGAATAAAGTGCATATTCCTTACTGTGGTGACCTTCTCTCAGGTCCGTATCATCTTTCACTGTACTCAAGCCAAAGCGGCTTTTTTTTTTTTTCTATTTCTAGAAATGTTCAAACGCTTACTTTTCTCAGAGCTTTAATATCTGTCCTTTCTTTGCCTCGAATGCTCTTTTCCCAATTGTGCCTCAGGAAATATCTATCTAAATAAAAAGTATGAATTTTAAAAGTTAAGGTGTTAGAGAGAACTGTCCTAATCTAACAATGCAAGTTATGTTCTTTCTGTTACTCTGCTTTACAGACTCACTGTTATTTTGCCTGGTAGACTCCATGCACTTATTTTTTCTTAGGACCTATTTACTGTTTTTTTTTTTTTTTCTATTTGTTTGCCTATGAAATTGATCAAACAGAAAAGTAAAGGCTGTTAAGAAGTACACAATAGTGTTCCTACCACTGAGATTTAATCTTACATACACTGCCCAATTTTCTTAAATACGTTGCAATAAAAAGTTACCAACATCAGCATTTCTAGAGGGCATGTTTATTTTCACCCTTTATGGCAATGTATGGAGCTGTTATACTCTCCTAATCCTTGTTAACACTAGCAACACTCATGAGTAGTAAATGAAGTCTCCTAGTTTTAAATTGTTTACTGATTGCTGTTTTCTTAGGGCACTTTCTCCCTGTCTACTTCTTAAATATCCTTACTCTTCTTTTGTGACTTGCCTTCATAATATTTATCTATTTTATTCTTGAGTTGTACCACCCTCTCACACCACCATTATCAGCTTATGGGAGATTTTTAGATGTACAGCATCTTATCGTTTGTTTATAATATATGTTGCAAATATTTGCTCCTAGTGTGTGTGTGTGTTTAATTCAATTTACTTTTTTGTTTTACAGTGTCTTTAGTTACACAGGGATAATTCATTGTAGTGTAATACAATTATCATTTTTTAAATTATGACATTTAAACATTACAAAGAAGGACTGGGTCACACTTGGGGGTAGAAAGGAATGAAAAATTGCTTTTAGGACTTCTAAATCTGAAGTTCAAATATGAAGATGCAGGACTATGGGTAATGTGAGGCTGCAACACAGGAAGGACCCATGGGATTGAGAGGAAGGAGAAGCTCAAGGAGGAAGAAAAAAGGCACAAACTGAGACAGTGTAGCAACCTGTGGAGTTCTAAAGCTGCAACTTTATTAGCGTTGCAGTAGTTTAGGAAAGGAGTATGAAAAGAGTATAGGGTGGGTATTGAGATCTAGGAGATAGTGCTAGAAGAATTAAGTGATGATTTTTCAGGGCTAACCCAGAACTGGAGACAAGTTTGAGGAAAATGTTTTTAATATGAGCTCAAGGCCCCCAAATGAGTGAAGAGAACAAGGAAAATGGGCAGAGAGAAGTGTGCATGCAATATGAGTCGCAATAGATCATTCTGTGCTTGCTGTTTTCTCAAGACTGGATGATCAATGTCATGCACCCAGTTAATGTCTGGTGAGTATGACCTACATATGAATGAAGTCCTTGTCGTGCCTCAGTTATTTTGCATACCATAGATCAGACATGCTTTCACTATAATTCCCCATTCATGGCACAGTTCCACTCAGTTGTGAGAAAACCCCTCAGTTCCCAAGTTCTCCCTAGGGAGGAAGGGGGACTATGCATTAAACATTCCACCTTCTTCAGCTATTTGTTGAGGAACTAGCTTTCTGGTATCACCTGTCTAGGAGCACTGACAGAATGCAACATACACTAAACATCTCAGGGCTACTGTAAACAAAGGCAGTGGTTTGACCAGTATGTGGGCACTCACCACAAATCATCTCACTAACTCTGCATACAGTAAGTGGATAAAGAAGAGCCTCAGCTCACAGCTTTTCACTGGAAAGAAAATGGTTGGACCACAAATCCAAGGTTCCAAATTTTTCAGGAGCTGCTCAAGGGTCTGACTTCTGTCTTGCTTTTCTCAGAGTGCTGACAGAACCAATCACAGTCTAGAAGCCTGATGGTCACTGAAAATAAATATTATTTTTTAAAATTTCATTTTTGTTTAATTTGAGTATTTTATTGTTAAAAATTCCATTTATATTGAAATACAGATAAAAATCAATGCATACAGTTACAAAATACAGACAGAAAATTTCCCTTCCAACATCTCTAGCCTCTTACTCATGGGTTCTATTTCTTAATAGCAACTACTTTTTACTGTTTTGTTTTTAGTCCTTCTGGCTGTTTCTTTCATAAATTTAAATTATATGTTCACCCCTGTATTTTTGAATAATCTGTGCTAAATAACATCTAGTAGTTTTTATTTAAAAATTAAAAATTATTTTACTTTTAACATTATGTCATCTCTGAAACTTCTCTTCATTGTTGAAAATATTTTTATTTTTACCTTTTTATAGATTATGTTTACTTTTTAAATGACACATAATTGTACCTAATTATGGGGTTTGAACAAGCACAAAAGCAACCTCCAACTCTCTCCCCTGCCTCGTGAAGAGTGAGTAAGTGAAAAAACTTTATCTTCTGTCTTCTCCCTGGGGAGGTAAAGAGTTGGACAATGAACCCAATGATATAACTCTCTGGTTTCTATATGAGAGAATGGTTTCTGTCTTTGATATCTTGGAGCAGTGTCATGATCTGCTGTACTATAGACACTTGAGGGTGGTTGGGAACTAAGATAGTATTATGGACTACCACAAAGGTTTGGGAGATCCACAGATAATCTGGCCAAACTGATTGAAGAAGGTCTTTTACTGCACAAAGCAAATATGTGAAGACTGAGTGAAGTGATTTTTTTCTAATGTGTAGATCATATCAATGTACAAAGTAAAGGAAATGAAGAAACAAGAAAACACAATCCAAATAAAGCAACAAGATGAAACTCCAGAAACCAATCCTAATAAAACAGATAAATATAAATTTACTGACAGAAAACATGCAGTCACCATTATAAAATGTTTAATGAGTTTAAGTGAACAATATAAGAAAAATAGAAGAAGTTCAACAAGCAGATAGAAAATTTTTAGAAGAACAAAACTGAAATCTTGAAGCTGAAGAATATAATAACTGAAATAAAAATGTAATAGAGAAGTTTCAGCAGCAGACTAGAGCAATCAGAAGAAATAATCAACAAACTAAAACACAGGTAATTTGAAATTATACAGTGAGAGCTGCAAAAAGAAAAGAAATGAAAAATAGTGAAAAAAGCTTAAGGGGCTTAGGGGAAAACATTAAGCAGATCAATATAAGCATTATGGACATTTCAGAAAGACAAGAGAGAGAGAGAAAGAACCATAGAGTTTACTCAAGGCATAATGGCTGAAAACTTCCAAAATCTGGGGAAGAAACTGGAAATCCAAATGCAGAAAGCCCAAAGGATTCTAAATAAGATGCATCAGAAAAGAAACAGAAAGAAGAAACACACCAAGACACATTAAAATCAAATTGTCAAATTCAAAGAAAATTCCAAAATCAGACAAAAAGGAAACTTTCACATACAAATAATCTCTATAAGACTAACAGCAGCTTTTTACTTTTCAGGCCAGTAGTTAGAAGTATGATATATTCAAAGTGCTAAAAGGAACAACAACAACAAAAAAAACCTGACAACCAAGAATATTATACTCATTAAAACTATCTTTCAAAATTGAAGGGAACAAAGATTTTCCCAGGTAAACAAAATCTGAATAATTTTATTACCACTATATCTGCCTTACAAGGAGTACTAAAGGGATTTTTTTCAAGTTGAAATGAAAGGATGCTAAACCATAACATGATAGTATAAGAAACCATAAAACTAATTGGTAAGGGTAAATATATAGACATATATAAAATGCTGTAATAGCAGTGGATAAATAACTTTTTATTCTAGTATAAAAGCTAAAAACAAAAGGTATTAAAAATGACTAAGTAAAAATATGTTAATAGATATACAATATAAATAGGTTGAAATTGTGACAAAAATAATATGAAGTGTGGGAAAGGGAGAAATAAATATGTAGAGTTTTTGTATGCAGTTGAAGTTAAGCTGTTATCAGCTTAAAATAACTTATATAATGATAAGAAATTTTATTTAAATCTCATTGTAACCACAAAGAAAAAATATATTTATATAAATCACACAACAACACAAAAGAGAAAGTAAATAAAGCATGTTAAAAAATCTACTAAAGACAAAGGAACACCACACAAGTGGAAGAGTGACAGAACAAAAAACAAAACCTCATAGAAAGCAATTAACAAGATGGCAAGAGGAAATTTTTTCTAATCAATAATTACTTTACATGTAAATGGATTAAAGTACTCAAGCAAGAAGCACTGAGGGGTTGAATTAATCAGAAATAAATACAATCAAGCCATATGCTATCTACAAGAAATTCACTTTATGTTTAATGGTACATAGTGACTGAAAGTGAAGAAGCGGAAAAAAATACTCCATGCAAATGGTTGCCAAAAGGTAGCAGAAGTGGCTAGACTTAGATCAGGCAAAACACACTTTAAATACAAGACCTTCACAAGAGATAAAGAAGCACATTATACAGGGAAACAAGAATAAAATTGTCTGAAAGATATAATTATATATATATATATATAAAATTGTGATGTTGCATATGTGTGTGTGTACCCAACATCAGAATATATAAATATATACAACAATCATTGACAGACCTGAAGGAAGAAATTGACTGCAATATAATAACAGGAGACCAGAAACAGCCAACATGAACAAAAGTACAGATTGATAGATCTACCAAACATATACAGAGCACTCCACCCAACAGTAGCATATATATTGAGTAGCATATACATTCTTCTCAAGTGTACATAAAGCATTTCTCAGGGTAGATCACATTTTAGGTCACAAAAGAATCTTAACAAATCGAAGAAGATTGAAATCCTACCAATTAAGTTTTCCAATCACAATGGAAGAAAACTAGAAATCAACAGCAGTAGGACAATTGGAAAACACACAAACATGTGAAAACTAAACACAATTTGAACAACCAATGAGTCAAATAAGTATTCAAAATGGAAAATGGAAAATATCTTGAGATAAATGAAAATAAGAACACAACATACAAAACTTACGGGATGCAGCAAAGGCTGTGTGTGTACTAAGGAAAGTTTATAGTGATAAAACACTAACATTCAAAAAGAAGAAAAATCACAAATAATCAAATTAAATTTAAACCTCAAATGATTGGGAAAAAGAACAGCCTAAGCCCAAATTTAGCATAAAAAGGAAATAATAAAGATTAGAACAAAATATATACAATAAAGAATAGAAAAATGATGGGAAAAAATCAACAAAACTGAGTTTTTTGTTTTTTTTAATGAAGTATTTATCTTTTCAAAGCTAAACAAAACCTTTAGCTAGACTAAGGAAAAGAGAGAAGATTTGAATAAATAATCAGAAATAAAAAAGGAGACATTGCAACTGATGCCATGAGAATAAAAATGATAATGAGAGAATATTACCATTGTATGCTTTCTGAATAACCTAGAAAAAAATGAATCAAACCCTAGAAAGATATAGCTTACCACGATTAAGTCAAGAAGAAACAGATAACTTAACTGATGAAATACAACTAGATTTAAAGAAAAATTAATGCTGGGTCTTCCCAAACTCTTCCAAAATATTGAAGAGGAAGGAACACTCCCAAATTCATTTTATGAGGCCAGTGTTACCCTGAAAACACAGCAAGACAATGACACAACGAGAAAAGAAAACTATAGGTCAGTATCTCTGATGGATATGGAATTTAAAATCCATAACAAAATACTAGCAAACTGCATCCAACAGCACATTAAAATGTTCATACACCATGACAATGTAGGTGTTATATCTAGGATACAAAGATGACTCAACATAAAAACATCAATATAATATACCATGTTAAAAGAATGAAGAATATAAATTACATGATCATCTTAATAGATGCACAGAAAGCATTTGAAAAATTCAACACACTTTCACAATAAAATCTCACCAAATTAGGAATAGAAAGAAATTACTTTAATATAACAAAGAATATACATGAAAAGTCCTTGGCTAACATCACATTCTATGGTGAAAAACTGAAAACCTTCCCTCTAAATTCAGTGAGGCAAATATGCCTATTCTTATCACTTCTGCCATAATAATAAATGTCCTAGCAAGAGCAATTAGACAAGAGAAGAAAATAAAAGTCATCAGAGAAAAAAGAAGTAAACTTGTCCCTGTTTGTGGATGACCTGATCTCACATATTGAAAATCCCAAAGACTCCACCAAAAACCAAAAATGAAAAAATCTTTTAGAATGAACAAATAAAGCAATAAAATTGAAGGATACAAAATCAAGATACAAAAATAAGTTTTTTATAGTAAGTTTTTGTGTTTCTGTGCATTAGCGATGAAATATCCGAAAAGGAGATTACCAAAACAATCCCATCTAAAAAAAGCATTTAAAAAATACTTAGGTATGACCTTAACTAAGGAGGTGAACAATCCTGTGTAATGAAAAGTATAAAACATCAATGAAACGAAGAAGACGCAAGTTGAAATACATCCTGCACTTATCAGTTGCCAAGCATAATGTTTTTAAAATATCCATAGTTAACCAAAATAATCCACAGATACAATGCAACCCTCATAAAAATTGCAATTGTTGTCTTCAGAGAAGTAGAAAAATAGCTTAAAATTTATATGGAAACCCCAAAGACCCCAAATAGCCAAAAAAATCTTGAGAGAGAATAAAGCTGGAGGCATCATACTTCTTGATTCCAAAATATAGTACAAGGCTACACTAATTGAAAGAGTATGATACTAACATAAAGATAGACATATAGATCAACAGAGTAGAATACAGAACCCAGAAATATATCCACACATTTATGGTCAACTGATCTTTGACAAGGGTGACAAAACTATAAAATGGGAAATGATACTTTCTTCAACAAATAGTATTGGGAAAACAACATCCAAATGTAAAAACAATTAATTTGAACCCTTATCTTACATCATACACACACACACAAAAACCTCAAAATAAATTAAGGTCTTAAATTTAAGACCTGAAACTGTAATAGTAACAGAAGAAGAGATGGAGAATAAACTTCATGACATTGGTCTTGGCAGTGATTTCATAAATATGACACCAAAGGTACAGATGGCAAAAACAAAAATTAACAAGTGGGATCACATCTAACTAAAAGCTTGTGCGCAGCAAAGAAAATAAGCAACAAAATGAAAAGGCAACGTATCAAATGGGAGAAAAAAATTGCAAACCAGATATCCAGTGAGATTAATTTACGAAATAAAAAAGGGATTTATACAACTCAAAGTAAAATTGTATCAACAAAAACAAACCTAATCCTATTTTTAAAATTGGCTAAGGATTTGAATAGACATTTCTCCACATAAGTCATACGAATGTCCAGCAGGCCTACGAAAAGATGCTTAACATCTCTAATCATCAGGGAAATGCAAATAAAAACCACAATGCAAGTTATCACTCCACATGTTGATATGGTTAATATTAAGTAATAATAATAATAATAATAACAAATCTTGGCAGTTAAGGAATTGAAGTCCCAGAAACTGTTGGTAGAAATGTAAAATGGTGCAGCTGTTATGGAAAACCATATGAGTTTTCTTCAAAAAAAAAAAAATACCATATGATCTAGCAATTCTACTTCTAGGTATTTGTCCAAAATAACTTAAGTTAGGATCTCAACTAAATAATGCATTCTCATATTCATTATACCATTATTCACAAATGTCAGGGTGTGGAAACAACCTTAAGGTCTATCAGCAGGATAGGTGGATAAAGCAAATGTGATATATAAATACAATGGAAAATTTTCAGCCTTAAGAAAGAATTTTTGCTATATATGACAATGTGGATGAACCTTGAGTACATTATGCTAAGTAAAATAAGCCAGACACAGAGAGGCACATATCTCATGATTCCACTAATATGCACTATCTGAAATAGTCAAATTATTAGTAACAGAAAATGGCATAATTGTTGCCAGTGTCTAGGGAGATAGAGTGACATGGGAAGTTGCTAATCCATTGGTATGAAGTTTCAGGAATGCAAATATGTCAGTTTTTTAGAGATCTGTTGCAAAATACTGTGCCTGTACTTCACAATACTGTTATTGGACACTTAAAAATTTCTTATGAGGGTAGATCTCATGTTAAGTGTTCTCACCACTATAAAAACTATAAATAAATAAATAAGAGTAAGATAACTATTTTCTAACTGTCTTACAATGTGCAAGGATCCTCTCTCTGGGACAATACTTCATTTTGTCAGTCAGGTCAGAGAGTGTCAGTTCCATTCCTTTATCAATGAGTTCAGAGTAAATATTTTCAGTTTGTCTGGAATATGAAAGTAGTTGAAAATGTAGAGATTCATTGTCTACTCTCTGTGAAGAGAACAGAGTCACAGAATTTTGGGATTACTATTAATACAGTTTAAATTGTAATCATGGCTCAAAGCTCTCACCTTCCTCAATATGCGGGAAATCAGGAGGAGTATTCCTTTGGTTACATTAGAGTAGAGCAATAATTAAAAGACCTGTTATATAACTAGAGAGCTTAGACAAGTATGTGCTGTATGCATGATAGTTGATTTCTAGTTTTACATGCACCAAATAATTGTCAAAGTGTTCTACATTCCACTGCATATAAATTTCCTCATACAGTCTATTGATTTATTTTCTTTTTTTTTTTTTTGGAGAGTAATGATTGAATGTACCATGTTCCAGAAATACGTTAGAGTCTGAGGTTACAAAAACATGTTAGATGTAGTGCTTGCCTACAAGGAATATTTGAATAAGGGACATAGGCATGTAATTCATAATTATAGTGTTATAAGTGCCTATGATTAGAGTATGGAATGGGTAGTATTGAATTACATAGAAGGGGTATCTAAATAAGGTGAGGGATTAAAAAATTTTTGAAGAGATAAACTGTTTCAGTTATACATAAAAAACCAAGAGAGTAATGGGAAAGATATAATATAAAAGTTCATAAAGCTATTAAGTAGGGGGATTAATAATCATTGAGGGAGAAAATACTGTGCTTAATATATCACTAAGTCTAAGTCATAAAGTAATTATATTTTATATGAATTTTGTTAATCTTGATCATTAAAAAATGATCTATTTAGTTTTTGTGTCAGGGCTGCTCATTGTCCCCCAAAATACATTATCTTTCTTATCAGTAAGGGAACTTCAGTATTTGGTTAGGTACAGGGGCTAGTATAAAGCTTGCAGCTAAGATTGGTCTATAATTAATGATTAAGTTCTGGTCCATAGGATATAGACAGGAGTAATGTCCTTAAAAAACAGTAACATATCCTTCTCTATCCCTTCCTCCTTACAGGTGGTGAGAATACAGACGTGTTGGCTAGAGGCAGAACAGTCTTTTTGGACAATGCTGTAATAATTGCAAGTTGAAGATGACAGAGAAAAACATAGAAGAGCTCAGGTCCCTGCTGACCCCATGGACCAGCATCCCACCTCCACCCATGGATTAGCTATTCTGGGCTTTTTTTTTTTTTTAATTGGAGAGAGAAACAAATATGCATATTGGAGTTTTCAATTACTCAGAGCCAAGCGGTCATAATGAATATAGTTTTATTCTTACAACATTTATTTAAAAAATACTTTGTAAATGAATGACAACATTAATTAGAATAACAGTTACCATTTTTAGATCACCTCTGGTGGTCTAACACTTTACCTAGGTATATGTATCTCATCTAAGTCTCTCAGCATCCCATGAAGTAGGCCTTATTATTAGCTGCTCCAGTTCACAGGGGTGAAGGCTCAAGGTCAAAGAGTTAGTGAAGAGATCAGTCAGGATTTGAACCAGGCCGTTGAAATCTAGTGTCTGGTTCTTCCTGTTTTGCATATTCTGCCTTCCCTAACTAGATACAAATTAAGAAAAACAAAACAATTTATTTTTTTTCTGAAATCATGAAGACGAAATTAATAAATTCATTGAGTTTTCGAAATGTATTTTCTGTCTTTTTCAGTAAGCATGCAAACTGCAATACGTTTCAAAAAACAAAGCTCTCTGAAAATAATACATTTTAGATATATGCGTGCTAGGAATCAGGTTCGTGAACTTAAGATAGAAAAAGATGAAATATCAACAGCATATAGAAACATAAACTTCTGAAAATATAAATTAAATAACAACTTTTTAAATTACTTTTAAATAGACAGTCATCCAATTCATATGACTCTACCATTCCTGTATGTTTTCAACCGATGTGTGACTTCTCCTATTATTGAGTCAGCAATGAGAGTAGGAACTTTTTCCTGTGCAGCAAAGGTGGTCATATAATTTCCAGCCTGGATTAGACTTAGAGAAATCCTAATTCAATCTGTTTAATTTATCAATAAATAAACTATTAGAGAATAGTTTCTCTGTTAGGACGTCATGTTATAGCAACTTAATTACAGTTTGAATTGTATTTAGATCTAGTTCTAATTGTAAATCTAGTAACAGTTTCACTACATCTCATATATGAAAAGAATCTTCTGCCTCCATTTGATGGAAAAGTAGGCAAACTGCTTAAGATATTTACAGGCTAAATACCCCTGAACAGATTGAGGGTTTCATGGCATCTATTATTTTATTTATTTATTTATTTATTTTTATTTATAGAGATGGGATCTTGCTATGTTGCCTAGACTGGGCTCAAACTCCTGGCCCCAGTGATTCTCTTTCCACAGTTTCCCAAAACACTGGGATTATAGACATGAGCCACCATGCTTGGCCAAGGTGTCTATTATTTGAAAGTATATATAATATTATTTGAAAGTAATAGTAGTTTATTGTACTCACTGTATCAGCCAGGCAAAAGTTTCTAGTGTGGAGATGGTTATTTGTAGGTTTATAAGCCACTGAAATTGCATAGCAAAATATTTACATGTAATCATACATTGTTCTGAGGAATGAGTACATAGTTTTGTTAGATATTCAAAGTGTTGAATAATTGAAAAACATTGAGAGAAGTGCCTACTTCAAATGTCCTGATTATCTGCTGAAGAGTTTTTTTCTCACCATTTCATTCACAATTATTTGCTCTTTTTTTTTTGTTTTTTTTTCTGCCATAATTTGGAAAGTGAGACGTAATCCAGATAAAGGGATAAAAAGGATGTCCATAATTGTTCTGGGACAATTGCCCCATTAAGTAAAACAGTAAAACAAACAAAAACAAAACACAAAATGTGAATGGCTTGGATGAAATAGTTGCAATGAGAAGGCAGTAGTGTATTTGTTGCCATCATAGAACACACAGGTAATCCTGAGAATGAGGCAGAAGAGAAATGTTCCTTGAATAAGCTCCCTTCTTATCTTTTAGCAAAAAAAAAAAAAAAAAAAAAAGTGAGCTGGTTTTTAAATATCACACCCTTTATGAAAATGGATCATGAAACATATTTGACTTCACAGGTATTTCACATTAACTTATTCTTTAGGAATGGTGATGGCTGAAAGACACAAAAGAAATAATTGTTCATGAGACTGTAAAAAACACCAATCATACAGCACACCTCACACTCTTAACTAAGAACATTCGGCGCAGTTAGGAGTCTCCATCTAAAAAGATTTTCAATATAAAGTAAACATGGCAAATGAATTCTCCTCCTTCCTTTGGAGAGGTCACATTTGAGGTTCACCGGCAATGCAAGATGGGAAGGCCTGGCTTGTGCTCACCTGCTAAGAGTTCAACAGAGAGCTTGTGCAATCAATGCCTGGTGTTTAATGGGCAGAACTGAATTTATCACCTGAAACTCTAACAAGCTAATAAGCCATTTATTAATTTGTGTTAGTTTGGGTACCATAGAATTGCTCTACCTTGAAAACAACCACCCTCTCAAGACATGCGAAAATTCTCAGGCAAAATAGTTGCATTCATTGCTTTGGAAAATCAAGTTTACCAGGCAGGTTTTGTTGTGCTCTTCTCAGCATGGTTCTTAGTATCTAAAGTGCCACCACATGTTGTAACAATAAAGCTATTGCTTATCAATCAGACCAAGTTGACAACCAACAAATGCTGCTATGAGTTGTTGTAGGCTGGGTTACAATCCTCTCCTTGGTTACCCATCAGGGTGTGTCTAATAAGCAGTGTTCAGTAATGTTCAGGGTAGTAAACTCATGTAGAAACACTTAGAAATTAAAACAAAAACAACAACAACAAAACAAACAAAACAAGAAACAAAGGCTATGTGTGGAGAAACTTTTCCAGAAACAACTAATTGTGAAAGTACATAGTTTCCACAAGGGGAAAAATATACTATTTTTTAAAGACTTGAATAATTCTAGACAACACCATGCTTTTTATTAAAATCTAACCTTACAAGTAACACTGAACTATTCTTAAAGATGGATGGGCATTCATCACCCTCCTCTTTGATGGAAGGTGTTGATGCATTTTTGGTGGTAGCTTAGCTACGTCGTTCTTTAACTCTTTCAGAAGTTTTAGATGAAGACCATTTGAACATGGTGATTTATGGCCACTTAATTTCTCATATTTTTTCAATCAGGTCTTTGTTTTGATTTCTCTGACAGTTCTCCACCTTCTTTCTTTGTACAAAGTAATTCTAGAGTAGATACTTCTTCATCATCCTGGAAAGCAAGCCAGGCACAAAGCATCCATTCAGTCTCTTTGTATTTTTTACTATCCCTTTGGAATGTTTCATTCCCAACATGGTCTAATAGGTCAATATAATCTTCAGTGGATTTTGCATTTCTGATATACTTGTCACCTGTCTGAAGGGAATTCTTTTATTATGCACTTGGGAATTACTTTTGATTTTTTTTTTTTAACATTATCCCTAAAGATCAGTATTGTGGTCTCTGATCACATCTCCTCCATCTTTTCCAAACTCAAACATTTAGCCTCATATTTACTTTTGTCGGTGTTCACAAGTCTCTGATAATGTATCCTTAGTCAGGGTATATGCTATTTCTGTGTATTTAGGTTTCCTACCTTTTTGCTTTTGGACCTTTCTAACTAGTCTCTTCGTTGTTGTTTTTCTTAAACTTATCAAAATTTGGGTATCCACATATATCCCTTCGATGTAAAGATTTCTATGAAAATATCAAATGTGATTGTGTCATCACTACTGCTAATTTTGTAAATTTATCATCTTTCACCTTCAGACCAATGCGTCAAAAGTCACAGAAGCTATAACAACACTCTAATTTCCTAAATGGTGTGCTTTTAAAAAAACACATTCATCCCACGGTGATACAAGTTTCGTGACTTAAACTAACAATGTAAAAATCTTGTTATTTTTATGCCACCTTTTGAAATGTGCCACTCATGCCCAAATAGCCAGAACAACAAGTTTCCCCATCTACCAGACCTGCCACTGCTGTCCCATGCTCTATATAACATGCCTTTGCTGTAATGCAAAGCTTATGTCTTGTATTTTACTATGATAAATCAATCGCAATGAAACATAGGTTTCTTATTAACATATGTCAATCACTCTTTGGTACTCCACCAACACTTGTGTATAGTAACCATAGTTTATCCTTCTTTGTATAAATAAAACAATGTGTCTCTCTCACTTTTCTAACCATTTCAATGTAATGCCTAGTGTCAGACAAACCAAACTAAGCAGTGGTGAACCTATTTTTACTCCTTCCAGATTGAATAAATCTAATCAAATAGTTTTATATTACCACAGATTCTCTTTTGTAAGAAACCATGAAAGAATTGCCAAATTCCTGGATTAACTGAAAAACATACAAATATTTCAGCAAAATCTTAAAGTGACTTTGTAAAAACTCATAAAGCCAGTATATACTTTGCCATTACTAGGGACATGTGTTCTGAACTTAGATCTCAGACTATTTTATAATCATCTATTTCTCTTATATGTATTGTTCAGATTGCCAGATAACTTGCAGACCTCATTGTCAATATTTCCCAAATGCCCAAAGTTTACAGAAAGCACACCTGGCTCTGTATCCATTTGTTAATATTTGCATTTAAATTCAGATTCAGAGTATTCTATCCTATCCTTGTGAAACTCAGGACTTTCACAAGATAACCAGGCTTCAGACAAATGTTATGGATGGATTGTATCTCTCCCAGATTCACAGATTGAAGTCCTAACCCCAAAAGTACCTTGAAATGTGGTCTTATTTGGAAATAGGGTCGTTGCAGATGTAACTAGTTAAATTTAGGTTATACTACAGTAGAGTAGGCCCCAAAACTATATGACAGGTATCCTTATAAAAAGGAAATATTTGGACAGAGAAATACACACACAGGGAGCATTCTATGTGAATATTGGCATTAAAATGTCACAAGCCAATGAACAACCAGGAGTTGGGTAAAAGGGTTGGAACTGATCTTTGCATATCCTTACGGAGAATACAGCCCTGTCAAAACCTTGATATCAGACTTTTGGTCTCAAGAACTGTAAGACAATTCCATTTCAGTTGTTTAAGCCACCCAGTTTGTGATATTTTGTTATGGCCTTTTTAGCAAAATTCAGTATAGTTAATATCAAATAATGAATCAGGCAAATAACGAATGATGGGCAGAGTAAAGAGAAATTTATAATATAATTTTGAAGGATTGTTCTTTTATATAATCCTGAAGTATACATTTTTTTCTATAATTGCTGGGTAATTATTAGCTTGCTCTTCAGAACTCCCATAGCATTTGTTTCATATGTACATTAATAGTGCTTTTCACACTGTTATGATCACTTATCTTCAGGTCTGTCTGTCATTATCTCGAAATCGAAGAAGCCTGGGACCACGTGTAGCTTCTTCATCTCAGAATCCTATGTCACATAATACATGCTCACTAAATGTCTTCAAAAATGATGAGACTATCTTTGCCATCATATTTAGAATTTTTACCAGATTGTTCTTTAGGTAAGATTTTTACTCAAAATAGTAATAAACGAGACACACAAAACAGTTAAGACTGGACTCTCATCGTATCTTTTTTCAACATGATTACTACAAAGGAGATATACTGTTTTTTAAAAGGGTTTTAAAGACCAAATTTACTGATGATATAGTGGACTGAAAAGTAAGAGTGAAGGGACAGAAAGCAGTCCCTGGCCTCTGAACTAGATTTCTATTTGTAGATTCGTAGTTGTTGTCTCTTTCTCAGAACTTAGTATTAAGAGAAGGCATAAAAATATTGCCATGTGTTAACCTCTATCATAGACACCGCTTGTCCTGTTAGGCCAGGGATGGAAGTATGCAAGCTGAAACACACATCTTAATGTGAACCAGACTTGGTGGGGGATTCACCACTGTATCTTGCCAGGTATTCAAGCCTTCCAGATACTCTTCGTCTTTTGATGATCTGCCTATAAATTCTTTCAGGCTCAGAGACTGAGCCCAATATTTCTTCTCCTCCTCCTCCCTCTGACCTCCACTGTGTCTCATCTGTATTGTACAGTCTGACACAAGCTACCATGGTTTTGTCTCACTTTCATTTTGCTGCATCTGTTTTATTGCATAACCCAGATCATTGTGTTTCCAAGCATGGACTGGAAATCTGACTTCTGTTCCTGATAGATAATTTTGTTTTATTTTTCTGACTCTGTGTCTTAACCCACTAAGAAATATCCAAGACATAGCAGTTAATCACAAGTGTGGAAGCATATATTTTTGATCTCTGCCCCCAGATATATGTGAAGTGGCCCTGCATTTGATCTTGAAAGATGTGTTCCCCAGGTAACTGTGCTATGAACAAGAGCTACTATTGGTGGGCTCCTGTATTTTAATCAAAGGGGAAGAAATAAAGCATTTACAAACACTATTTCTCAATTTCATTAGTTTAAAACATATTGGGTATATATATACAGCATTGCTGATTAAGTTTGCTTTGCACTGAAACTCTTTATTGTAGATTCTTATTGATTTTCAACAATCTTCCATGAGATTTAAGTTATTTAGAAAAAAATTGTAAGTTTTCTCTCACTGTCATTATTTTCCTTCTCAAAAACAGTTGATAGAAATACAATGGAGATTTAAAAATATTTGATACTACTATAATGGAGATCAAAAGTTGAAAGACCCCAGATTAAATGAAGTTTAAAGTAGTCTGTTGGGCTGATAAAATGTTTTTAAGGTTATTTGTCAACAAAATTTAAAGGCAGTATATTTCCACCCACCTCCCTTCATGCAAAACAAAAACAAAACTAAATTCTGAATCTCCAACTGATGTTGAAAAAAAAAATGAAAGATCTGGCAACATAATATTTCTATTTCCACATGACTGAAATTGATTCTGGTATGGTATGGTTAGTTTGCCAGATTCCCCACCTCTCCCTCTTATCCCTACCAGACTTACTTCATTCATGAGAGATAGCTGCTGGCTCCTGTATTAATTTAAATAACCTGTAAATAGCCCAATATGTTGATGTTTTATGCAAGTGATTTCAGTAGGATGAATCCTACATCTTACTGAAAAAAAAACGTTTTTCAATAGAATTATGTTTATTATTGTGTGTAACTTGCCCATAAACTGACCCACTCAGTACAGATACGTATGTCCCAAGTGTTAGCCTTTCTTAAAGAGCAGAACTTTGACCTTGTGGATATAGGTTTTTTGTTCAATAAGGAAAACCATCAATTACATTATGTTGTTTGGTACCAAAAATGCTTTGATCTTTTTTAAGGGTATTTATTACAAAGGAAAGCAGGGTGAAAACCTTCTGACAGATATGAGGCCGTGAGGCTTTATGTGAAAACCTTGAGCATCTGTGACTGACCGGCATAAAACCATGGGTATAAAATGTTTCAGATCTGATCCACCTCACCTTTCTGGATTTGATTTCTAGCTTTTCTACTTACTAGTTATGTATTTGTGGAAAAATCCCAATCTTCCTGTGCCTGAATTTTTAAGTTTGTCACATTATTACTTTTTTTCATATATGTTTTAAAATTTTTATTTTAGGTTTGGGGATACATGTGAAGGTTTACATATGAAGGTTTGTTACATACATAAACACATGTCATGGGGGCTGTTGTACATATTACTACATCACCCAGGTATTAAGCTCAGTACCCAATAGGTATCTTTTCTGCTCCTGTCGCTCCTCCCATCTTCCCCAACAGTGTGTGTTGTTCCCTTATTTGTGTTTATAAGTTCTTATCATTATTTCTAAGATTCCAAATATGATCACTGAAAACCCACCGAATTCCTTAGAAAACCTCAATAAGACTCCATAGCATTTTAAAAGTTCTCATTCTAATTAGCACATTAGAAATTCATGGCCACAATTCAAATGTTTTACAGTAGAACCATTTTGCAATTTAATCTAAAATTGCTGAACTCATTGTTATTCTATGGGTAGTGTATAGAGTTTTTATTTATTTTTGTTGACTTCATGTTTTCATCACAGTATATTAAATTTCAGATGGAATTTCACCCTAGAATCTATTCCAACTACTAAAGGTTTTGAATGTACTAAATTGCAATTCAATTCTCTGACACCTCCCCACTTTCTGTTTCATGTTGAAAATAGGCTCTACCTCTCCTCTGAGTATTAGAAGTCTGAAAAGAAGAGCTGTCTCCATGAAAATGGGCCACATGTCCTCCCTCCTGTGGCTGATTGTGCTACATCATCCCAGCATGATAAACCATATATCTTTGAATGAGTTTAACTTTCTATCCCTCTGTGATCCTGCAAAACCCAACTAGTCATGTAATTTGCGCATTACTTATATCCACCCCCCAGCCAAACTGCTGAGGTTTTGTAACAAACTCTTTGCCCAAGGCCTGCCCCCTTAACAATCTGTGACAGTATTTTCAAACTGGTATTTCTGCAACATGTGCTTAACTATTTCTTTCTTTTTCATAAAACCATTGTCCTCTTTCTCACAGCATTGTGAAGTCAGCATGTGATGGTCATAAGAACACAGAGTTGGGGAAGGTGACAAGCCAGGGTTTATATTGATGCTCTCCATTGTCAACTATGTAGTCACAGGAAGTAGCTATGTTTGAAAGGCAGGTATTAAAAACATTACTTTAGGGAAAAGAGGTATATAGGTTTTACATGTCACCACAGAAGGCAAAACTAGGACTTCCTGATAGATATGATAGGAGTGTATATTTTCAATGTAATACACTGAAGAATCTTCATTGAAGCAACTTCAAAATGAAATTTAATGTTTTATGAAACACAATTTCTCCATCCTTAAATGTATTTTAGTAGAGAAAATATGACTATGAGTTAAAGAAAGAAATGCATGTATCAGATGGGAAAGAAGCGAGGTTGCATGAGGAAGCAGCAAAGGATGTTTCCAATCTGAGATTTTCCAATTCTCTGGTTTTAGTTTAATTGAATTGGCTTAAATTAAATTCTCATTCAAGTTATTTTATACTTGAATTTCAGGACTACATTCATTTATAGAAACAAAGTTTACTAAATGTAAAACTTCTTTATCAAGTGGATATGTACTATAAAATAACTCTTTCAAACTTAATTTGTGTAGAACTTGTACTTGGATTCAGGGATGTATGAGATGATATTATGTTTAATTCTTTGGTGGTTAACTTGAGAAAATTTTAATACATTTCTTGAGGAATCTATACACATGTACACACACACACAACAGAATTATCACAAAAATTCAAAACATTTTATTTTCTTTGAAATGAATAGATTATTTATCAAAGAAATTACACTATTAATCTTAGAGTCTCTATAGTGATTTAAACATCATTTACTTTTGTTAGCATTTACATATATTTCAAGAGTTTTATTTTGAAATATATTTTTTTCAGAATCTGAACAATTTTTGTCCTTGAGAAAATTTGTTGTTATTGTTGTTTTGAAATAACGTTTTTGTTTCATTTAAGCCTAAATGTAAGGAGATAAATTGCTACAAACCCTACTGGTCTTTTTTATGATGTGAATACCTGTCCGTGGAATTGAGACCACCAAACAATTTCCTATAAACCATCAAGTAACATCATGTGTTAACAATTTTCGGTCACTTTTAATCTGGTTTGGATTCAAAATGGTAAAACAGAGGTGAAAGGTCGGATTTAAAAAAAAAAAAGAAGAAATTCTCCTGGGATAACCAGCCTTTTGAATTTTCCGAATTTAAGTTAATTATATTATTAGAATTTAATGAAATTATCAACATGTTCAGCTTCATTTCACAGTAACACTTCCCTGTTCAGATTAGAATCAATCTTTTTATGTTTATCTAGGTGTTTATAAAGAGAACTACAGAGGACTTAGTGTTTTTATAATGCACTTCATTAATAGATTTTGAAGTGAGACCATAATTTAAGATTTGGTGAGAGAAATGCTTTTTTTAATGGTAAATGAACAATGTTTTTGTTATGTTCTTATGGAATTTATACTTAAAATTTACTCACTGGTTAAATATTCATCTCAATGTTGTAGTGCTATTTTTGACCTGAGGGTTATTATATATTGTCATAATTATTTATTTGTAAAATTAAGAAAATATTTAATATTAAGTAGTTTAATAAAATGACTACTATTTCTTTTAACCAATATAAATATAAAGCAAAATAAATTATTCTAAACTTTAATATACGGATAATCTTTTGAACTTAGATTCTAAAAAGTGAGAATGAGTTTATAACTATATTATAGGTTTCATACTTCACATATTACTGTGTTTTTAGATTATCTTACCAAAATAGATGATTCTATGAAGTCCTTAATGACTCTAGCTTAACTTTATGAACTTAGTCACTCGAAAAAAAAAAAAAAACTTAAATTTTTTAGTCACGTTATTATTGTAGGTTGCTTTCTCTTGTCATTTTAAAATTTATTTATTAAATAACAAAAATTTAGATAAATGTTAATGGAATGTGACATAAAAATGATAAAGATGAAAGATAACATAGAGTATTTGTAAATTTGTTTGTTTTTCATATGACACCATGTGAAGCAATTAATTAAGGAGATACAAATTTCAGAAAGAAGTAATAAATAGGCTCTTGGATTTCTGACAATCTATTTAATAAACAGTAATGAAATAAGAACATATTTTTAAAAATTTTTAAATGGCAGTTTGATAAAAAATGCATTCATAAAGAGACTATACAACTCAGAATACACCTCAAAATAAGGACCACCGTAAGTATCTCATGATTCAATAAAAATACAAGTTGAAATAAATATTTAAATTTTAAAATTAAAGACAGTTTATAATCAACTGTAATCGATTATGATCATTCTCTTCTACTAAGATGGTAAAGATGACCTTTATAGGCTTTATAGTTGTTAAATATTTGTATGTTTGTGGCATTTTTTTCTCTTCAAAAAATCCTTTAACACCCAATGTTGTATTTATAATTTTATCTTTGTTTTATCTTAAAGAGGATAAAAACATTTTTTAGGTTTCGGGCTCCGCAAAACTTAGATCATCTCCTTGTTCAAAGTAATATTGTTTAAGAAATATTTAAAATTCACTCAGGTGAAGAATGGTGTAAATTTCTAAACAAGAAGGGGAAATTACAATAACTTTGACTTTCTTTTACATTCTTCCTCCTCTTCCATTTTCATCTCTGTGCAATGCTAAGTTGTCTAGTGCAAAGCCTTCTCTAACCGTGCAATCGGGAAAAGGTTTGCGTACGTGGAATGAGAAAGCTCATAATGTATACCTCAACAAAATGTCTCAGCCCAATTTTTGAGACAAGAGGTTCTTATGATAGTCATTATTTCCCATTTATTTTATTCCTTCAATGACACATTGTTCATCAGTATAACTAACTTGAAACACAACTTCAACTCTGCCAACTGACTTCTGCTTTGGAAGATAAATTAATCTGTAATTAACAGAAAATCCAAAATAAGTGTGGCTTAAACAACAGAAAAATTTATAACACTCCGAATTAATTGTAAGCAGTCTAACACTGGTCTGAAGCCCCATATTATCAGGGATGCCAGCTCTTTCTCCTTCGCTGATCTGTTGATCACAATATACAGTTTCTACAACATTTTCCAAGGCAGTTATTCAAGTAAATGCCTGAAGTAAGAAAAAACATGGTAGTAACAGATTTCTCCTTTAAGACACTTCCTGGATATTCCACAAGGCACTTCTACTTATAGGTCATTGGTCAGAATCGTGTTGCATGGAAAATGAATTATTTATTCTGAGTGTCCCGGGGCATAGCTAACCTCCAGGGTTGTTATAAAATGTCCATGCCGTATAAATTGTGTTATGCTTGTAACTACCGTTTTCCAGTTCATTGTCTTTATTGTGGCTATCTAAGAACTTGAAAGTACCCTGCTCAATTCTTGTCACTGCACAGTTTCCATTTGTATAGAGATGAATAAATTATTGGTATCATTCACAGCCACTATTTTTAGTTGTCATTCTTAGAGAGTATAATTTAAGATAGGAAGTTAGTATTCTTTTTAACTTTTTTCCCTTAAGGCTAATCTTAAGAGATGAGCCTAGGAGTGCACAGTTCTCTTAATGCAAATGTAATATGGCATTAGAATATTGTGTATCATGATATTCTTAGACCTAAAAAAGTAATATTATTTCACATCATCTGAAATCCTAAGAAATAAAATAAGAAAATAAATAATTTAATAAGACATATCAAAATTACATATATCAAAAATAAGATAAATTAGTAAAGGAAGAATACTTAGTTAATGAACTATGGATGAAGTAAACCACCAAAGGTGCTTGAAGTTTCAAATAATAGCACGGAAAGCAAAATGGAAGGGGAAAAGGCAAAATGATTATGTTTGTATTATATTTTTACTAAATGGGAAAAGAATGAAGCCAATAATATAGTTAAAATTGTGGGGGGAGGTGAATAACTTTAATGGCTAAACAATACATATTCAAGAACAACATAGAAGGGGACAGGAAAGTAATATGATTTTATGTACCAGTTCTTTATTTTAAAAATATATATGGTAGGCCTACTATATTCCAAGTTGTATTCTACACTCTGGCAATAAAAGAGTATATAAGACGAAGTCTATGACTTCAAGAGTTTATATTTTATGAGTGATAAAGGCAATAAAAAATAAACAAATATAAAATTAAGTGATATCAGTTAATTGTTAGTATGTTGAGGAAAATAAAACAGCATAAGAAGACACAATGATTTACAGGAGGGAAAATGGCAGGCATTTACAGAAGGTGGAAGGGCAGGGCACAGAGTAATTTACAGAAAGTGGCAACTATTTTGCAATTACAGTCTGAGAATGTCTTTCTGAAGATGCTATATTGGAGCAGAGCAAAATTGTAACAACAAGATTCTTGCAGAAAAATGTTCCGGTCAAAGGAAATGTCTCAACTTGCACCCAAATTCTGAAATTTGAAGATAGATAAGGCTCTAAAAGAACTGCTGTTAGGTTTATTACAGATCTCATCATCCAGAGGAGTAAACATTACTTTGAACATGTTACAAAGGCACAGAATGAGAGGAATAACATGATATTGCCATCATTTATAAAAGGCTGAAGGTCGTGAAGCAAATTATTAACCCTACAAACAATGCCAAATGCACAAAAAATCAACTGATAACTTAGATAAGTTTCCTAGATTTCCCTTTTTTAGGTAGTTAGCAATGATACTTTTAAATTAAAAAAAGAAATGAAACAGGATTAATGTTCTCTGTCATATTTTGAAGGGACTCAATATCCCTCTACCTCTTCCATGCTGAAAAAAGATAATAAACCAAATTGCTCCTATCCTAGAAAAACAGACATAAAACTAAAATAAAATTACATTAATATGTACTTGATGCAATGATATCAATTACTACATATTACTTGAAAACCACAGAACAGGGGTTTCTAATTCACCCCAGAGAACATTCAGTGAAGGCATCAGTGATTAAGTGTTATTTGATAAATGGTGTGTTGCTGTAGTTTTCAGGCAAAATATGAGCAGCATAACAGAATTAGGAATGAACAAAAGAAATGACTGGAGAAATATCCAGGTGAGAAATTTTTTAATTAGCTAGCAGGACTTAAGGAAATGGACAAATCAATCATGACTCCCAAAATTTAAATGTAGGGCTACTAATTTAAATGGACCCTACAAGACTAGGAGATGGGAAATGAGTTAAGCATACCACCCAAGGCCTATTCTATTAATGCTGAATTTAATTACCTGGCATAACTAGATCAGTAAGGGACCAAGGGGAGAAGAGTTAATTTATATGCCCCATCTCCTCTGAGTTGCTATTTAGGTTATTAGAAAAGCACATAGTAGGGGTTCCTAACCCCTAGTGTACATCATTTTATATACTAATAGGTTTTGAAGCTGTTACTTCCTTGTATTTCCTCTCTCTTGGTATTTACTCAATGATGATAGTTATGATTTCACATGAGACTAAGAAATAATGGGATAATATTATGCTTTTATTCTAATAAAAGATATCCAGTGGCAGTTGAATACAGAAATCTCAAAATCAGGGTAAATTTTGGAAATCATCAGCATACGAGTTGGGGCAAAATCATAAACACAGATAAAATAACACAAAGAGAGTATAAAGAGCAAAAAAGAAATTTAACTTGGAGAAAGGGACTCACAAAATTAAGCACCAACAGTAACAGAAGGATAAGGCAAATTCCATGTATTCAATAATTCAATCAATTATATAATCCTGCAGTTCCTGGACAATAAGTCAACAATGTCAGATTCTATTTAAGTTACGTACTTTTAGTTAATGTTTTGACAGAAATTGTTATTTGGTCATTCCAAGTAAAATTCAAACGCTCTAACTGCTAATATTTTGCTTGTGGTAGTACCTGAGTATTCTGAAAAGCATATTGACACATTTTAATTATAAATTAGTAAAAACTATTATGTAAATATTTACTTAAAAGCTCTATCATTGGTTGTATTTACAAGAATACCTTTTGGTTACAAGTCACAAAAACTCAATCAATAGTAGAATATGTTGGTTCAGAAACATAAAAATCCAGGGTCATTTAGGTTTAGCTGGATCCAGGAACTCAATAAAATAATCAAATATCAGATAACCGGCCTCTTTTTATGCTCTGTCTCTGCTCAATTTTACTTTCTAATGGTTTCAAGCTCAAGAAGTTTGTCTCCTAGCCATCATCAGATATAGTTTGGATTGTACTTTACAACTAGCAATGCCAGAGAAAAGTGCATAGCATCCCATTCCCAAGATTTATATCAATCTTTGGAAGACAAAGTCACTGAAGCTTTTTCTTTCATATGCACCATAACATTCAGGAAGTGAAGCCAGGTGATTATAGACTCTACCAAGTGAAAGAAAGAGCTGTCCTCCTTAGAGGAAAAAGATGCAAAGAACAGGATGCCAGGAAGATAAAAACAACAAATATCAACTGCACTACCTAGGCATGTTATAGGTAAAAAGGATCAAGAGTCAGTATTTGAAAAATATTGTGACCCATCAAAGTATGTTTTTTATTCATATAAGGAAACATAGTGTTCTTTTACTCCTTACTATGATTTAGAATAGTTCATAGTACAAATCAAAATAATTAACTATTACTATAATGTTTCTTCACCAGACATACATAGAAATGAATACTTCTAATGAAGGATTTGAATTGCTCTGTTTTGAATTTGTTAACTATTTGTTTAACCTGTGCTGTCAGAAGTACTATAAATCTATCTTGGATAATTGTATGTGTCTTTTCCTTTTGCTTGATACCCTTAAATGTCACTAGAGACTATCTTTTCTCCACGAATGATTAATTTTAAAAAATTATACATTTAGATTGAAAGATGTGGAAATAGCATAAAATATCAGGAAATCCACCCAGGAAGGAAAGCCAAAAATAACACACCTGAAAAAGTAAAGAGTATAACAGTTATGCCAATGGAATATCAATTTAAAACATAAATAATTATAATTTTGATTGACTATTTCTAAAGCATTTTTACATATGCATATGAAAGCAATGCTAAATTGCATTTTTCTGAAAGCTTCTCATCTATGGTTTAAGAAAAGATTTACATATTTTACATAAAAATAAATTTTGTTGCTGCATTCATTAATCATTCAACAGCTATTTGATAGCACCTGTGGCATGCCAATCACTGTTGTCAATTTTGAAGATAGAGAAAAGTACCTACCTTTAGACTTTGCAAAATTAAGAGTTTAAACGATTACAATTTGGGTATAAGATATAAGGAGAAAAAAGAATCAAGAATGACTTTCAGGCCTTTGGCCCTAACACATTGTGTGAATAGTGATTCTATTCAGTGAGATGGGGAGGAAAAGCAGATTGGGATGATATGCAGGGAGAGGGCAGTTCTGTTTTGGACATAGTTTGACATGCCTGTTATAATGCCAAATGAAAGCATGAATTAGACAATTGGATACAGAGGTTCCTGTTCAAGAAAGAAGTTCAGCCTGCAAACATTTGGAAGTAAAAAATGGAGAGATGTTAACCAAGGCCATCAGACAAAATGAGATTCTGTAGGGAGAGAAAAAATTAGAGAAGAAAGGGCCAATGATATCCTTGAGGTGCTTGATAATTTAGAGCTATGGAAAAAAGCAGGAGTCAGCTACCAAGATAAATAAAGTGATGTAGGAATATAAGGCCAAATAAAGAAAGGATTTCATGATAGATGCAGTTGAGTTAACAGTTGCTAAGAAATCAAAAAGGTGAGGACTGAGAACTTGGCAAGATGGTGATTATTAGTAACCTCAATAGGAAAAGCTTCAATGATGTTGTTGAAATAAAGAAATAACTAAGCTGAGGAAACAGATAAAGGGAGAAGTAATAATTGCTTCAAAGAGTGTTGCTCTAAAGAGAAGTAGAATAATAGGGTGGCAACTAGAGAATGAGTCAAAACTTTTAAAACATGGGTCGTACCATGATGGGAATTATACAGCAGAGAGTGAAAAACTGATTATATAGGGGAAACAAGATGGATACTTTAGGGAACAAAGCCTTGAGAAGTTTAATGAATTGGATCTAGCAAACCTGTGGAGGAATTAGTCTTCAATACAAGTAGTGACATTTCATCCATAAGTTCAGGAAGGAAGATCTTACGTACAAATATAGACACAAGTGGTTTTGTAGATTTTCTTCCTTCACATCTGGGATACAATAAACAAGATCATTAGTGAGACCCAGGGTTGGAGAAAGTTGTTGGCAATTTGAAGAGAGAAGAAAAAGTGTAAAGTTGTCCAGGAGACTGGAAGAGCAATGCTGGAGCCCATGAAGGGTTACACTCTCAGAGAACGTGCCGGGAGAATGAGTGTGAGGGTGCATGATATGTTTAGACAGCAACCACAGGGCGTGATCCTGATCCTATCAAGTGAACAACTGAGATTGGGCTGCAGGGCATAGTGTAGGTCATAGATTAGGGAATATGTTTTAGACTTGATAGGAGTTTGTTGGTAGAAAGTTTAGCAATTTGTAATATGCTGAAAAAAAAGAGCTATAGCCATATAGATTCAAAACCATTTAATCTCACTGGTAAATAAGGAAATACAAATTACAAAAACCGTAAAATACCATATTATGTTTTGAAATTTGCCAAAAATTAAAATACCATAATATAAAGTCGCACAAGGTTTACATTCCCAGCTGGTAGAAACATAGTTATACCCAATCACTTTCAGATTATTTTGTCAATATCAAGGAAAGTTGAAGGTGCCCAAATTTATGTGGGAATATACATTAAAGAGACTTTTGTCAGCTTCATTAGACGTACACAGGTAATTATAATAAAAAATACATGTATATTGGTAGGAAAATAGGACAGTAAATTGTGTTATTGTTATAAGTTAGAGTGTTCTGGAGAGATAAAAATGAATGAATGAGCTCTATGGACCAATCTAAAGTGAAACAAGAGGGAAGATAAATATTTCAGTGCTGTAGAAAGTTGGCTTATAGAATTGTTGGTGGGAAGATAATGATATTTCCATCCTTTTGTTGTCTTAATGAATTGAAAGATGAGATTAGAAGCTAAAATAGGATGGAGGAAAGAAGAGAAATTTGGAGACTTGAGAAAAAGGAAAACTGTACAGTAGTCTTCAGAAAAAGAAATGAAGAAAATTCACTAGAGAAATCTAGCAATCATAAGCAGAGTTGCAATGCCTACACTTTTCATCATTTCAATAGCAATAATCATTTCAGTAATATAACTGAAATTTATTTGTATCTACAAGGTTATACTGCTAGACCAGAATGATTTAAAGTTTCCCAGGGCAATTAGTTGAAAATTTTTTAAAAGGGTGGAGGTGAGGAGGCTAAATTTCTCTGAACCTTGAAGATGCTTGTGCAATTGTAGCTCTCTTAAAGGATGATACACAATCTTACAGAAGCATTTACCAGAGAACACTTAATTGGACTTGACTCGCGAGACCACTTTATATATAGCCTCATAAACTTAGTAAAATATTGTCCATCATAATTAATATTCATTTAAAAAGAAGTCTTGATTTAGCAAAATTCTACCATGTTAAAAAAACCATTATAAGTACAATATACTTAACAGCATTCAGGCATTGAATCAAAGAGGTTTGAAATACTATTGAACATGTTTCTTACAAATACAAGTTGTTGTACGGTTCTTGCAATTATGAGAGGTACTTCAATATAAAATCTCTGGAATAAGATGGAATGTATTTTCTAAAGCAACTTTAAATTTCAGAGAGATATAAATAATAGTATATCACATAGTGGTTTTTCCAAGTATGTGCTCTTAAATTTAGATATTTCCTGTTATTTTATTTCCTAGGAGTAATTTTAAAAGTAGAATTGGTTAAGGTTTTAGCCTTCATTATTTCCTAATACATATCTATATGGAAAAAGTATTCCAGGTATTGTTATTTATAGAAGGCATTATTTTGCACTGTATTAACAAGAAAGGAGTGTATCCAGCTGAGTATTAGTATTTTTCTTCAGTTTCCAGGAGTGGTTCGAATTCCTAGTCTCAGATACAATCTTAAATTTCTGAAATGGAAACTCTCTGTTCTGACTGTTCCATATTTGGCATCAATTTTATTATTAAGCTATTAATAGAGAGTGCTTCAAACACTCATTTCCAGATTATTTAGTTTAAACAATTCAAGTGAACTAGAAATATATAAATTTATTTTTCAACGCTTATTGGAATGATAATTTGGGGGATAAAAAATGTCAATTGAAAGCATTCAACCACAAAAATCTTATTTAATAGTATCTTTCAGGCAAGCTAATATGTATCAATGACACACATAACTTTTAGACTAATTTGATTGCTTTCAAAGAACTACCCTCTTTATGAACAACTTATCTTGAAGAAGAAGGACCGGGGAGCAAACATTTTAGGATTTACAGATCAAATAGTCTCTGCATCAAGTACTCAAGTATTCAGCTCTGTTGTTGTAGTGTGAGGGCAGCCATAGATAATTTGTAAATGAATGGCTGTGACTGTGTTTCAATGAAACTTTATTTACAAGAACAAGTTGCAAGCCAGATATGGTACCTGGCTGTAGTTTGCTTACTCCCGGATTGGATCACTTATATATAAATAAAATCCATTTACTCAAAGTTATGCATTATTAGTAAATATCTGGCATATGCGGCTAATGAAGTAGAAGAGATTTTCCAAGAAAAATATTAATAAAATACTGATGTAATAAGATAAATTGTATTGACATAAGAAAAATCATTTTTGTATGTAACCTTAAGATAAGATATAAACACAATAGTTGATGCCTTCTTTCCATTTTCTTCTGTTAAACATTCCTTCTAAACTCTCCAATGTTGCTTTTAAACACATTCTGTATTGGTCAAAGACTTTTTTTTTTTTTTTTAAGTTTCCAGTAAGTAACAGAGTACATGTTAAAATCCACATCTTTGTATTCCAATTTTGGTTTATTATTGTCAAATTTAAACAAAGAGGCATCTGTCTAACTCTGAAAGACAGGAGTTTACAAATATTAATGTTACCGCAAGTGGAGAGCTATTTACCCACTACTCCAATGGAATTGTCATTCTGCCAGAATGCTTCACTGGTATCTATTAAAACTCCACTACACAGAACACTGATCCCCTCCAAAGCTCTAAAATTTTCAGGGCTTTGCAGTGTTTTAATGATGTATCTCTATAAACTCAGATTTTTTTTTTCCTGAGTTTGAACTGTTTTATTTCATCTCTCTAAAAATAGATGCAAACCCCATTTTAAGTGCTGAATTTAACATTTTTAAAAGTTTAATTTACCAGAATGTTGAATGTTGAAGATTTTAAATAATGATGACATAATTCTGTAGCTTTGTATTTTTCATCTTATATATTTTCTCTCTTGCTTATTCTATTTCATTCTCACATACATATATATTGTGTGTATATATATAGATATAGTAATTTTGTTCATTATTGTGTGTAATTTTCAAACAAATAATTGCAAATAAAATAAATACTAATTTTTATGTACTTTACTATTATCTATAAGTTAAATTCTGATATATGGACTCCTATAATCTTTTATAATTTGTTATATTGTTAATTGGGTGGCAATTTCAGTTAAATAATTTTCTCTAGACTAAATCTATAATTTAATGGCTAGAGTAGAAAGAGTATAGAAAAATATATAATCTATAAATGGTTATAAGAGAAAGATTTCTGAAACATAATTTTCTTTTTCAGGTACCACATCTTTATTCTTATGAAAATCCAGATACCACTGATGCTCTTTGCAGTAAGCATGCAAAAAATATGTAATTGGCTCTTACTGAAGAAATTTGAAAGCATAATTTTTGTGACAAGAATAATAACTGCATGAGAAATAAAAACATTAATTTTTCAGTGTTTCCAGTTCACCTTTTATTAATTTATTTTCACTCTTTAAACAAAGAAGGCCTAATGGGATAGCATAGTATTAAGATATTAGGAGACTTGAGGTGTATACAATTGTTTTATAAGATTTAAGGATTCTTTTGATGGCAGAACACAACACAATTGCATTCAGGTAGAAAAAAGACAGAGTTCTCTGTTATTTATATCTCCAAACAAGAGAAGGCTGACACACAGGGCCAGACAGGCAGTTGTACCTAGGGCCAGGGGAGCAGCAAGCTGAAGTTTGGAGAGTAATTTATGTGGGGAAAGTGGGGTGACACTAGCTAGATGTCAGGAGCTTTCTGCGGACTAGTTAATTTGACTAACTTCATGGGCTCTGAGCATAGGTGCTGTCCCAGCTAGCTGGTGCCTGTGCCCCAGGCAATTAAGGTAGGTTTATATGGTCACGGAGTCTGAGAATTCTAAAAAAAGAAGTGTTGGAGGTGTGGACTTCGCTGCTCAAGAAAATAAACTGTCAGTCTCTAGTGAAGTCCTCAAAACTGGGTAGACAGCATTTAAAACAAAAACCAAACTATGTTACAATTGACCCCTTTGTGTTTCGACATCAATTTTAACATAAATTATTTGGGGTATCTGAATGGTCTAAATAGTAGAATCTCCCAGTAGATATTCCACACATTACCCCCAACTCTGTAGAAAAGATTTTATGATGACAGTAAAAAGGAAGAAAACAAGTAAAAGTACAAGGCATCTTTATAGGTTTCCCTTAAAGGAAGTTTCCCATGTATAGAGTATTACCTAGGAAAACAAATCTGAAATATCTGGGGTGTCTAAGAGTATCTTTGTGGTGTTATAAAGCATGTTAGAAGTATGAATTAATTTGTATGCCAATAATATCTTGGTGTATTCCTGAGTCAAGGCAACAAGTCCAGTAGTTATGTTGTAAAGGGCATGAACTCATATTCAGTAAGATACATGCAAAGTTAGGAATAACCAAAGTGAAAGGGACAATTGTGGTGCTCCTGGTCTGAGACGTAATATGCGGGGTCATGTGGAAAGCTGGACCGGGGTTTAAGAGAAGGAGCTGTGGCGTGGGAAATTCTCCCTTCATGGAGCCGAGGAGTGGACTGATATGAGGCAGTTACCTCCTGGAGAAAGTAGTAACCTTGATCAACTTTTAGAATGGCACAGATAGTAGTAATGGCAGCAAGATTTCCCTTTAGGCTTGAGAGCGTAGGAATGCATGTATTGGAAGAGTGCAAGGATTATGGACTGAGGAAACAGTGGACTCAGAGAATATAATAGAATCTGAAATAGCAGAGGAAGCAAAGCAATAAATGCCCCATCTCCAATTTGTCTGCATCTTAGGAGAGGCAGTCCACGGGAATTGCTGAGGCAGTGTTCTCAGTGTACAGGATGCCATCTTCTCTGGCAGCAAGCTCCTGTCCGAGAAGATGTTATCTAGGCTGTGGAATTAGGGTATCTTTCTCAAGTAGATAATCACTCAGGCCTTGTGGATCACATTTTTGTGGTTCTATAGTATAACGAGTCTGAACCACCTGTGAAATTTGAAGGAAAATTTTGGCCTGGGAGCTTGACTTGAAAATATCTTTTAAGTCAAAGGGCCTTTGGGTACAGGTGATGCCAGCATCTCAGATATGTTAGTAACTGGAGCACAGTGCCAAAACCTGTCTGGCACAATTAAAGCACCAATTATTGGTGACTGAATCTAAAGGCCCCCAACTCTCCATGTTTTTCCCAGATGGATGAGGAGAGGGTTTTGAAACAAATATGTTTTAAATCATATGGCCTGATTTTGGTTCATGTGGTTAATACGGTGTGAAGTTGCTTGCCAATTAAAATACCTGTGGCTATGAGTAGAGCTGCAACATTAGCCTGTAGGCAGGCCCTCCAATTTCACCGATTACTATGGATCCATTGCATCAGCCAGAGTTTGGAAAATGCTACTGTAAGATTTGGTACCTTGGCATTGATGAAAGAGCAGAAGCAGGCCCTAGAAACTAGAAAGAATCCCCCTAGCTATCCTGAAGCAGGCCATAAAACCCAGCTCATTTTCCCTTAAAATAGATTATAATACTCTCATTCCAGAGGGGTCTTCCTTCTACCCAGAGAGGGGAAAGATATCCTTAATCCTGAAGATGCAAAGACACAGAGAAGAATCTGAACACGAGGTCTTGATGAATTTCCTCCCCAATTTGTTACCATTACCTCAGACCACTTTTTGTCCAATTACCTTTCACCACAAATATCTACTTCTTCTTCAGACTTAGCATAATATGTACAGAGTTGACCTCATTTTTCTGAGCATTCATTTTCTGAGGACTTTCATGTAACATAAAGCATATTAAATAAATGTTTATGCTTTTCTCTTATTAGTGTTTTTTGTTTGTTTGCTTGTTTTTGTTTTTAAGAAATTACTTTTTCTTCCTTCCACATCAGTTGTTGGTTTTTTTGGTGAAGGACAAGCTGGTGAGGCCTTTGGGTTTCATTAGTCAAATTCAATATTTGCCATGCTTGGTTAAAACAATGACTTGGAAAGTTTAAGTCTGTGTATCACAAACCAATGAAAGTACCCAAACTGAGAGTAACCGACTAATAGCTTGCAGAATGGTGTGCAATTAGATTTGACAGGGTTTTTCTGCTTGATGTTGCTTTTCCTCTGGTATGTTATTACCAAGAAGGGTTTGTCTGGTTTAATCTTTATGAAATATGGTGTAAATTCCATTATTATCTCTGAAGATAATTTTAATTTTCTAAGTTGAGTTTTCTGTCTTCCTTCTGTGTAGTCTACACTGTCTATAGGATTGGCCCTGGACCACTAATTTTAATTTTATGGAGGGATGAGAAGGAGAACCCAGATTAATTGTCCACCCCTTACAACACAAATATTGAGGGAAGTATTTAGGGTGGTGGTAATTCAAGTTCAACTAGGTCCCACACTACAGAGGCAGGTATCTGGCCTGCGAGACAATCTATAGCTAATGGGTCTCAGGAGAGTATGTGCTGTCCATATGATTTCCAGGCCTTATGAGCCAGCATTATAACTGAAAATTTATAAAGGAAAGAGCAGATATTATTGAGGAAATTCATAAATAAAGAGTCTCCATATATACGGAGATGAAACATACCCCCCACTATATATAGGAATGGGCAAAAGGTAGGATTTTAAAAGTTGTATAAGGTGTAAAGTAGGCCAGTGGGCCTTCAATTAAGATAGATGAAAGTCTGGGGCATGATATGGACCCATTTATAAGTCTATTTGTCATTTCACAACTTAAATATAGTTCTCTGAGGAGCCCGTTAGGCCTCTCAATTAAACCCTCTGTCTGAGGCCTATAGTGGAGATGAAAGTTCCATTGAATGTCTTTTCTAAGAGCTGTTATTGGGTATTCTGAGATGTGAGATGTATGCACTAGTAATGTCTGGAACTTTGAAGGGAATGGAAAACACCCTGATGAGGCTTTATGTTGTTGTCTTAGGATATGTGAAGATACACGAGGACTTGATTTAGTTTGGATTTCTGTGAGGTGAAATATCTCAGAACTCTTTATCCTGAAGAGAACAGATCAGGAAATGGCCCAAGTGTTTGTAAAAATGTGCAGATGGGGTCATTTGTTGACTAGGGCATTCAGTGCTAAAATGACTTTCTGAAGCGTGGCCAATTGTCCTGCCCATTATTAAGGAATTCTTCGTTAACTATGGAAAGCAGCAACATTCTACTGAGCTTCACTACTCATAATGGTTTCAATGTCATATGTTCAGTCTATGCGATTCCACAGCTATTCACTCAGTTAATCTCACTTAATTTACAGGTAGCCAAGGAGCTAGACATCCAGCAACATGACATCTGGCAAGGAACTGAAGACATTCAAGGCCATTCCCTCCTGCAAGAGGAATATGCTATAGGGCTCAGGTTCAGGTACATCCTGTACCAAGGATAACTCACTAGCCATGCTGAACTTGTAGGATGTTGTTACCATGATCCAGGTAATAATGGGCAGGATGGTATGCAGGGCCACATGCTTAGGGTTTTCAAGAGCTTCAATTTCCAACAGATTCCAATATGTGGCCAGAAATTGCCATTATAATGGTAGATGTCTGAGAAGAAAAGTTTCCAGCATTGGAAACCCATGGGCAATTTATGCCCATCATAGCTGGTTCAGAGACACCATGAGGCATGAGGGGACACTATTAAAGCTTCCACAGTGAAGAAGCCTCTGAGGATACTAATAGGAACGTCTGTTGATTTTAATTTAGACAAAAAGATGTACTCATATTTCCACAAAATGTATGTCCAACAAATCTACTCAGAAGAAAGTGTCATACTGGAGAAAGTGGGATGTAGTTAAGATCTTACCTGCAAAGATGACATGCAAAGACAAATCTGTTGAGATATCCCATGAGTAGGCTAGGAGATATTGTAATCCCTTCAAAGGTGAAGGCAGACAGCAGCTGAGAGACTGCTGAAGTCAGCACCAAACAGAACATATTCATCAAATGTACAATATAAAGATATTTACCAGCTGCTAATTTGATAAAGTTATTAATTTTAGTAATACTGAATTTTGGCTAGGGAGGCCTTAATGGATGGGACCTGAGAATTAAGACTGCAGCAAGACATTGTAATGTACTACTCATTTTTTATAGGTTTAAGAATAGCAAAACTGAACCTCACGCTTCCTGGAAATAAATCCTGATGGAGTGAGACCCTCTCCACTCCACACCCAGGCAGATCTCCAGGTATTCAGAGCATAAGTTCACCTGGATTAGCAGCCTGAGCTGTCCCATTCTTCCTGTGAAGAGATCCTGGTGCAGGGCACGGTGCAGCGGGGGAGTGGGCTCTCTGCTACATGCTCAGGAAGATCTCCATGCATTCAGAACATCTGCTTTTCTGGTTCACCAACCTAAGTCACCTCCACTCCTGTGAAAAGATCTTGCTGCAGGGGAACCTTCACTCCACACCCAGGCAGATCTTCAAGCATTTGGAGAATCCACTCACTTGGTTCAGCAAGCTGACCTGTCCCAACCTTCCCATGCAGAAATCCTGATGCAGAAGGCCTTCTCTGCTTAATACCCTGGCAGATCTCCAGACATTCAGAGCACCCACTCCTCTGGTTCAGCAGTCTAAGCCACTCCTCCCTTCCTGAACACAGATTGTGGTATAGCAAGGCCCTATCTGTTCCACACCCAGGCGGATCTCCAGACATTCAGAAAACCTGCTTGCCTGGTTTAAGAGCCTGAGTTGCCCCACCAGTCCTGTGTAGACATCTGGGTGCAGTAGGTCCCTCTCTGCTCCATGCACAGGGAGATCTCCAGGCATCTGGAATGCCCACTCTCCAGGATTAGAAATTTAGTATATCCTCACCCCCTTGCAGAGAACTTGAGCCCAAAGAGGTTTCCCAGCTCCACGCATAGACATACTTCTGGGCACCTGGTGGCCACCCACTGGCTTCTCCTTCTGTACAGGTATTTGTGCCTGCCGTGGGGGATCTTTAGGAGAACGTGCCAGGTCTGGCTCTACCCATCATGGCCTAATGGGCAGGTGGTTCAGACCACTGTGCATTATATGAATGAACCCATTCTCTGAGACAACAGAGAGCTTATTCCAATAAGCAGGGATCAAGCATATACTCAGTCATATAAGGTGCAGCCAGCTCTTACCTGTACATGCTTTTTATTGGCTCATGCATTGAACTGCACAGGCCAATATAAAATCTGCTAAAAGAATTACATAGGGCTATAGAAGCAAAACCCAAATATCCAACTTAGCATTATCTAGAGTTGTACCCCCTAGGGAGTGGGAAAGAGGGAAAGAGAAAGAAAAAAATTAATACTACAGGAAAAGGGAGAAAAAGGAAAAATATATATGTACCCGCACAAAAACAATTTAACAAATCAGAAGTACCAGCATTTCCAGCTGACAAGGAACCAGTGCAAAACTTCTGGCACCGTGAAAAATCTAAATGTTGTGACACCACAAAAGGATCACACTAGCTCTCCAGCAATGGTTCCTAACCAAAACAGAAATTCAGAAATGACATAGAAAGAATTCAAAGCATGATTTCCCAGGAAACTCAAGGAGATACAAGACAAAATTGAAAGTCAACACAAGTAAACTTCTAAAGCATTAAATGAAGTAACAGATAAACATCTTAAAAAGAAATTATTCAGAGCTTCTGAAATTGCAAGCTTACTTAAGGAACTTCAAAATACAATTGAAAGGTTTGTTAATAGACTGGACTATGCAGAAGAAATAATTTGAGACCTTCAATACTGATATTTGAGTTAACCTGGTCATACAAGAATAATGAAAAAATAATTTTAAAAAGTAAACAAAGTCTTTGACAAATGTGAGATTATGTAGAGCAACCAAACCTACAAATTATCAACATTCTTGAGAGAGAAAAAGAAAATAAAATTAAAAAAAAATTTGAGGAAATAATTTAATAATTTTTTTCTAATCTTGTTAAGGTGGTCAACATCCAGAGACTAGAAATCCAGAGACTAGAAATCCAGAGAACACCTGCAAGATACTACACAAACAAACATCACAAAGGCATATAGTCATCAGAGTGTCCAAGGTCAACAATAAAGAACAAATCTTAAAGGCAGCTAGATAAAAAGTTAGGATCGCTCTCCGCCAGACCGCCACCGCGCCGCCATCCTGGACACCAGCCGTGTGCAGCCTATCAAGCTGGCCGGGTCACTAAGGTCCTGGGCAGGACCGGCTCTCAGGGACAGTGCACACAGGTGCACGTGGAATTCATGGACGACACGAGCCGCTCCATCATCCGCAATGTAAAAGGTCCCGTGCGCGAGGGCAACGTGCTCACCCTGTTGCAGTCGGAGCGAGAAGCCCGGAGGTTGTGCTGAGCTTGCCTGCTCACTGGGTCTTGGATGTTGGGTTCGACCACTTGGCCGATGGGATTGGTGTGTCACAATCTGCTCCTTTATTTTTTGCCCGCCACGCGGAATTGAGATGCTCCTTTAAATAAAGCGTTTGTGTTTCAAGTTAAAAAAAAAAAAGTTAGGATCATGTACAAAGGAATCCCGTCAGGCCTACAGCAGACTTCTCACAAGAAACATTACAAACCAGGAGAGATCATGGGCCTGTTTTCAGCATTCTTGAAGCAAAGAAATTCCAATCAATAATTTCAAATAACCAAAATAAGATTTATAAGCAAAGGAGAAATAAATTCCAAATTACTGAGATAATTTGTTACCATTAGATCAGCCTTGCCTAAGATCCTTAAGGAAGTTTTAAATATTCAAATGAAATAATTATACCCACTGCCACAAAAACAAACTGAAGCACATAGCCCACAGACCCTGTAAAGCAGCCACACAATGGAAATTACAAAGTAAACAGCTAACAACTATATGATGGAATCAAATACTCTCATAACAATATTAACTTTGAATAAAAGTGATCTAAATGCCCCACTTAAAGGGCATAGAGTGGCAAGTTAAATAAAAATAAATAAACAAATAAATAAATAAAAAGATCCATCAATCTGCTGTATTCAAGAGACCCATCTAACGCATAATGAAACTCATAGGCTCTAAGTAAAGGGTTGAAGAAAAATTTATCATGAAAATCGGGAGCAAACAACAAAAAAGCAGAGGTGACTATACTTAGATAAAAGAAAACTTTAAATCAAAAGTAAAAAAGAACAAAGAATTATGTCAAATAATGACAAAGTGTTCAATGCAACTAAATATATATGCACCCTAAATTGGAGCACCCAGATTCTTTAAAAAAGTACTATCTATTTTGTTAATCTTTTCAAAAAACTAGCTCCTGTATTCACTGATTTTTTTGAAGGGTTTCTTGTTTCTTTATCTCCTTTAGTTCTGTTCTGATTTTAGTTATTTCTTGTCTTCTGATAGCTTTTGGGTTTGTTTGCTCTTGCTTCTCTAGTTCTTTTAATTGCAATGTTAGGGTGTCAATTTTAGATCTTTCTTGCCTTCTCCTGTGGACATTTAGTGCCATACATTTCCCTCTAAACATTGCTTTAGCTGTGTCAAAGAGATTCTGGTAGGTTATGTCTTTGTTCTCATTGGTTTCAAATAACTTATTTTTTTCTGCCTGAATTTCATTATTTACCCAGTAGTCATTCTGGAGCAGGTTGTTCAGTTTCCGTATAGTTGTATGGTTTTGAGTGAATTGCTTAACCCTGAGTTCTAGTTTGACTGCACTAGACCATTATGTGGTCAAGTTTAGAATAAGTGGCTATGTGGTGCTCAGAAGAATTTATATCCTGTTGATTTGGGGCAGAGCCAAAATTTAAAAATGGGATCTAATCGAAGTGTTTCTGCACAGCAAAAGAAACTATCATCAGAGTTAACAGGCAACCTACAGAATGAGAGACAATTTTTGCAATCTATCCATCTGAAAAAGGGCTAATATCCAAAATCTACAAGAAACTTAAACAAATTTGCAAAAGAAAAACAAACAACCCCATCAAAAAGCAGGCAAAGTATATGAACAGACACTTCTCTGAAGAAGACATTTATGCATTCAGTAAACACATGAAAAAAAAGCTCATCATCACTGGTCATTAGAGAAATGCATATCAAAAACACAATGAAATACCATCTCACTCCAGTTAAATGGCTATTACTACAAAGTCAGGAAACAACAGATGCTGGGGAGGATGTGGAGAAATAGGAATGTTTTTACACTGTTGGTGGGAGTGTAAATTAGTTCAACCATTATGGAAGACAGTGTGGTGATTCCTCAAGGATCTAGAATCAGAAATACCATTTGATGCAGCCATCCCATTACTGGGCATATACCCAAAGGATTATAAATCATTCTATGATAAAGACACATGCACATGTATGTGTATTGCAGCACTATTCACAATACCAAAGACTTGGAACTAATCCAAATGCCCATCAATAACAGACTGGATAAAGAAAATGTGGCACATATACGCCATGGAATACTATGCAGCCATGAAATACCATAAGTTCATGTCCCTTGCATGAACATGGATGAAGCTGGAAACCATCATTTTCAGCAAACTAACACAGGAACAGAAAACCTATTACCACAAGTTCTCACTTATAAGTGGAAGTTGAACAAGGAGAACACATGGACACAGAGAAGGGAACATTGCACCCTAGGGCCTATCTGGGGTGGGGGGCTAGGGGAGGAATAGTATTAGGAGAAATACCTAATGTAGATGATGGGTTAATGGGTGCAGCAAACCACCATGGCACATGTATACCTATGTAACAAACACGCACATTCTGTACATGTATCCCAGAACTTAAAGTATAATAAAAAATGAACTATTAAAAACAAAAAAACAAAAAAACAAGTACTGCTAGATCTGTGGAAATACTTTGACAGACAAACAATAATAGTGAGGAACTTTGAAACCCCAATGTCAGCATAAGACAAATAATCTAGGCAGAAAACTGAAAAAACAATTCTGGACTTAAACTCGACACTTGACCAATTAGACCTAATAGATATCTATCAAAAAACTACAATGACCAATGACAGAATATATATTTTTCTTCTCTATAAATGGAACATACTCCATGATTGATTCAAACATTTGCTTGACTATAAAGCAAGTCTTAATACAGTCCAAAAAATCGAAATTATGCCTGTCATACCCTTGGGCCACAGAGAAACAAATTTAAAACTAAATAGCAGATGATCTCCTCAAATCACAGAATTATATGACATTAATCAACTTGCTTTTCAATAACTTTTGAGTAAACAAGAATAATAAGGCAGAAATCAAAAAGTTATTTGAAATAAATGAGAACGGAGACACAATATACTAAAATACCTGGGTTGCAGCAAAAGCATTGTTAAGAGGAAAGTTTATAGCATTTTATATCTACCTAAAAAGTTAGAAAGACCTCAGATTGACAATCTAACATCAATCTCAGAGGTACTGGAAAAACAGGAAAAAAAAAAAAAAAAAAACCCAAAACTACCAGAAAAAAAGAAATAACTGAAATCAACACAAAACTGAATGAAATCAGACCCAAAAATCCATACAAAGAATCGACAAAACCAAAAATGGGTACTTTGAAAGAATAAACAAAGATTTTTATCTTGCACATCAAGATATTTTATCTTTTATATACTTTATTTTGCATATCAGTGTACATCCTCTGAAAGGATGTACACTGATATATACATTTACAAACAGAAAAAGAGAAAAGATTAAAATAAGCACAATCCGAAATGACAAAGAACACATTACCACTGACCACACAAAAGTACAAAAGATCCTCAAAGTCTACTATGAACACCTTTGCACATGCAAAATAGAAAATACAGATGAAATGGATAAATTCCTGGAAGCACAGAATTCCCCATGGTTGAATCAGGGAAAAATAGAAACCCTGAACAGACCAATTTCACATTCTAAAATTGAATAAGTATAAATACCCTACCAGCTAAAAAAAAAGTTCTTGGCCAGATGGATTCACAGCTGAATTCTGCCAGACATACAAAGAAGACATGGTACTGATTCTACAGAAACCATTCCAAAAAATTTAGGAGGAGGGACTCCTTCCTACTTCATTCCGTGAAGTCAATATCATCCTGATACTAAAACCTGGCAAAGATACAATGAAGAAAGAAAACTATAGGCCAATCATCCTGATGGACATGAATGCAAACATCCTCAACAAAGTACTAACAAACTGAATCCAACAGCACATCAAAAATTTAATTCATCATGATCAAACACACTTCATTCCTGGGATGCAAGGTTGTTTCAACATATGCAAATCAGTAAATGTGACTTACCATACAAGTAATTAAAACAAAAGCTATATGATCATCTTAATGGATGCAGAAAAAGCTTTCAATACAATCCAACATCGTTTTCATATGGTTTGGATCTGTGTCCCTGACCAAATCTCATGTCAAATTGTAATTTTCATTGTTAGAAGTGGGGTCTGGTGAAAGGTGATTGGATTGTGGGGTGGTTTCTAATGGGTTAGCACCATCCCCCTATTGCACTCTTGGGATAGAGTTCTCATGAGATCTGGCTGTTTAAAAGTGTGTGGCACCTCCTGGCTCTATCTCTCTTCCTCCTGCTTCGGCCACATGAAATGTCAGCTTCCTCTTCACCTTCTGCCATGATTGAAGCCAAACAGATGCTGCCATGTTTCTTGTACAGCCTGCAGAACCATGAACCAATTAAACTTGTCTTCTTCATAAATTGTTCAGTCTTAGGTATTTCTTCACAGCAATGTGATAACAGACTAATAATGCACCTTGACGATAAAAGCCCTCAACAAATTAGGCATCAAAGGAACACACCTCAAAATAATAAGAGCCATCTATGACAATCCCAAAGCTAACATCACACTAAATAGTCAAAAACTGGAAGCATTCCCTTGAGAACTGGAAAAACTTCAACACAGTAGTGGAAGTTCTAGCCAGGGAAACAAGGCAAGAGAAAAAAGTTAAAGGCATCCAAATAGAAAAAGAAAAAGTCAAAGTATTTCTCTTCACTGATGACATAAATCAGTATCTAAAAATCCCTAAAGAGATGGCCTAAAGGCCCTTGGAACAGATAAACCACTTCGGGAAAGTTTCAGGGTACAAAATCAACATACAAATATCAGTAGCACTTTTATATGCCAGTAATGTTCAAGCTGGGACCAACATCAAGAACGCTATCCCATTTACAACAGACACACAAAAAAGTAAATACCTAGGAAAACATCTAACCAAGGTGGCAAATAATCTTTATGAGGAAAATTATAAAACACTACTGAAAGATATCATAGAGGACACAAATAAATGGAAAAAACTTTCCATGCTCATGGACGGGAAGAATCAATATCATCAAAATGGTCATATTGTCCAGAGGGATCTACAGATTCAAAGCTATTCCTGTCAAACAACAAACGCCATTTTTCACAGAAATAGAAAAAAAAAAAAACTATTCAAAAATTTTATGGAATCTAAACATAGCCCAAATATCCAAAACAATTCTAAGCAAAAAGAACAAAGCTGGAGGCATCACATTATCTAACTTCAAAGTGTACTATAAGGTTACAGCAATCTGCTTTGATTGCTTTGATTGCTGCTCCTCCCAGTGGAGCAGAATAGAGAATCCAAAAATAAGACATTATTCCCAAAGCCATCTGATCTTTGACAAAGCTGACAAAAATAAACAATGCAGAAAGAACTCCCTATTCAATAAATGGTACTGAGATAGCTGGCAAACCATGTCAGAAAGAAATGAAACTGGACCCCAACTTTTCATTATATACAAAATTAACTCAAGATGGATTAAAGAGTTATATGTAAATATTCAAACTATAAGAATTCTAGACAAAAACCCAGGAAACACCATCTGGCCATCGGCCCTAAAAAAGAATTTATTATTAAGTCTTCAAAAGCAATTGCAATGAAAAGAAAAAGTGAGAAGTAGAAACGAATTAAACTAAAGAGCTTCTTCACAGTGAAAGAAACAATCAACAGAGTAAACATATAACCTACAAATAGGGAAAAAATATTCACAAATATACATCTGACAAAGGTCTAATATTCAGAGTCTATGAAGAAATTAAGCAACCGAATAAGCAAAAACCAAATAACATATTAAAAAGTTGACAAAAGACATGAACGGACACTTCTGAAAAGAAGACATACACGCAACTAACAGACATGAAAAATTGGTCAACATCACTATTTATCAGAGAAATGGAAATGAAATTCACAGTGAAATACCATCTCACACAGTCAGAATGGATATTATTAAAGCATCAAAAAGCACAGACATTGGTGAGGCTGCAGGTGAAAGCAAACATTTATACACTGTTCGTGGAAAGAAAAATTAATCTGGCTATTGTGAAAAGCAGCTGATGATTTCTTAAAGAACTTAGAAAAGAACCACCATTCTACCCAGCAATCCCATTACTGGATTTATATCCCAAAGAAAACAAATCATTCTACCAAAAGACATCTGCATTCACATATTCATTGTAGCACTATTTACAATAGCAAAAGCATGGAATCAACCTAGGTGCCCATCACCATTGGACTGAGTAAAGAATATGTGGTACATGTACACCATGGAGTGTTACACAGCCATAAAGAAGAATGAAATTACGTCCTTTGCAGCAATGTGGATGCAGCTGGAGGCCATTGTCCAAAGTGAATTAATGCAGGAACAGAAAATCAAATACTGCATGTTATCTCTTATAAGCAGGAGGTGAACAGGGACAGAAAGACAACAACAATAGAAACTAGGTACTATTAAAGAGTTGAGGTAGGGAGGGAGGGAGGTAAGTATTGAAAAACTTTTGGGTACTATGCTCAGTACCTGGATGACAGGATACTTTCTACCCCAAACCTCAGCATCTTACAATATACCTATATAACTAACCTGTATGTGTACCCTTTGAATCTAAAATGAAAGTTGAAAAATAAATAAATGAATGAATAAAGAATAAAGAATGGGTAAAACTGTCAAATGGAGAAGCTAATTAAGACTTATAGAGTGAGTTTTGATTCTTTAAATCCCTGTTTTACTTACATTAGGTCACATTAACTATTTTAACCAGAATCTATAAGTAATATTTTGTCACACCAATTTGTAAAAGTTCCAAAGATTTAATTCAATTTTAATTTGTTAGTCATTGTATCAGTGATTCTATGCCCACTATGAGATATTTTAGGACATTGGGTACTATTATCTCGGGAAATTTAGGCACGGCTACAATTAAAGTGAGGTATACTTATATTTCCTCCATTTTATATTTAGTTATTTTCCTCAGATTATAGAAGATAACATGTTTATATTCAGTGGGACCCCAGATATAATTGTAATTTGAGCTCCAGAATTAAGTCCACAAATCTTTGCCAATTGGTGAATTATAGTAAAAGTTAAGTTAATTAAGAACTGATGTTACAGAAAAATAAAAGCCAACCAGCACCCTTTTAAATATGTTTCTTATATAAATTATTTTTTCTAAACTTTGTATTTCCAAATGAGTCCAATTGTCAACCATTGTTTCACTTTGATAATAAATCTCTCTCTCTCTCTCTGACACACACGAACACACACACACACACAAAACAAACACACCCCACATATCCTTTCCCTCCTTGTATTTAGGTTTCCTTCTTTCTTTGGTGTTATTGTTGTTGATTTTTTGCACTGGATATATTTTGATGTCATCTTTTTGCAGTAGTCATAACATATATATTATATAATATAAATTATATG
>NW_012121154.1:2435704-2471447 GCF_000951035.1 Colobus angolensis palliatus | reverse complement strand
ATATATTTAATATTTTTTTCTCTAGAGAATTTCCAATTAGTATTGTCAGGGTTAGGAATCTCCTCCACAGTAAGGGTTGTATGTTTTAAAAACCCTGGGACTGGCTTACGTTTTGATTGAACTAACCCTTTTGTAGCAAAAGGTACAGGAGTGTTTTCCCTTGCAACTCTGATAATTAGGCTACTATTTCAACAGAGCCATAAGTAAGATAGCTGTATAACAGAAAAGCACTAGGTCTCAGAGCACAGAGATGGTTGGATTGAAACCACACTGTAATGTAACTCTGAATTTTCTCTTTGATATGGTATATTAGTTAGGGTTCCCTAGAAGGACTGAACTAAAAGGATAGATACCTATACACAAAAGGGAGTGTATTAAATATTAACTTACATGATCACAAGGTCCCACAATAGGCTGTCTTCAAGTATGAGGAGCAAGGACAGCCATTCCGAGTCTGAAAAGTGAAGAACTTAGAGGACGATGTTTTAGGGCAGGAAGCATCCAGCACAGGAGAAAGATGTAGGCTGGTAGGGTAGGCCAGTCTTGCCTTTTCACTTTTTTCTGCCTGTTTATATTTGCTGGCAGCTGATTAGATTGTGCCCGCCAGATTAAGGGTGGGTCTGCCTTCCCCAGCCCACTGACTCAAATGTTAAACTCCTTTGGCAATACCCTTACAGACACACCCAGGATCGATACTTTTCATCCTTCAATTCCATCAAGTTGACACTCGGTATTAACCATCACATATGGCTCTGCTTTTTCTTTTCACACTGTCCACTCTATTCCTAATCACCTCCCCACTTATTTCTCTTGTTTTGGGTTTCTAGCTGTGTGAAGCTGTCATTCTGTTTTTGCCATCTTTCTGTGATTTATAATGTGGACCTTCGGGTGTTTACAGAAGAGGACAGGAGTCTTGGTAACTTGCCTTACAGGTGGCTGATATGGCCTGGATACTTGTCCCCTCCAGATCTCATGTTGAAATGTAATTCCCAGTGTTGGAGGTGGGACCTGGTGGGAGGTGAGTGGTTCATGGGTTCAGATCCCTCATGAATGGTTTAACACCATCCTCTTGGTGATAAGTTAGTTATCACTCAGTGAGATCATGTGAAATCTACTTGTTTAAAAGTGTGTGGCACTTCCCACTCTGTCTCTTGCTCCTGCCCTTGCCATGTGACATTCCTGATCCTGCATCGCCTTCCACCATGAGTGAAAGCTCCTTGAAGCCCCAGCAGTAGCTGAGCAGATACTGATGCCATGCTTGCTTCCTGTACAGTCTGCAGAACTGTTAGCCAATTTAACTTATTTTCTTAATAAATTATCCAGCCTTTGATATTTCTTTATAGCAAAGCAAGAATGGCTTAATACAGTGGCCATCTCTTCTTTCAAAGTTTCTCAGTAAGTCCCTCGTGGAGGCATCTAGGTTTGTATTTCAGAGAGCTCTAGCAGCCTATCCTTGGGACAGTTAACTCCCTGTCCAAATTTAGTCCCTTCTCATGTTGATATGAAGCAGAATTTAGTAAGACCCAAGTATACTAGCTGAGTGTTTGACACTTAGTAATTGAGTCACTTTGGCTGGTGTTCTGCAGGCCCCAGGAATAAAGTATGTATACCCTTGTCGCTTTGAATTAACCACTACCCCATGGTTGAATCTACAATATCCCTGGGGGTCTGGGAATTGTGAAGTTTTCTGGTGTCAGCAGCAGTGTATGAAGCAATAAAGAAGGCCAGCAAGTCAGCTACCCCACCTTGAGCAACACTGACATCAAGATCAGGATGCCATTTAAATTATTACTTGTATTATTATGATTATTCTAATATATTATCACATACACTACGTATAATAGTAAAATATAATGTAACAATTAATTAGTGGTACTATATTATAATATACTATTGTAATATTTTATTGATAATTATGATTACAGTGATGATTATGCATCCCTGTAACTATATTAAATATCATTATGTTGTACAATTTTAAAAGAGCAAAGTGGTTACATTAATACCAAATGAAATAGATTTAAGGATAAGGAAATCTGCCAGAGACTAAGAGAGATATTACATAATGATAAAAGTGACAACCCATAAAGAAATCATAGTAATGCTGTGTGTATGTAACATATAACAAAGCTGAAAATTATGTGAAGCAAAAACTGATAGAAATGAGAGGAGAAACAGATACTTCCACAAACATAGTTGGAGAAGTCAATACCCTCCTCTCAACAATTGACAGAGCAACAAAAAAGAAGATCAACAAGGATACAGAAGAATTCAACAATGTCATTACCCAACAGTATCAAATAGACCTTAATGGGACAATTCACCCATCAACATCAGAATACCCATTCTTTTCAGGCATCCACAGAATATTCAGAATATATAATGATATAGACCCTATCCTGGGACTTAAGACCAATCTCAACAATTTAAAGAACTAAAATCATACAAAGTTTCTTTTCTGACCACAATAGAATCAAACAAGAAATAAATAACAATTTATTTCATTGGTATGAGAATATCCACAAAGTAGTTAACAACCATGTAAATAAATGGAAATATTTTCTGATATTTTTGCTACCCAAATCCATCATTAATTTTAGGTGTTCATCTTTAAAATGAGTAGGATGCTCCTCTAGATAAGACAGATATATAGTAAAAATCACAGACTTGTATCCTAATCTCACATGGAACTCTAAGAGGCTGTGTTATACTGAATAAGTCATTTATTATTTCTCAGAGATAGTACAAAAATGAAGATATCTACATTCCAAAGTTGTGCCAAATTATGAAGTAATCTCTGTAAATGCCAAGTATAATACTTTGGTCCTACCAAGTAATACAATAAATATTGTTTCTTCCTCATTCTACAAGTTATGGCTTCTTAGAGATTGCAGACACAATACTGAGAAATGATGCTTTCAGCTAAAATACAACCTTGGAAAAATATTTTCTAGATTTTAGTATTGCTTCCTACCAAATATATGATATACAATATAAGAATTGCAGAAAGATGTCCAAAGTTATGAAACTACTAAGTTTTACAATAAGAAAATGTATAAATAAGGGTTTTTAGGCATTATTTATATTTAAAATAAAGTATGTCAACATTGCATAAACTAGAATTTTAAAGGTGTAGAAACTACTATTTGATTATCTCTCATCAGTTTAATTCTAAACATCCTTTCTTTCATTCATCTGTTTAGAGATAATAAAGGGAAAAATAGCAAGCCAAGTGAGACATACGTTGTTAATAGAATTATTTCTTTTCAAGATTGTATACATGTAATTATGAAATGAAGTTCAATAAGCACTACACAAAGTAAAAATAAAATTGTGAAGATGATTTTGGGAAATGTGCTTTCGAAATTTAGGAAGAGAAAGAACAAGCTTATATCTGTATGGTTAAAGTTCAAAAAAGAGCTCTGTAATATAAGTTCCATTTCTGGCAGTTTTATACTAAAGAATAGGATTTTAGAAGACAAAGATGGAGAGAGCATTCTAGATGATGTCAATATTACAAAGAAAGCCAAATTCAGAGTGTGAGCATGTCTTGGCATAATAAGTACACCAGTTTGACAGAACAGAGGTTATTGGCATTGGAATAGTGAATGACATTCTGAAGACAGTCTGGTATTATTCAAATTTATTGGATTATTGTGTACAAATACATCCTTCTTCTGTTTTTAAAAATCTGCTTATAGTGGGCTAGTATTGTGTTTAATAATATAAACGTGAAAATATGAAAGATCGTTGACTAGATGCAGTTAGTATGTGCCTCCTCTACAGAGGGGAACCAGGATAGTAAGTATATATTCACATTTCAGATAGTTTAGGAGAAAAATCCTGGGTTCACTAGAGAAGAAACAGGAAGCACCAGAAGTAAGTAGAGGGTTCAAGGCAGCTTGCCCAGCTGCCGTGAGAGGCTCCTACACATACGAATATAGTAAGAGAGAAACCTTCTAGGCTCAGATTTTATAATAATGGCTATGAGAGAAAATTTTGATCCACTAGGGACTTCAGCCTGACATACAGAGATGCCTAAAGTTTGCAGAGAGACTTTACTCCAGAAGGGGAACCCAAAATAGAATCTTACAGGCATCTGAACCTAGTCTATCCTCAGTTGGCTGCCATTTTGAGAGTATAGACACAGGGGATCTACAAACATGGCTGCTGCCACTGTACTGTGGATGGAGAGGAGAAACCAGGTGCTCCCACACACTGCAGGAGGGTCCCTATCACCCTACTGTGGGCTGATATTAAGACTGAGATGTGAGTGAAGTGCACTCCCCAGAGCTTCTTGCCTATGCTACTTGCCTTGAAGTGACCCTGCCCTCTCTGGTTTGAGGCCATTTTGAGAGTTTAAAGCTGCACTGCACTTCACTGCCTCCTGGCCAAGTTACCGCTGATGTAGCACTAGCTACCACCTGGACAAGAAGTGACAGGGAACCAGGCTATCCTAACCAAGCAGAAATTCTGGAGCTAAAAAATTCACTGAAGGAAATATAAGGCACATTCAAATACTTCAATAATTGACTAAATCAAACACATACACACACACATACACACCCTCCCCCACAAAAAATATAAAACTTGAACAGGTATTTTTGAAATAATCCAGTCAGACAAAAATAAGAAAGAAAAGAATGTAAAAGAATAAGCAAGGCCTTCAAGATGTCTGGGACTACATAAAGCAACTGTCCTTATGATTATTGGTATTCCCAAAGAGGAAGAGAGATCAAGAAGTTTAGAAAACATGTTAAAGGGAATAGTCAATGAAAACTTCCTACGTCTAACAAGAGAGACACACATTCAGACACAGGAGGCCCAGCAATCCCTGGGAAAAGACGTTGCAAAAAGGACTTCACTATGGCATATTAGGCTCAGAATGCCTAAAATCAGAGTGAAAGAAATAAGTTTAAAATTAGCAAGAGAAAAGCATCTACACACCTATAAAGGAAACACCTTCAGGCTAACAGAAGACTTTTCAGCAGAAACATTACAGGTCAGAAGACACATTTTTAAAGTGCTGAAAACAAGCAAGCAAGCAAACAAACAAACAAAAAACCCATCACCCAAAAGTTTTATATCCAGTCAAAGAAGCTCAATAAATGAAGGAGAAAAAATGTCTTTCCTGAAGAAGCTAATAATGAGGGAATCTATCACAAGACCAGTCCTACAGGAAGTGCTGGAAAGGATCTTAAACATGGAAATTAAAGGTAGACATTCATCATCATAAAAACCCATGGTAATATAAAACTTAGACTCTTATAAACCAATCACTCAAAGGCAAAAGAGAAAGGAATCAAATTGACAACATAATAGAATCTCATCAAATCACAAAGACAAAAAGACAAAAATAATAAAATAATGAATTTATTTTAAAAACCTGAAAACAATAATATGACAGGAACAAAACCTTGTATATCAATATTAACTTTAAATATAAATAGATTAAATGTTCTACTTGAAAGATATAGATTGGTAGAAAGATATAGATTGGTAAAATGAATACAGCCATGATCAAACTATCTGCTGCCTACAAGAAACTCACCTTACCCATAAAGACACATGTAGACTTTTTAAAAATATCAGATAAAACAGCAAATAAGCCAACTGATCTTCAACAAAACATACAAAAATGTAAACTGGGGAAAGGATACCCTGTTCAATAAATGGTGCTGTCAAAACTGACAAGCCACATATAGAAGAATGAAACTGGATGCTCATATCTTACCTTATACAAAAATCAATGCAAGATAGATCAAAGACTTAAATCTAAGACCTGAAATCATAAAATTTCTAGACAATAATATCAGAAAAACTCTTCTAGATATTGGCTTAGGTAAATAATTTATGACTAAGACTCCCAAAGCAAATGCAACAAAAACAAAAATAATAAATGTGACCTAATTAAACTAAAAAGCTTCCACACAGCAAAAGAAATAATCAATAAACAGACAACCCACAGAGTAGGAGAAAAATATAATAATAGTAGGGGACTGTAAATTATGTTGTATTTGACATGTCTTTCAAATTCCCTAAACAAAGAATGGAAATGCTTTGTATTTCTTTTTGACTGAACAGTGATTCTAGAGTGTGTACCACTCTATGGTAAGTCATTTTAATCTGTTTGTCTAGATATGTGAAACCAAAATGTTTAACAAGAAAATAAACTTGGAGTGCAAAGAGCTTGGCATCAATAAACTGGGAAGCATTGGTAAGATACATTTTGATGAGGAGATGTGTTAGGGATAAGATGTCAAGTATAGGACAATTCCAGAAAGTCCTCCATGTGGTCTCTAGGAAATTTGGAATTGTCACACAGAGAGACAGAAGAACAAACAGCCAGTGTGACAACCGCTACAAGTCAAGTGTAACTCATTTGGCAAACTCGCTTATAACAATGCTTATCTATAAACAGTTTTAGTGTCATGTCAAATAATTATTTAAAATTTAAATTTTAACAAAAGTTTATTAAACAAATATTAACCGGTTCTTTGGTTTTCACAGTTTTAAATGGAAGGCATAATAATTTCCTTAGGAAATTTCTGGGAGTCCTTTGGAAGAGAAAACTGTGAAAGAATATTTGTTCATTTTAATATTCATCACTTAAGAGTAGGTTTCTGAGAGTAGATTGTAAGAAACAATAGAGTAGGGTTCCCAAAAACATAGAAATATTTAGAAAAGCAGTTATGTAAAATACATGAATAGCCAGGTGCAGTGGCTCACACCTGTAATGCTAGTACTTTGGGAGGATGTGGCAGGAGAATTGCGTGAGGCCAAGAGTTCAAGATCAGCCTGCCAACATAGCAAGACCTTAAATTTATAAAATGTAAAATAAAAATAAATATATAAATAAACAAAATATATGAATAGACAAATATTTATAAACACATACCCATTCCTATATATATCTTATACCAGTAATATGTTAATATATTTATAATATATATAAAATAAGTAAAGAATACAAATTACTTTTAGTTGAAGAAAAATGATGCATATGTATAACAAGTGTGTGCACACATATATTCATGCACTTAAAAACTAACATTCTAACCAATTTCTGAAAACATAAATATTTTGAATGCAGATTAATTTCAGGATTATTAGCTAGATTTTCCATTATCAAGTCTTCCTTTAGGAATTGTCTATGGAACAATAAATATATAATGTAGCTTAGTTTTTCCAACACACTAAGAATCTTTTCAATTAAGCTATTTGTTTGTAAAATCAAAATGGAATGATATTCATTTCCTGTAGTGAAGGTTTAATTCCCCTGAAAGCTGTCAATCACTTTTCTCACATTCAAGTATGGTTGGTCTAATTTTTTCTTTACCAATGCATTCAAATTATTAAGATCTGGCTAGACTTTTGGCTGGCAACAAGCATGACTGAGAATCAAGATTAAAAAATTATGTATATCTATACTTAAATAATTTCTTCTTCCTGTTTCTTCTGGTTATTCTTCTATTCAGTGTTCTTCAGGTAATTGTAAAATTAATACCTTGAGTCACAATAAAATGTGTTTCAGTGTGCAGTCTTTACAAACAGATTTTCCCAAATGTATACTGATTGCATTGCATAGATTGCTTCAAAATTAAATCACATTTATAAAAGCTAGGAAAAATAAAATTATTAAAAAGCTTTAGAAAAATTAATAAAAGAAACACTTAAAAGTTTGGCATAGGGTAAGAGACAGATACATTTTGAGGACTTTCGGAGAAGTGTCTAAAAACTACTTCTAAGACTAAGTTGTACATATAGAAAGAAATGTTTGTAATACTTATTCTCACTATCCTTTAGATAAAGTATGATTAATGGGAATGTTACTCATTTTCTATATATTTCTATTGGCATATTCTATCTTTCCCCTTATTATACTCTCGTTCTCTAGTCCTGTTTAACTAACAATTTCATCTTTCATTGCTTTTTCAGTATTTTCCACAATAAATTTTTTTTATTAAATCATCATAAAACCATTTAAATGTGCAAGAATAGTGCAGTAAATAAGTAACATAAACCCTAGAATACTACAAGACGGTGCTGAGTGTTAGACGAAAGATAAACAAGTAGCATTTCTCAGAGGCCAAGTGCACAATAATAAAAAGGATAATTTATAAAGAGGTCAATAATTTTCTTTTCGTTTAGAGAACCTATTCATCTCAAATATAGGCCATTGCCCTTGGGGTGGACCCTTGACCAAGATGGGTAAACTTCATTTTCTCTCCTAGAAACTCAAAAGGAATGGGCACAACCCATGTATTTGGGATTCTAGATCACCATTTTGGGGTGATCATTATGTGTGTGTCATTTATCGTGTGCAAAATGATTAATAAAACATATTTAAAAGAGAAGCAGAGACCAAAGCCACTGAAAAACTAGAAAGAAAGAAAAATGCTTTGGTTTCTGCATTCTATTTGTCTTATTCCATTTGGGCTGCTAGACCACAGTGCTATAAACTGGGCTTGGGAGGTAAAAGTTTAAAAACACAAACTGTATTAAACTCACAATTCTTGTTAATAGAAAAAGAGGAGTTTGGAGCTCCAGGGAAAACCCAATGAAAAAGGGTTGTCAAAGAGGAACAAATAGGTAGAGTTTAAAGATTGCAGAAAAGTTAAAAGAGCCAAGAAAGATATTGCCGATGGAGGTGCAGTTTAAAGAAATTTTCAATAAAATAAATTTCAAAAAGAAATTGTAAATTTGTTTTGTAGTGTAATATAATATCCCCTCTCTCCTCTAGCACTTCATCACTATCTATTAAGCTGATTATCTTTTTTTGTGTGTGTGAGAGAGATTATATATTTGTTTGTGTGTGTGTCTGAGGGAAGGCAATGAAAAAGAGGTGGGATTTCAGGTTCATATTAATATGGTAACTTCCTTGAAGGAATCAGTCAGTTGGAGCCCTGAGAGTGTTATTTGTTTCCTTCCCCCACCTCTCCATCCAAGAAACTCTTGGAAACTTTGGGGGAACAGTTTAGACATCTCCAGATCTTAGAAGTGAGGAATTTGATGTACCTTTTTCTGAATTTGAAAAAGTAGAGTTTTTGAGTGTGTATCTGGGTTGCATTAATATTAAGCCTCCTTTTTACCTGAAATGTTTTTTGACTGAGCTCTGTTCTTTTAAACCAAACAAGTCCACTTCACTGAAGAACTTGAACGGTCACCTGGAATTGTAACAAGTGTTTGGTCTGATTTTAACCAGATGATGGCAAGTGCAAAGGATACATGAGGAATTTGGATTAATAATTATGACACAGTGTGGTAAATGCTGTAATAGTAGAAGCATGCAACATTATAACAGTAAAGAGAAGACACAGTCCAGTACTTTTGAGATGCAGTAGTTCAGAAATGTTACAGGAAAGGGGATCCATAATTAAATCTGGATTGGTAATTTTAAGATTAGACAACTGACTGGGAAAAATGAATAAATGACACAGACATATAAAATAACTTAAAATATTTAAGATATAAGTATTTTTATGTATTATATAACTTAATATAAGACATTAAATGATTTGGTTTCGATTGAATACCAACTGTATTTCTAATTGATTTTATGTAGCTTAAATAAGGAAGATTCTGAAGGCAAATGGAAAAAAAATTAAATGGATATATTTCAATCCTGTCAGAGGCAAGTTTATGATAAGAAAACCCACTCTGGTGGCAGTGTGCAGTATTTATCATCTGGACAATAGATACTATGGGATAAGGAAACAAGTTTGGAACTGTTTACCAGGGTCAGTTTATGCTATATTCCTTCTATGAATATTCAAGAGATATAATAGATATACAATATACTAATTCTGAAGATTAAGAGAGCCAAAGACATTTGTGAATCAAAAGCATACAAGCAGTAGTCAAAACCATAAATAAGAATAAAATTTCATCAGAACACATAGTTTGAGAAGAAAATAAGGATTGACAGAAAACTAATATTTTCTGAGGGGGAAGAAAACAAAAGCAGTTAGAGCCAGGTTAAAAATAGAAAGCCAAAGATTATCGACACAGTGGTCAAAGAAGGTGAGTGCTAAAGAAGAAGAAGGCCTGCAACTGATTAAAGATAAAAAGTGTCAAATAGATTTAATAATTAATTAAAGAAATTGACAAATAGCTTTTTAGAGCTTACTATTGGCTGACTCGATTGATGCAAACCTCTGCAGACAGAATGGTAGCTCAGAGGCCTAGTCCTTATATTTGTGGGTGTTACTGTCCAATGACATAGACAAATAATAAATACATTAACAGACAAAGATTATGATTTAAGTGGCAAGAGATGGTCTCTTTCAAGTTGATATTGAGTTTATTTGAATAGTATTTTAGCTTAGAAATGATAAGCTAGGATAAGAAGGAGCTAACCAGGAAGAAAAATCATGCCAGGAAGAGGAAAAGTGTGGTTAAAAGGTGTCAGACAGGAAAGAGGATGGCATGTTTTCAGAAACATGAATAGAACCCACACAGTTGTGATGATGTGGGAGGAGTAAGCACATCCAAGTCATGTTTGTTTTAAGCTTGGAGAGACATGAACTTGTGACATTTTCCTAAAAAAATTAAGAAGAGTACTTACGCTGAGGTAGAAATCTGTGAAGATTGAAAGATTTTGTAATAAATTAGGAAAAATGTCTATGTTCTATTAAAAGAATTGACAATGAAACAATTACTCCTACTTTGGAGTATGAATTTTTCTGATGTGTATTTCAACACCTTCCCCTAGTTCTAGCTTCTCTGTGAAAAAGTTTTTCAAAATATATGAATCTGGTATAACCTACACTGGAAACTGCCTACCTGCCAGAAGGCAGGTGAATGACCCAAAGTGAACACACTGAAGTGCTTCCCTGTTATTTTTCATTAAGTGTACCACATCTTCAGGGATAACCAAGGAAATAATTGCCTACCTCATGGAGAAGCTTTTCAGAAGAATGAAATTAATGCTGAGAGCAACACAGAGAGACAGGAGATGAAGGGAGTTCTTAGGATTTTCAAGTCTTTGCGGACAGTCATCAATGAGACTTGTGGCCTTCTCAAAGTTTATCCATGTGAGCTAATAACTTCATCTTTTCATCTTTTTGTTTGTTTAAACCATTTTTAGTTTCACCCTTTTGAAATGAAATTGTGCTGATTCATATGATAATTAAATTGGCTGGAGGTGGTCTCTTTCAAATTGATATTGAGTTGATCTAAGTTGGTATTTCAGTTTAGAAATGAAAGATAAGAAGGAGCTAACCAGGGAGAAAAATCATGTCAGGAAAATCATGCCATTTATCTAGCGTGGTTTGAAGAAAGGGAAAAAGTTACTTAGAAACAATCACATAAAGCTCAGAATAATCAAATATGATGGGGATAATAATACTGTTTTAGTTGCATTATTTGTTTTGTAGAACATTGCTGTTATTATAGCAGGAATAGAAAGAAAATAAGAGTCCACAGTCAGTTTTGACATTCAGAGTGAGAACAAACAGCAGAGATGAGCAGAGAATCAGCCACAGACAAGCCTTTACCTTCCCCAGGGCCATGAGAACTAGAACTCTTCCCCTCACAAACATGCATTTCAGAAGGAGAGGAAGGGAAAACAGTCTCTTAGGGACTGGAACTTTACATTCACTGAAAGCTTAACTGAGATGGACTAAGTTACTCCTATTGGTAAGTTTATGGATTTCTAATAAAATGTGGGAGGTTTACGAGAAAAATTAGAACAATTATAAAAATTACAGTTTTTAAACTCTACATCTTTATTGTCCATGTGAGTGCAAATGTATGATCCTTCCAGACTAGCAATAAAAGGGGAAAAAAATCCGGATAACTTTATTAAAGAATCACCAATGAGGTGCTCAAGTTAATATATATTTAATAATGTACAGCTGTTAGCCAGATTCTCCCACCACTATTACCCACCTGCTGGCAGAAAGTTTTTATTTTTAATTAAAAAATTATCTTTTCATCCCTACTCCTAAAATAAACATGCCATCACATGACAACTCATTTTATCAAGAGTTTATAACATTCATAAATGGATATGCTTTGATCTGGCAGGTCCCCTATCTCTAGTAAAATCTCACATCCATTTTTATTAAGTACCTTTGTGACATCGCTTTTTATTACTGCTGTGAAATAAAAATCTGGGCATCATTCAGGTTCAAGGTCACTTCTGTAAGAGAGGTAAAGTGCAAGACTTGACAAGCTTATGAAAATTATAAGAAGGATTAATAGTATCAAGGGATCATTAAGGTCTCTATGATTGTACAAAGACTATAACGTTCCCGTGCCTAATAGCTAGAGATCATCTCAGTTTCTTGCTTTCTTTTTTTTCTTCTAAATATTTGCTCCCCAGAAGATGACCATTTAGAATACTAGTTGTATATATATCCACTGAAAATGCATTCTTTCTTTCTCTTATGTAAACTGTATTTAGACAAAATTTAATTGTTTATTATTTGGGAAAAACAAAAGCATTTATTAAATATAAGAATTTCATGAAAATTGACTTTATAAGTTAATTTTTGTGTTTCAAACAACATAAGTTTGTTAATACTTATGTTTCAGCACATTTAAAACTTGATGCTCCAGAGCATTTTGTGGTACTGCTAGAACTCTTATGGCTAGCTGTTCCAGAGGAGAGAAGTAGAATAAAATAGATAAACTGAAAATGGCATGCTAACGGGGAAGGGCTAATAATCTACCTTTCCTGTCTAAGTAAAGTTAAATAACAGTATGAAGAGAAATTCTAAACATCACAAAGAACATAAGGGCCTACTGCTATGTTTTGTTAGGTGCATCCTGAAAGTTATTTTATGCTGCATTTAAATTCAAAAGATAAAAATCACAACAACAATTCAGGGTTAAATTTGAGTTCAAAGTTTAAAGTACACGTTAAGAATACCCAGGATTAAAATAACTTGCAAATTGATAATAATTATAATTTTCTCCTCATTTTTGTCCTACTAGTGAATTATATCACCAGATAAGCAATTTAAGATGCTTGAATAAATATTCATTGTATTTACAAAATAAAATCACATAGAGCAATAACACTCATATTTATTTACTCTTTTATTCACAATGGATAAACAAATACGCATGAACAATATTTTCAGGTAGAATTGACAAAGAGATGAAAAAATAAGTCAGTTTAAACACTAGAGTTCATTAGGACTGCAAGCTTTTCTAAATCTGTATTGTGTTATTATAATCATACACTTAGAATAATTTAATTATGATTTTATTAAAATATAGTATTTTACTCATTCCCAACAGTGTTGTAAAGAAATTGTAGAACATTTGGAAAGACTTTAAAGACTTATAAATACTTAACACTTCTTAGTATTTAAAAAAATTTTGAAGTCTCCCTCTTCCCAAGAAATACATTTCTGGAAAGTCAAATTAAGTTAATATTGTAAGTAAAGACAAACTGAAAATATATTCTATGTAAATCTATCTTTCCTTATGATTCTAATTCATATGTAGATAGGAACATTCCCAATGATTAGAGGCTGATGGCTGAAGTTTAATTCAAAGCTGTAATACCATGATTTGCATAGTTTAATTGACAGATGTAAAATAATAATATTTAGGACTCTTTTCTGAATATGTTCTACATATGAAATACATTACAAATTGAACTGCTGTCAGTTCTCCTTCCGGATTGGCTGGGACCATTATTACAGTCCATCAACTCACCATCAGACCATTACTTGCTCAGCAGTGTTCCCTGAGGACTTACATTGCTCACTTTGAACATATTGCTTTAATAAGGAGAATTATTTCAGAAAGCTTGAGTTATCTCAGGCCCGGGAAGAAGCACTTCAGAACCTGACAAAGGGGTTTCTGTAGTAAATGACTTTGGAGATCAAAGAGTAAAATGTATATTTGACTTCATTTACATAAAAACATCCAGCACAACATTTTACAAATTAACACAAATTTGATATAACATGGAATGATATATGACTAAATTCTTCCATTTCTAGGATTCCAGATGTGTTTTTTATGTTGGTTGATTTACTTTTTGATTAGTTGTTAGAATGTAAGACATCTGTTGCCATTGTACAGTGTAGAATATTTTAATGGTATTACTAAATGCCGTGCGTCTATCAGTGCCTAATCATGTGTCTAGTGCTAAAGCAACTCCCTGGGTAGGGTTTTCTAACAGATGTGGAACACTAGACTGCTGACCATGAAATTCTTCCAAAACAGCGCTTATGAAAAGCAACTTCTTAGTATTAAATTTAGGTAGCAAAAAAAGTGCTAAAACTGTACAAATATAATTCAGCAAGTTTCATAATTTTATTTTTTTATTGCTGCAGCTGTAATGGCATATGTTTTCTGTAGTTGCACTGTATGTTTAAGAAACTTAATTTCATTGTTATTGGTTACATCAGATTTTTCTGTTTTCTCTGAAGCTCAGGAAAGTAAGTCATAGTATGCCTAGTGTCTAATAACTAACCAAGGTGGAACTAATGCAAATCAGACACTGATTAGAAAGATAATCATGTAGTTATCCCCAAATAAACTGTATATACACTTCTTTATTCCTGCTTAATTATCTAATTTTTACGGAATGTATGTCTGCTGAGAGGATTTACAGTGTTTATTGCCAATCCAGACTTTGTTTTCTTTAACTATTGATAAGAAAGGCTACGAAAAGATAATGACAGGATGAACAATTAGCTACCTGGTAAATTTCAGAAATCAAATAAAAGATCGCAGTTCAAAAATAGTTACAGTGATATATTGCCAGGTGATTTTATTTTACATATGTAGAATTCTAATGATAAATAGAATTCTGAACTTATTTAGGTCATAAATACTATCACTGTGCAAATCTTATTAAGAAGAATACGAAAACGCATTCTCTCTGCACTGATGCTCAGCTAGACCTGAAGCAGTAATGACTGATCCCTTCAAACTGTTATGGGAATAGGTCAAAGTTAGAATTTTTTTGCTATACTCTTTGTACATTATTTGCACATAAGTAGGCATCATTTTAGATAAAGTAGGAGATATCTCCTGGCCAAAGGAAGTAAAAATATGGTAAAAAAAAAAAAAAAAAAAGTGTAGGGATTCGTTGCTTTCGTGAATCTCTGAAGTAAAATAGAAGAATGCTCAAGTTATGACTTTGCCGTTACCTAGCTATGTGATCTTCAGGGAGTTAAATAGCCTATTTTTGTCTCTGTTTCTTAATGAAATGTGGAAATAGAGATGACTGCTTGGTAATAATTGTGAGAATTAAATATCATGTACCTCATGTTTCCCGTGTAAAGTTCACATATACCAAATTCATTAAGCCTTAGTTATTATTATATTGTTTATTATCATTACACTATTATTTTTATTCTCTCTGATAATTACATGGAGTTATCATTCTGAGACAAAATGTACTGTAAAGGAACAAAACCAATGCTTAATTCTCACTGAAAATAAATTCTCACTCAACATCAATTATGGCCAAAAGGAATATTTGCTTTCACGCTGTAACTGTTTAATGGAAAGAATGGGAACTTCATCTACGTGTTCAATCCATTCTGCCACATGGGGGCATATTTTGTGCTTAATTTATTATGATGTATCAACAGGAGGCAGATTATTATGGCCTAATAGATATAAGACCTCTATAAGTAATATTAAATTAATCAGAATGCACAATAAAAATAGAGGCATTCATTTCTAATACTAATTTTTAAGATGTATACTGCATCTGCAGTCAACATGTGTTTCATGTAGAAATAAGGAGGAAATGCAAAGGCATTCTTCAGGGCATCTTTAAGATGCTTACTTGGTAAGTTTCTACCAACTGCTCCCACATAGCACGTGAACTGAACTGTGTCACACATGCACATTATTTTTAAGGAAGACCTAAGAGGCAGAGTTTTCCTTGTTATTGCTGCTGTTATTGGTTTGTTTTGTTTATTTTTCACTGGGTGGTGTGCCACTCCCAATCAAACTGAAGTCCTGTTTTCAAGGAAAAAGGATAAACTAAATATTAGGTAGACAACAATCACTCTTTGTCACAATAGGGTACACAATAGTTGACAAAATGTGATTAAGGCAAACATCAGTTCTATAACATGGGAAATCACAAGAAGGAAAGAAGGAAAGAGGCATAACTCTTGGAGATCACAAGTTTCAACACTCGTTTAAAAAAAATAACTCAGGAAACAGTTCAGAACTTATTCAGAACGTGAACTTGCTGTAATAATTACAGTTCTTATTTTAATTCTCTTTACTAAAAAAAAAGTGACCGAAGTAATGCATGTCAAACCCTTAGAAAATCCAAGAAAGCTCCAGACAGAAAGGAAAAATATTTAATATAATCATAATCTCAATGCAAGGACTAAAGTTAAGATTTTTACTAATATGTATATTTTTTAGTTATGTATTATATTTACAGATACACACAGTTTATAAATATAATTCTTTACCTATTTTATCTTTATTAAAAAATAAATAAAAACCTTCTACATTATTATTTTTTATGATTTTAATGTTACAGTATAGGCAATTTGAAAGTAACAGAACATATATTTCTCCTTTATAGGAGGATATAATTGCTTATTATAAAGTTCTGTTGTAAAGAAGATCATAATCACGAACTAAGTGACTTAGTGAGGTTTTAATGCAAGAATTTCAATAGGGATTTTCATTGAAAAATTCATACATTCTCTATTGTTTTAGTTTTTCCAATATTATTTATGAACTCTAGACTTTCAAAACAGATACACACACACAAACACACAGACATATACATACACATAGCAAAGGAAAACAAAACACATTATCATAACTCAAATTTTTATTGCTTCCCAAATTATCTTCTCTCATAATGTGTACCCATTGAAATCACAATATTTTCAGCTACCACGACTTAAGTTAGAACCTTGAAGAGGACTCTATCGGAGTGGAATGTGCTCCACCTGCTAGAGTTGAATCCAACTCAACCACGGATACTTAGAAACTTGAATTATCTTTTGTGCTGTTTTCTAATCTATAAAATGGGAGCAATAATTTTTTTGTCTAATTGTATGATTTGGAGAATTTAATGAGATGGCATGTTAAGAATTTAGAACATTGTCCATTATTACCCGTTCTATTTTGGTCATATATTGGCCTATTATTTCTACCTCTGTATTAATTATATGCATTTCAAACTCTTTGTTCTCACTATAATTAATCATAATCACAATAATCACTTTATTATCTTACATTCCAACCAGTCTCACAACTTCCAATTTCCCCTTTTTAAATTTAATTTTTTTTTTTTTTTGAGACAGAATCTCTCTCTGTCACTCTGTCACCCAGGCTGGAGTGTAATGGCATGGTTTCAGCTCACTGCAACCTCCGCCTCCCAGGCTCAAGCGAGTCTTCTCCCTCAGCCTCCCAAATAGCTGGGATTATAGGCACCTGCCACCAAGCCCAGCTAATTTTAGGAGAGACGGGGATTCACTATGTTGGCCAGGCTGGTCTCAAACTCCTGACCTCAGGTGATCCACTGCCTCAACCTCCCAAAGAGCTGGGATTACAGGCATGAGTCACCAGGCTGGCTGGATTAATTTTCTTAAAGCAAACCTCTGATACACTTATGCTGCTGCTCAAAAGTTGGTGGCAATTCTTCATCAACAATGAATGAGAGGCCACCTGACATTCAACATCCTCCACAATCTGGCTCAAACTCACTATCCACCTTTTTGGTCCTTTACTTCACTTTTTCAATTCATAGGGTACAGCCATAATAATATTTTCTCTAAATCTCCCTATCTTTCCCCACTGGATATACTTTCCTTACATTTTCACATATTTTAATCTTACCTGTTCTTCTAGATTCCACTAAAAATACATTTTTTTTCCATAAAATGTAGGCTTTTATTGTCTTACTATCATACGCAATCTCTCCTGGCACTGAAATCCTCTAGAGTTTTATTTGCATTTCTTATGAGTCAGTGCTTTTTACATTTGTCTGTGAGTTATAGAATCCATTTATGATTTCTACATATTTTAAGAATTGAAGAACTTTTGAAGTGGAATTATGCATTTTTTCCTGTCTCCATAGCATCCGAGTTTATATAGCGGGGATACTCAATGAAATGTAATTGGCCCAATTAAGTAAAAATTACTCTTTTAAGTATTTCCAAAATTGCAAGTGTGATAAAGAAAATTGGCAAAGGTATGGTAATATTACTTCAGATTCTAACACTCCGTTCTATGATTTTATGAATGTCTCCTATAATTTTTAAGAAATGAGTAGACTGATGGAATTTTACAGCTAATTAGAGATTTTAGGAATCACCTATTCTAACTTCCTCTTGTAACTGATGAAGCTTCTGAGGTTTAGAAATGTTAAGGAACTTGCAAACACAACATTTTTATTGGCAAGAAGCTGGAACCTGGAATCTTACTTTCTGACATGCAGTCTAGTAAACTTTCCACTATTTGTCAGCCTTAATTTGCTTTGTGGTCCAACCTAGAGTTGGGTGTTTAGTGAAATGACTTCTGTTGATTTCTTTTCAACTTTGAGATATATTTTACATATTATAATTTAATTTATACAACTCAATAAATTTTCAGTAAATTTATTGAATTACGAATAAAATTATACAATATGTGGCCTCTTATGATGGACTTATTTCACTTACCATAATATTTTTGAGTTTCACTGATATTGTAACATTTATCAGTAGCTTGCTCATTTTTAATGCTGACTAGTATTCTGTTATATGGATATATAACACTTCATCTATTTCTTCATCTGTTGATAAGCATTTAGGTTGTTTCTAATTTTGTCTATTTGAATAATACTTCTATGAATAATTTATGCGCAGATATTTTGTGTGGACATCCACCTTACTATCCACCTTTATGTCTCTTTCTTTCACTTTTGCATTCATATGGTACAGCCATAATAATATTTCATCTAAATTTATCTACCTTTTCACGTACTTCTCCCCACTGGATATACTTTCCTCACATTTTCACATATTTTAATCTTAACTATTCTTCTAGATTCCACTAAAAATGTGTTTTAAATACCTAAGAGCAGAATAGAACAGGTTTTATAGTATATTTATGTTTAACTTTTAAGAAACTGCCAACTGCTTTGCAAAGTGGCGGTACAATTTTACCTGTCCATCAGCATTATAGAAGTCTTCCTGTTTCTCTGATCCTCAACGCTTGCTGTTATCTGTGTTTATTATAGCTAAAATGGTGGATTTAAGTAATTTCTTATTGTGATTTTAATTTACACTACCCTAATGACTAGTGATGTTAAACATCTTACATTCTTACACATAAATACACACACACATACATACATATACATATACACACGTGCATTAAATATATGTATGTATGTGTATGTATGTTTGTGTGTGTGTGTGCATCAGTGTGTGTGTATTCTCTTTGGTGAGCTGCCTATTCAAATCTTTGCCTAATTCAAGGTCTCCAAGATTTTTTCCTGCTGTCTGCTAACAAAATTTATCTTTTTCGTTCTTAGATGTAGCTTTATGGTCCATGTATAGTCTATTTTTTGTGTGTGGTATGAGGCAAGGGTCTAAGTTAATTTTTTTTTTGTGAATTACTGTGGTACCTTTTTTGAAAAACAATTGACCACAAATGTTAGAATTTATTTCTGAACTCTTAGTTTTAGTCTATTAATCCACCTGTGTATTCTTATGCCAATACCACACGGATCTGATAAATACAACTTTTAATAAGTTTTGAAATTGGAAAATGAAAGTTCTTTAGCTTTGATCTTTTTCAAACTCGTTTTGGCAATTTTAGATCTTTTAGATTTTCTACAATTTAGAATCAACATCAATTTCTGCCAAAAAAAAAAATCTGCTGGAACTTTGTTAAGATTTATATTAAATCTATTAATTACTCTGGGGAGAATTATCATCTTAGCAATATTAAGTTTTCCAATTCATGAACAGAGAATATATTTCCACTTATTTGGGTCACTTTTAATGTCTTTCAACAATGTTTTATAAATTTCGGTATACTATTCTTGGACTTCTTTTGTTAAATTTATTTCTGAATAAGATATTTTATTTTATTTATATTTTCTTCAGAGACAGAGTCTTCCTCTGTTGCCTAGGCTGGAGTGCAGTGGAGCAATCATAGCTCACTATAACCTTGAAGTTCTGGGCTCAAACAATCTTCCCACCACAACCTCACAACCTCCTGACTAGCTAAGAATGCAGGCACACGCCACTACGCCCAGCTATTTTTTACCTTTTTCTTTAATTATTATTTTTCATTGTTTTTCTCTTCTTCTATCTCTTCCCCCTCCTCTTCCTCCTCCTCCTCCTCCTCCTCCTCCTCTTCTTCCCCTTCCTCTTTCTCCTCCTCCTCTTTTTTCTCTACTCTTTTTGCAGTGATGGGATCTTTCTGTGTTGCTCTGGCTGGTTTTGAACTCCTGGCCTCAAGTCATCCTTCCACCTTGGCCTCCCAAACCTCTGGGGCTATTAGTGTGAGGCACTGTCCCAAGCTTAAGTATTTCATTGTTTTTCATAGCAATGTGAATATAATTTTCTTCTTGATTTTATTTTTGGGTTGTTCATTTCTTATATATTAAAATGCAATTCATTTTAGACATATCAATCTTGTATCATATAATCTTGCTTAAGTTGGTTATTTTTTCTAATACATTTGAAGATAATTTCTTAGGAATATTTTTGTATACAGGATCATATCATGATGCATAAAGACAATTTTACTTATTTTTTCTAGTCTACATACCTTTTATTTCTTCTTCGGTTTTATTCCCCAGAATGTCTGAAACAATTTTAAATGATGTGATGACAGTGAACATCCTTGAAACTGTTCAGATCTTAGAAGGAAAGCTTAATTTTATTATTAATTATGATGTTAGCTATAGGGTGTTTAGTATGTGGACTTTACTAGGTTAAATATACTGAGAGTTTTTATTATAAATGGGTGTTGGTTTTCATCAAATTCTTTTTCTACGTATTGAGATGATTATTTTGATATAAACATCCATATATATACACACAAAACATCTATATATATACACACGTGTGTGTGTGTGTGTGTGTGTGTGTGTGTGTGTGTAAGCACTTTACATTCTTAGGATACATCCCATGAAGTAATAGTGTATAAATTTTTATATGTTGTTGTACTTGGTTTACTAATATTTTGTTGTCCTAAATAGCTTCTGAAAAGATTACTCAAATGTTTTTCTTTGAGTGTCTATATGTTTCTAACATAAATTTTAGACTAGATATGCTACTTGAACTATTTGCTGATAAAGAAGAGATTACCTTATGCTTTTAATTTTAATGCAGTATGGTGACTATAAGGAGAAACAGACTTCCAACACCAATTTAAATACCTCTGGGGAATTTCATAGCATACTCATTATTAGTCCAAAACTACTGTCACCAGAGAGCTGGTGAGACAAAGAATGGGGATTATCTTTTCATCTAACTAAATTTCAAGCCCCAACACCTTGCTTCTGAACTCTCTCCAACTCTTTTGGGTATGTTACTCCTCATCTTTGATCAAACTATATCTTTGACTTTTTTTGTCATCTTTCAGTTCATTCATTCTGGCAACCACCTTCTGGGTATATTTTGGTTCCTTAATTCTACTGGACCCACTGAGTCATCCTTCTTAACTTTTAAATTCTGAGTTATTGGAGAATATATCTATATGATGTTGGCCAGAATCCTTGTGAAATCACATGGCTTATTTATCTATACCCCCCTCCCCTGAATTGAAGTTGTTTTTGTGATTTGTCACATAGAGTATGACAGCATTAACATTGTTCAAATATCAGATTCTAAGACCAAGAGGTGTTACAGATTACACTCTTGTTCCTTTGGAACACTGTGAAAAAATACAGACTGGAGGATAGGAGGTCATGTGGGTATGACCTAGGACAACTCAGCTCACAGCCAACACCAACTGCTAACATGTGAGGCCATGTCAGAGCATCCAACCCAGTGAAGACTTCAGATAATTGCAGCTCCATGAGCAATCCTAGATGACACAAGCAGAAGAAATGCCTGAATAACCAATCCATAGAATTATGAGGAATAATATATTTATTATTCTTTTAAGTCACTAAAGATTGGGATAGTGTGCCACACAGTTATAGATAACTAATACACTAAACGATCAAAGTACTTCATCTACAACTTTTATTTTTTTTACTTACCACAGTCACTTTCATTAATATTTGTACATATTTTTAAAACAAAAAAAATTTCTTTTACCATGAAAATTCTCTTTGAGTTTGAATAGATTTAATTTTAAGAATTATTTCTAATATCAATGAGTCCTGGTAAATTATTAATATTCAACCTACAACTTCCATCATGTACATATTTGTTCTGTCAATATATAACCATACAAACCCTTTCCTGACTCATCCAGTATATCGAATAGCTCTTTTTTCTACACTGTGTATCTATTTTGTATATGCTTCTATAGTTGCATTGTTCAATCTCTACTGTAACTTTATGATTTTACTTGTCTATCTCGCTTTTTTGACTGTGTACTTCTCATGGTAAGGGATTGTGTTTTGTCAGCCTAGGTATCCTAGATATCCGCACTCTTCTGGCACAATTCCAGAACTCAGTAAATATTTAATGAAATAATGAATGGATTAATGATGAATGTCAGAGCCAGTGATGGATGAAGAAATGACAAAATGAGTAGCTTATTTAAAAATATTACTTTGTTAGTTACTTTCCACTTTTACTTGTAACATCTCTAGAGTTCTAACATATTTTTCTTGTGTTTTTCTTGTGTGTTTCACTTTCTTCCCCAAATAGATTTGAATGTGTTGGGTGGTGAGACTCTAACTGATACTATGGTCTATATCTTGTAGATAACAGATAACTGATTTTCTCCTAGGACTACTTGTTGTCACGTATTTGATTGCTTTATTCTTAATTTCTCTACCTAATTCTCATAGAGATATATGAAAGTTTACATTCTCATAGTTAAATATCTTTGGTTTTGAAAATTTAATGACAACTGGCATTACTGGGAACACCACAGCATGGTACAGAAAAAGGCAGAAACTCTCAGCACTAGGAACTAATAAAATTGTTGTTGGCTAAGACACCTAAATGTAAATCTTAATTGCAATAAGTAGTCCCCCATCTCCCTTCAACAGTGCTAGCAAAGCTTTAACTTTAAAGTAAAAAATCTAGTAACTGCCCAAATTTTACATGTCTTGTTTCTGTTATTTGGTAAATTCAGTTGTTGAAAACATGATAGTTATTTCTGGTCCGAGGATGCCCTACTCCAGCCAGAGAATATGGATCTTTTGTGAAAGGATTAATCACTTGCGTTAAAAAACAAGTTGAGAACATATTCTCATTATCAAGGGTCAACAGCATCAATGTTACATGAAAATAGTAATGAACAGTATTCTTATTTAGATATTTTTAACTTTATAGACTAAGATATACATATTTTTTTCTCAAACTAAGTTTTCTATACTACTAATTGGCCAGTACATTACATAGAGGGCTAAATATGCATATGTAGACATACATAGATATATAAAATATATGTGTTATACATGTATCTTCTGGGGAGAGAATTGCTTGTGGATGTTTGGTATACAATACCAATGAAGTCCTTTAAGACTTTCTATCTTTTAATCACTTAATATTATATATTTTATATATTATGAAATTTTACTTGTGAGACTAGTTCCATAATTAACAATCCCAATTATTGTACTTCTGACTGCTGTTTTATTGCTCTGGTAGAGACAAACAGTAATTGGAATAATTACTGCATTTATTACATGCAGTCTCTTGAGATTTACAATAAATTTTCCAAAAATCTAATGAGAAACCAAGAGTGCAGTATTCTTTCTATAATAGTTGCCAGAAATTTTTTAAAGTAATTTCGATTATTTTAAGAAATTCTCTATGCATCGGTTTGATAAACAAGTAGATAACCAACGTTTATACTTTATTTTATGAATAGTAATCTTAACTATTGTTTTCAAAGTTGTAATCTAACAAATATTTTGAAGAAAAAATAAATAGTACACAATCATCTGACTCCTGTCTAAAAAATGTTAGTTTGAGTATTTTGAACAATGGGTATTGATTGCTAGGAAAAAGTGGGTTATAGCTTGACTAGACCTAACTGAAAGGATGAAAAACTACTTCAGAGTTTTCCCAAAGCAATTACTTCACCGAATCACCTTTTGTCATCTTATGTTAAGTACTGATTGTCCTTTTGGGTAAGAAACATTTGACTGGATTCACAAAAGCTTTAATGAATCCAAAAGAAGTCAGAAAATAATTGCCACTTTTAAAATTCTTCTGATTTAAGGCAACAGCATCTTTGTAGTCAATCTACAAACTGAATTACATTCAACCTACTGCACTACTATTTACTTATACAGACATGCTGTAATGTGATTCAGTATTCAAACAAAAAGAGAAGACTAACAAAGGAGTCTATCTGAACAATGACATTTAAATAAACAGCCACAGCATTACAAAAGATATAATACACAACGGCATGTCTTTAGAATTATTTTAAACAGAAAGAAAATGTGGACTTGTAAAGATATAAAACTTTTCATTAATTGAATGGTCATTATTGAAAATTTCTAGCATAATAAATTATAAAATGATAGAGTATTTTACATTTCATGGAACAATCAATCAGCATTGTGGAAAACTCTATAATATGCTAACATGTTTTCTAAAAATTAGTAAGAAACACATATGCTCTTTCCTGCAGTGGACTTTAGTATAAATAAAATTACCATGGGATTGGTAGTCACTGCTTCTGATTCTTAGCTTATTGAGTGATGCTGATCTCCCTCAACAGATATTTGTCCCCTAAAATCCTTTATCTGCATGGATCAGACCCTCTATGTTTGAGTAAGAAAAAAAATGCAAGGACATGAATTCTACAGATTTCAAGGAACAAAAATTTACAATAAAATCTATTGTTAGAATCACTATAGGATGCAATTTTATATTTAGAGCTTTTGCCAGTTTCAATATATGTGTATCAGCTGCTAGGGTGCTTCAAAAATTATGGTGGTCAAGATGTCTTAGTCGCTCCCAAGGAGGATAAGGGTTAGCAGAGTTGCTTGAATTTATATCTCCTGTTCGAACGCTCCATTTTCTCCCCAGAGATCAAGCACACGTTTTTCTTATTAAAGAAGTTTTGGGAGAGTAGATCATCATATTCCTGTCAAGATCACCCTTTGTCATGAGTCAAAATCATCTAGCTAATCTCTCGTGATTTCCTTTGAGCACACTAGTTCACGAGGAAAGATCTTTATATTAATTTTAAACCTCAGTGTTTCTTCTCTCAATAGAAAAACTTTGAGAAACATTAAAAATGAGTATGTTCTGGTGATGTGGAATAAATTAGCAATATAAGAAAGGAGACTTCTTATGATGTGTTTTCTTCAATAAAAAAATGGCATTAGAAATATTCATATTTCACTGCCAACTTTAATATTAAATGCTAAAACCATGAAATTTTCAATGAACTTAACCTGATCCTGTGGCTATATTGACATAAGACAGGTTAGAGAGCTATTAGTCATTAAGAATTTACCATGATGATTAGATTCTTGTAACATAAATTTAGAGTAAAATCATCCTGCTTACTTCATACCTTGTTTTCCTGAAAAGGAAGTTAAAGAGCACATATACATACACTGTAACCCAATATGTGAAACATTAGGGAGTTTTGAGAAATTCCGTTTTTCCCCAAGTGTGTTCTCTTATTTTATATGTCTGAAAAGGCTTGCAAGACTAAGAGCTGTGATGAAAGCATCCAAGATTTCTCAGAAAAAAAAGAATCAATGTAAGAAGGAGGAAAACAATATAGTGATGTATAAGAAGCATCACCTTCTTCTTAAAAGAGTCTAAAGCCCAATGTCTCATGTATTTTCAGTTGTAATGATATTTTTCTAATTATTAGGAATTAGAAAGGAAGCTATAATAATTGCAACTATTGTGGAATAAAAACAAATGTTTTTGCACATTTTTTATAACTGCAAATGTTTATACAATTTTAATATCACTTATTGTGAAATTAGTATAATGTATAATGTGATTTAGATTTTTTAGCGAATTATTTTTATTCATAATCATAGTATTTTAACATTTCTATCAACTATTTGATCCAAATCAAAACAAAGCTCTGTAAAATTATTATTCATATTTATGATACAGAAATTTTTCAGAGATAAAAATCTTATGTTGGTTTCCCTTAACACACTTATTTATTTATTTTTTTTTTCCTGAAAGCCACTCCTAATAAGGTCTGCCACATAAGTGAGTCTTTGGTTCTCAAAATAGTATTCTTGGTACCTAACACAGTACCTATTACACATTTATGGCTATTTGGTGAATGAATAAGTTACTACTATCTTGAAACTAAGCAATATCTCAGTATTCTTCAAACTTTTTAAAATGTAAATCTCTTAAAAGTTCAGGTTCATATAAAGGAATACTCATATACTCCCAATATTTTATTTAAAGCTAAGGAAAAACAACATCATAGAAATTCTGAGATAATAAAAAAAAAACTACAGAATAATTTTTTGGGGGAGGCAGTGCATTAAATTATGCATTTAATGCAAGAGACATTGGTCTTTATAGTTTGCAGAACGAATTAGACAATGAATTGGATAACAAATCATACAAGTGATGTCAGAGTCCCAAGAAATAGAAAAAAATGAACAAAAATCCCATTTTAAATCTAATGAAAATCATAAACTAGAGCCTAATTATTCTTGGGTATCAGACAGATTCGTTTCAGCATGTCTTTACTTGTCCCAATTTCCTTGATCAATGACACTCACTTTTGTTAAAGCAGTTTTCCTTTTATTTTCTGACTACTTTTTACATCTCACTAATATATTTTCATGCACATAACTCTGACATTGAAAGGCATATTCTATTTTGGTAATTAATATTCTATTATTAATATTGTTTTAGAATTAGAAAACAAATAAAATTTTTTTTTTTTTTTTTTTTCTTTTTTTTTAGACGGAGTCTTGCTCTGTCGCCCAGGCTGGAGTGCAGTGGCCGGATCTCAGCTCACTGCAAGCTCCACCTCCCGGGTTCACGCCATTCTCCTGCCTCAGCCTCCCGAGTAGCTGGGACTACAGGCGTCCGCCACCTCGCCCGGCTAGTTTTTTGTATTTTAGTAGAGACGGGGTTTCACCGTGTTAGCCAGGATGGTCTCGATCTCTTGACCTCGTGATCCGCCCGTCTCGGCCTCCCAAAGTGCTGGGATTACAGGCTTGAGCCACCGCGCCCAGCCCAAATAAAAATGTTTTATCTTCATCTTACATATAGGTATAATTTTATTACTATAATTAAAAATAGTATTATATGAGGAAACAAATAACACATGTAAAAGTTGTTTCAAGCAAGCAAATGGATAAATTAGTTAGAAAGTTTCTTCCCTGTGTATGTTTCATTAGAGTGAGACATAATTGCAATACTAATTTTATACCAGCAACAGATTTTCATTGATTAAACTCTCATGTATCGAGTTAAAAAAAAATCCGTTTCATAATACATTCTCATCTCTCTATAAGCCTGTAATTTAAGAAAATGTTAGTACGCACATTAGCTGAAACATGGAGAATACTAAACCTTTTAATCATTGAATAGATAGAATTCAACCATTCCACATAAGGGAGAAAACAAATAAAATTTTTTTTTTTTTTCTTTTTTCCAGAATTATCCGTCCCAACATTTACAATTTGATTGACAATACAAAAAGTAAAAATGTCTCAGAATTATCCTATCGCCCTTACATTGGAGAAAAAAACCTCCTTCTGGTTTTTCTTTGAAAACTTAAGTAGCTACCAAATTTTTGCATGTCAAAATTGAATCAAATGTTTCTATTTTTATTCAGAAATATCTTTTTTATGATTTTTACTTTAAATAAAAACAAAGTAGATTAAATAATTAATAACCCAAAGTGGCATTAAAGTATGAAGAAGACTGACTGCTTCTCAATCACAGATTCCAGGGAATATTTGAAACAAATGACAAATGTACATAATTAAGAGACCATTCCATCCAACTTAAACATGAACTCTGAGTGTCATCCCACAATCATTTAGTCAGTTCATTCTTTTGCATAGTTAATAGAAATGTTTTTAAATATGTGAAAACAAAATTCAACATTCAGAAAAGCAGCAAAATGGATAATATTCACTACACTTTATTCCACAGGTTTCTCTGTTTGTATATTACGTACATTATTACGCACATTAGAGATTGTGTCATTGGTTTACTCTTATCAGAGTCAGTAAGAATGTATTAGCCTATTTCTGGATTTTGAATTCACAACAACCCATCCATTTATATCGGTGCCTTAAGTTTTCTGGGCAATTTATTTGATTACACTTACTAGAGTTTTCCTCTATCCTAGAACTATAGCTTCCTAGCAGACAAAGTTATTAACCTCTGTGGCTTACCTCGCTACAATTGGGAAAACTTTTCCCATCTCATCACAGCCATGTTCCTATTTGTGCACAAAAGTAATTTGCAGTTCTATGGATCTGCTGAGAGGGGCTCACTAAAACGTCTCAGATACTTCCCTTGAATAATATTAAATGTCTCAAAATGCACACAAATAAAACTCTAGAGTACAGTCAAATTTTATCCAACCATGAATTTGATATGTTAAACTTACTATAAATTTGTTGGAAGTTAGCTTAGGGATAAGTCTCATTCCTTCTAAAGTATAAGCTATTATATATTGAATATCAGTCATTGTGCTATGCACTTTACATGCAGTTTCATTTATTCCTCCCATTAGTTCTAAGAGTCAGGGCCCATCATTTTCTCTGCCTTGCATATGAAGAAACTGAAGTTTAGAGAATAATTAACTTACCGAAACTTAATGGTAAAGCAGAAAATCATACTCTAAATGTATTTCTTCAAAGTTCTAGTTGAGGTTGTTATACATATGTCTATTTTTGTTTTGGAAAAACCTTTTTGAGAGATAACTTTAAGTATACATATAAAAACACCTATATGAAATTTACATGTTGATGTCTTTTTTAAAAGCATAAACCTTTAGAATCACCAGCATAAATCAAGAAAAAATGTTCAATATTCCAAGAAATTATTGTATATACCTTTTCAGTCAATTGCCCCCTTATTGTGAGCCACAAATAACCACTGATCTGCTTCCCATCATGATACTTTGGTGCTTTGTGGTTACATAAAATGGAATCTCCAATTATGAAATTTCTGTGTTTGTTTCTATTCCTCAACATAATGTTTTTAATATTCATTTATGTTTTTGTGTATATCATTCTACTTTATACAGATTGTAAATTGTTTATATCAGCTATTGTATAAATCAGTGAAATTTCTTTCTATAGTGATAGTACTCCTTGATCTATCTATCTATCTATCTATCTATCTATCTATCTATCTATCTATCTATCTATCGATACCAAAATTTACTTAGCCATTCATCAGTAGACAGACATTTGAGGTGTTTCCAGGTTTGGACTCTGATGCATACAACTTCAATGAACATTTGTTTCATTTATTTTTCTGAAGAAAATACCTAGGTATATAGTTTTGGGGGTCATTAAATAATTGCATTTCTAACTTTATAAGACACTACACTAATTTGTAATTCTCATTTTCCTAATGGTAAATGATGGTGAGTATCTTTTCACATAATTTTTGGCCAACTGTATTGTGTTTCTTCCTTGGTAAAGTTGTATTCTTTTTTTTTTTTTCTCAAAATGTTAATTGGGTAGTTTTTCTTTTTACTGCTAAATTGCAAGTGTTCCATATTTTTTACAGAATTTTATATCATGTGAATGTGTTTGTTTCTCCCCATTATTTTCTCCTAGTTTGTGAATTTATGGTTCTCTCAAAAACAGAAGTTTTAAATTTTGATAAAATATAAGATTTTTCTCCTATGATTTGTGCATTTTGTGTCCTAAGATATGTTTGCCTATTCCACATTGTGAAGGCTTTTTTCCCCCTCCATTTTCTAGAAATTTTAAAACTTCAGCCATACATTTAGACTTCCCAACCACTTCAAGTCAACTTTTTATCTGATATAAGGATCAAAGGCTTTTTTTTTTTTTTTTTCATATGGCTATCCAGTTTATTCAGCACTGTTGAAAGGACTCTTGCTGAAAATCAATTGACCAATAACCTTTCTATGACTGGCAGGGCAGTAGGTTTGTTTAGACCTGCATCACCAGAAACATGTGAGTAATGGGTAAACTACTGCCCTGCCGGTTTTATAAAAGTATAGCACATACAGTAATAGGCAGTACATAATATATAATAATAATCATAAACATCTTGTTACTGGTTTATTTATTATATTGTACTTTTTGTCATTATTTTAGAGTGCACTTCTTCTACTTACAAAAATAAATGAACTGTAAGACAGCCTTAGGCAGGTCCTTTAGGAGGTATTCCAGAAGGCATTGTTCTCATAGGAGTTGACAGCTCCACATGTGTCATTGCCCTTGAAGACCTTCCAGTAGGACGAGATGTGGAAGAGAAAGAAATACTGATGATCCTGACCTTTTGTAGGCCTAGACTAATGTGTGTGTTTGCGTCTTAGTTTTTTAAGAAAAAAGTTTAAAAAGCAAAAATAAATAAATAAATAAAATAGGAAAAAGCTTACAAAAATAAGCATATAAAGAAAACCATTTTTTATACAGCTGTACGTTTATATTTTAATTTGTGTTACTACAAAATCAAAAAGTTAAAAAATTAAGTTTCTAAGCTAAACTGTTACAATAAGCTCCAAAAAATTTATTATTACAGAAAAAATAGTTTGAACTAACTTAGTATAGCCTAAGATTATAGTGTTTATAAAGTATACAGTACTATACAGTAATCTCCTAGGCCTTCACATTCACTCACCACTCACTGACTCACCCAAAGCAACTTCCAGTCCTACAAGTTCCATTCATGGTAAGTGTCCTATAGAGATGTACCATTTTTTTTTTAACTTTTAGAGCACACTGTCACTGTACTTTTCCATGTTTATATATATTATATATGTTTAGATACACAAATATTAACATTGTCTTACAATTGCCTACACTGTTCAGTGCAATAACATATTGTACATGTTTGTAGTCTAGGAGCAGTAGGCTATAAAATATAGCCTATGTGTGTAGTATGCTAGACCATCTAGGTTTGTGTAAGTATACTCTATTATGTTCATACAGTGACAAAATCACCTAATGACACATTTATCAAGAGATATCCCTATTGTTAAGCAATATGTGACTGTACATATATATGTACATACATATACACAAATACATAAAAATTATATCCATATTTATATCTATATACAGAGAGACTTATTTTAAGGAATTGGTTCATACAATTGCAGGACTGGCAAATTCAAATTCTGTAGGGTAGTCCGGCACACTGAAGACATAGGGAAGGGCTGAACTAGGGAAGTGTTGATGCGAAAGTTCAGGTCTTAAGGCAATCTGCTGGAAGAACTTCCTCTTTTTTTGAGAGAGATCAGCCTTTTTCTATACACATTTTCAACTGACGGAATGAGGCTTATTCACATTATGGGGGGTAATCCGCTTTACTCAAAGTCTACTGATTTAAATATTAATCTCAGTGTATTAGGCCATTTTTACATTGCTAAATCTCATTACCTGAGACTGTGCAATTTGTAAGAAAAGCAGATTAATTGGCTTACGTTGTGCAGGGAATATAAGCATGATACCATCATCCTTACACTTCTGGGGTAGCCTCGGGGAGCTTTTGTTTATGATGGAAGGCAAAGCAGGAGCAGGTACTTCACATGGTAAAAGCAGGAGCAAAAGAGAGAGAGAGAGATTATGTATATACACATACATAATATTTGTACATGTTTATGGGGTACATGTGATATTTTATGACGTGCATAGGATATGTAATGATCAAGACTAGGTGTTTATGGTATATCTCATCTTGAGTATTTCTCATTTCTATGTGTTTGTGATATGGTTTGGCTTTGTGTCCCCATCCAAATTTCATCTTCTCATAATTCTCACATGTTGTGGGAGGGACCCAGTGGGAGACAACTGAATCTTGAGGGTGGGTCTTTCCCATGCTGTTCTTGGGATAGTGAATAAGTCTCACGTGATCCAATGATTTTTAAAAAAGGAGTTTGCCTGCACATGCTGTCTCTTTACCTGCTGCCATCCACATAAGATGTGAGTTGCTCCTCCTTGCCTTCCACCATGATTGTCAGGCCTCCTCAGCCATGTGGAACTATAAGTCCATTAAACCTGTTTCTTTTGTAAATTGCCTAGTCTTGGGTAAGTCTTTATCAGCAGCATGAAAATGGACCAATACAGTAAATTTATACTAGTAGAGTGGGGGCATTGCTGAAAAGATACCCAAAAATGTGGTAGCAATTTTGGAACTGGGAGGGCTCACAAGAAGATAGAAAAAATGTGGAAATGTTTTGAACTTCCTAGAGACTTGTTGAATGCCTTTGCCCAAAAGCCTGATATCGATATGGACAATAAGGTCCAGGTTGAGGTGGTCTCAGATGGAAATAAGAAACATGGGAACTGGAGCAAAAGTGACTCTTGCTATGTTTTAGCAAGGAGACTGGTGGCATTCAGCCCCTGCCCTAGAGATTTGTGGAACTTTGAACTTTAGAGAAATGATTTAGGGTATCTGACAGAAGAAATTTCTAAGCAGCAAAGGATTTGAGAAATAACTTGGCTGCTGTTAAAGGTATTCAGTTTTATAAGGCAAGCAGAAAATAAAAGTTTGGAAAATTTGCAGCCTGACAATGTGACAGAAAAGAAAATTCCATTTTCTGAGAAGAATTTCAAGCCTGCTGCAGAAATTTGCAGAGGTAACAGGAAGATGAATGTTAATCCCTGAGATATTGGGAAAACGTCTCCGGGTCATGTCAGAAGTCTTCATGGCATCTCCTCCTATCACAGGCTTGGAGGTCTAGGAGGAACAAATGGTTTAGTAGGCCAGGCCCATGGTCCCCGCACTGTGTGCAGTCCAGGGACTTGGTGGCAGAGTCCTGGCCGCTACAGCCATGACTAAAATGGGTGAAGGTACAGCTCAGGATGTTGCTTTAGACGGTGCAAGTCCCAAGCCTTGGCAGCTTCCACATGATGTTGAGCCTGTGGGTGCACAGAAATCAAGAATTGAGGTTTGGGAATCTCTGTCTAGATTTCAGAGGATGTATGGAAATGCCTGAATACCCAGGAAAAAGTTTGCTTCAGGGGAGGAGCACTCATGGAGAATCTCTGCTAGGGCAGTGCAGAAGGAAAATGTGAAATGTGAGCCCCTACACAGACTCTCTACTGTGGCACTGCCTAGTGAAGCTGTGAGAAGAGGGCAGTCATCCTCCAGACTCCAGAATGGTAGATCCACTGACAACCTGCACCATGCACGTGGAAAAGCTGCAGACACTCAGCACCAGCCCATGAAAGCAGCCAGAAAGGGGGGCTATACCCTGCAAAGCCACAGGGGAGGTGCTACCCAAGGCCATGGGAGCCCATCTCTTGCAACAGTGTGACCTGGATGTGAGATATGGAGTCAAAGGAGATCATCTTGGAGCTTTAAGATTTGACTACCCCGCTGGATTTTGGACTTGCATGGGTCCCATAGCCCCTTTGTTTTGGCCAATTTTTCCCATTTGGAACATCTGTATTTACCCAATGCCTGTACCCTCAGTGTATTTAAGAAGTAACTAATTTGCTTTTGATTTTACAGGCTCATAGGCAGAAGGGACTTGCCTTTTCTCAGATGAGACTTTGGACTGTAGACTTTTGAGTTAATGCTGAAATGAGTTGAGACTTTGGGGGACTGCTGGGAAGGCTTGATTGATTGGCTTTGAAATGTGAAGAAATGAGATTTGGGAGGGGCCAGGTGTGGAATAATCTGGTTTGACTCTCTGTCCCCACCCAAATCTCATCTTGTAGCCCCCATAATTCTCAGGTATTGTGAGAGGAACCTGGTGGGAGATAATTGAATCATGAGGGTGAGTCTTTCTCATGATGTTCTCATGATAGTGAGTAAGTCTCATGAGATCTGATGGTTTCAAAAATGGGAGTTTCCCTATACAAGCTCTCTCTCTTTGCCTGCTGTCATCCATGTAAGAAGTAACTTGCTCCCCTTTGACTTCCACCATGATTATGAGACCTCTCCAACCATGTGGAACTGCAAATCAATTAAACCTCTCTTGTAAATTGCTCAGTCTTGGGTATGTCTTTATCAGCAACATGAAAATGGACTAATACAGTTGGGAACACTTCAAGTCCCCTCTCCTAACTATTTTTAAATATCAAATAAGTTGTTGCTAACTATAGTCACTCTGCTATTCAACATTTGGTCTTATTTCTTCTACCTAACTGCATGTTTGTATACATTAATCAACCTCACTTCATCCTGCCCATCTCAACCCACAAACCCTTCCCAGCCTCTAGTATCTATCATTATGCCAACTTTTTGGCTCACACATATGATGATTGAGAATGTGGAATATTTGTCTCTTTGTGCTGGTCTACTTTCCCTTAATGACCTCCAGCAACCATGCTACTGTAAGTGACATGATTTCATTCTATTTTATGGCCAAATTGCATTCCATTGTTTATATATGCCACATTATCTTCATTAATTTGTCTGTTGATGGACACTTAAGTTGACTTCATATCTTTGCTATTGTGAATAGCACCACAATAGACATAGAAAGGCAGGTATATTTTTTATATAATGCCTTTTTATCCTCTGGATAAATACCCAGTAGCAGGATTGCTGGATCATATGGTAGTTCTATATTTTTTTAGCTTTTTTGAGAAATCTCTATACTGTTTTCCATAGTGGCTGCATAATTCACATTCTCACCAATAGTGTATAAGAGTTCCCCTTTCTCTGCATTTTTACCAGCATCTTTTTTTTTTTTTGTCAATTTAGTAATAGCCATTCTAACTAGAGTAAGATAATCTGCCATTGTGGTTTTGATTTACATTTCCATGATGATTGAACTTTTTTTTAATATACTTGGTCATTTGTATGTCTTCTTTTGGAAAATATCTATTCATGTCTTTTGCCAATTTTTCATGGTTTTGTTTTTTTTTTTTACTGTTGAATTGTTTGAGCTCCTTATATATTCTGGATATTAGTCCCATGTCAGATAGTTTGAAAATATTTTCTGCCATTCTGCAGGTCATCTCTTCACTCTGTTGATTATTTTCTTTGTTGCACAAAAGCTTTTAAGTTTAATATAGTCACATTTTTATATTTTTGTCTTTACTGTCTATGCTTTTGATGTGTTAGCTTATGCAAATATACTGAAGTGTTCCCCTACATTATTTTCTAACATTTTTACAGTTACAGGTATTTTATTTAAGCCTTTAATCCATCTTGAAATAGGTATTTTATTTGCTTAGTGATAGGCATCCTGTTTCATTCTTCTGAATATGAATATCCAATTTCCCCTGCACCATTTATTGACGAGGTTATTCTTTCCCTGATACATGTTCTTGGCACTTTTGTCAAAAAGAAGTTGATGTAAATATATGGATTTATGTCTGAGTTTTCTATTCTGTTCTATTGGTCTCTGTGTCTGTTTTTATAGAAATATCATGCCATTTGGGATAATATAACCTTGTAATATATTTTGAGGTCAGTTAGTGTGATGGCTTCAGATTTGTTCTTTATGCCTAGGACTGCTTTGGCTATGTGGGCTCTTTTTGGATTTTATATGAATTTCAAGATTATTTTTT
>NW_012121154.1:2432495-2434884 GCF_000951035.1 Colobus angolensis palliatus | reverse complement strand
TAACTGATTAGACACTTTTTTCTTGTTATTTTCAGAAATATTTGTCTTTGATTTTGATAGCTTAACTATAATATGCCATGAAGAAGATATTTTTGCATTGTATCTGTTTAGGGATCACTGAGCTTCTTTTCTGTGGAAGTCTCAATCTTTTGCAAGACTTGAAAAGTTTTCAGCTATTTTTTTGTTAAATAGGTTTTTTATCACTTTCATTTTCTTATGGCCTTCTTGGATGCTTTTCTTTTTGTAATGGAGTCTCATTCTGTCACAGGCTGCAGTACAGTAGTGTGATCTCGGTTCATGGCAAACCTTCGCCTCCTGGGTTCAAGTGGTTCTCCTGCCTCAACCTCCTGAGTATCTGGGATACTCAGGTGTACACGAGCGCTCCCAAGCTAGTTTTTGTATTTTTGTGTAGAAAAGGAATTTCACCACGTTGGCCAGGCTGGTCTCGAACTCCTGACCTCATGTGATCTGCCCACCTTGGTCTCCCAAAGTGCTGGGATTACAGGCATGAGCCAGCACACCGGGCCCCCCAATATTTGAATACATCATTACATTATGGTGTCCCATATGTCACAAAAGCTTTGTTTGTTTAATTTTTTTTTTTGTCTGACTGGATTATTTCATATGACCTGCCTTCAACTTTGGAAATTCCTTCTTCTGTTTGATCTAGTCTATTGTTTCAACATTTGAATGTATTTTTTATTTATTCAATGAATTATTCAGTGTCAGAATTTTTGTTTGGTTCTTTTTTAATGATATCTATCTCTTTGGTAAATTACTCATTCATATCCCAGATTGTTTTTTCTGGTTGCTTTGTATAGCTTTTCAGAGCTTTCTGAGCTTATTTACTATGCCTATTTTGAATTTTTTTTATCTGGGATTTATAAATTTCTTTTTCATTGGAATCTATTATTGGAGAATTATTGTCTTCCTTTGAAGGGGTCATATTTTCTTGGTTTTTCATGTTTCTTATGTACTTAATGATATGTGTCCATCTGACGTAACAGTCATTTCTTCCAGTTTTTTGAATTTGCTTTCATTCAGTGGACTTTCTCCTGACGGTGTGCTTATGATGTTGTTTGGGTAGGCCACTTTAGCTTTGATTCTAGATGTATGTAGTAGTGTAGACCTTACATGATTTCTTCAGTCATAAACAGTGTCATTAGTGTCTGTGATTTCCTCAGTGGCTTAGGTTGTGTTTGTTCATGGATGCTACAGTACAGTTTTGATGGGGACATGGATGTCTAATAAGCCAGGCCTCGGGCCCTAGTGGTGGCAACAGCAGGACAAGTATTTTTGTCCTTGAGCCCCAAAGTGGCATATGCTGACACCATTGTTAGCATGTTCAGGAAGACAAATTCTTGGGCCTCCAGGTGGCTTTCTTGGGTGCCAACAATGGCAGCACTAGGCCATCCAGGTGGGTGGGCTCTCGGGTCCCTGGGCTTGAGCATGACGTGGATGATGGAAGTAACAGTGGCAAAACAATCCTCTGGCTTCCCAAGTGGTCTGCACTGGTTTTGACAGTGGCTTCAATCAGCTGCATGGGTCAATCCCCATGCCCACTCATGGAATGGGTGGGTGGGTTCCAGCTGTGATGATAGTGGCAGGTTAAGTGGACCTATCTTCATGCCTCCAGAAGGAGGGCTCTGGTGCCAATGGTGGTGGATACGGCAGGGGATCCCCAAGTCCTGGGATGACATGTTTGGGCAGTAGGATGAAGTATGGAGCTGGACCAAGCAGGCCAGTTCTCCAGCCCTTTAGTGGTGTGTAGGGGTGTTGGCTGTAGTAGGTAGGAACAAGGTGATCTCTAGGACCTCAGTAGAATACTAGAGTAGGGGTGAGGGGCAACAGCAGTGCACTGTGGCTCTGCTCCTGGGGGTAGCAAGATCATTGCCAATGGCTCACACCTTGGGCCTGTTTGCAGTAGCCAGCAGTTCCACCAGGCTATGTGTATGTGGGATATCAGTGGGGCTCCAGGGCTGGGCTTGGCCCCAGGACTAGATGCAGTCTGGTGAGGACTGGACTCTCAAAATGGTACCTTGTTGTATCTGCTTAGGGCTTGAAGTGTGTGGGACATGGTGTGACCCCCCGCCGTCCCCCACCCATTCCTGGAGCAACACCACTGCGTGGTTTCTAGATGGCTTTCTATGTTAGTTTCAGGACCTGCAAGGATCAAAGGGCTCTTTTGTGGCTAGAATTATAGGAGTTATATCCGTTTTATTAAAGAACTTCTTACATTTCATTTAGTTTGGAATCCAGTCATACATATTCTTAAGATTATCTAACCATTCACTTCTTCTATCACCTAGAAGCATTTATTTTCCTTATTCATAAGGTACAAGGAGAGATTTTTGACAACTACGATAGCCTATGTCTTCAGCAATCATTT
>NW_012121154.1:2418033-2430930 GCF_000951035.1 Colobus angolensis palliatus | reverse complement strand
ATTTACTTGTTTGAGTTTTGTTCATCTATGTACATATCTTTGTTTTTAAATACAGCTACCTTCAAAGTGGTCAAGTTTATAGTCTCCCCTAGAATATTCCCAGTTTCATATCCTAACATTGTGATTCTTGAAGGCAATGAGTGCTACATATGTGTTTCAATCTTCTCTCAAGTTTCAGTTAGCAATGTGCTCAGTACATTAACACGTTTATGTATTTAAAAAATTATTTCTTGTTAACTTATTGAAACATTATTATTACCTGATAATTGTGAATGTTGTATTGGGAAATTGGATTCAAGATGAAATAAGAGCAGTGAGGATTAAAGGAGTCTATAGGTACTAGAAATCAAAGCACACAAATAATCAAATTCAAAGAAGTCAGACATCAAAGTAAGCTAGTGGGGTAGAGAGTAGATAAGAAATTAAAAGAACAAACAAAACAAATCACTGTAAAATAAATGTTTCTTCTGATACATCTGATGAGGCATGTTTGTTGGGGTCTAGTGAGTGGTTGGCAGTGGAGCAGGAAAATACTACATCTTAATTTAGTACCTACTAAATTTCCCTTGCTTTTCTTACTTTACATATCAAATGTCATTTAATTCTCACAAATACAATGAAATATGTATTGCTATCCCAGTTTTATAAATAAATGATTTTAAAGAATATTGGTATATTTGGATGATATATGCAAATGTATATTCTCCAAAAGAAAAGACTTAACTACAACTAACTTTTCTTGGTATAAGTTTTCAATGTGGTTTATATTAAACAATACAATGTGGCAGGTGAAGTTTGCCATTTTGTTGTTTTTGTTCTTATTTTCTGGTAATGCACGTTGAAATTTGTTTATATTAAACGTTGAGTTCCTAAACGTTAGGCATATTATATATGCAATGCATTTTATGCATGTTGAGATACTAATAATAAGCTCTCTGCAGTTATTAGAATATCATTAATTCAACCAAATGCTGTGAGAAGTTTTAAAAGTATTATTTATTTGTTCATTTTTGATGTAATTCTTGATCTTTATTTGGAGGAAGATCTTGGTAATACCTTGTAAAGTGCTCCTTTGACTGCCTGTTTTGTTTTGTTTGTTTTGTTTTGTTTTAATCTAAGTTATGTTTTAACAGTTTAATTTACTTAAGAATCTATCAACTTTACCAGCAGATCAAGAATGATCTGCAACATAATATTTACTCTCTAAGTTTTACTGGAGCACATAGCCCATCTTTTTTGATACCAAATTCTTATCAAAAGCATATTTGTAAGATAAAACATTTGTAGAAGTTCGTGTAAAAAATATGAAATCTATTCATAAACCTAAGAAAAGTTTTCTTATGAATTCTCTTTATTCCCATGTGTATATGTATGTATGTGTGTGTGCATAAAAGAGGAAGATTTCACATTAAAATTAAGACTTCTCTGGAAAACAAAATCTGGCTGCCTGACAATCACATTTCTACAAGACAATGCCAAGATTAAGCCGAGAATGGCCCTCCAGTTTTCTACAGTTTTCTCCTATCCTCTTAGCCCATAAGACCCATTATCTAATCTGCCTAGTCTCTAACGGTCATGTGGGTTTACAAGTTCTGAACTAAGATTTTGGAGAACTGTATGCTTAATCAACATTGTTTTCATACCTTAAAGATTGATTTTATTGAACTATACTTGGGTGGTATGCATGTATTTTACACCAAGTATTGCTTATGCAAAACAGTTACATATAATTCCACATGGAAAGATGTGAAAATTGATTATTAACTATCATCTACTGTGTCCTTTTCCCTCTACACAATAGGTTAAAACAAAGAAACAAAAAACAAAACAAAACAACAACAACACTATTCTTTTTTGTGCAGTTGCAGTAAATCACAGGGATTAAGGGGCCTGAATCTAGACGCACACTGTCTGCACCTGAATCCCTGCTTTAACACCTACTACTCTGTAATTTTAGAAGTTATTGAATCTTTCACTGCCTCACCTTCTTCATCAGAAAAAAATCTGAAGGTGAATAATTATAATGAGATAAATAAGGTAATTTTTTTTTTTTTTTTTTGAGACAGCGTCTCACTCTGTCGCCCAGGCTGGAGTGCAGTGGCGCGATCTCCACTCACTGCAAGCTCCGCCTCCCGGGTTCACGCCATTCTCCTGCCTCAGCCTCCCGTGTAGCTGGGAATACAGGTGCCCACCACCGCGCCTGGCTAATTTTTGTATTTTTAGTAGAGACGGGGTTTCACTGTGTTAGTCAGGATGGTCTCGATCTCCTGACCTCGTGATCCGCCCGTCTCGGCCTCCCAAAGTGCTGGGATTACAGGCGTGAGTCACGGCGCCCGGCCAATTAAGGTAATTTTAAAGAGTAAGTAAATAAACACTTGTAAATAACAAACTAACAGTAAGTAAATCCACATCTGTAAATAAATTAACCAAGTGCCAGACATATAGTTAGGATTCAATAAATATTAGTTATTATAACTTATATTACAAAAAATTAACAAAGCTGAAAAGCCGATCATAAGCCGTATATTCTTTCAATCCTAAGTAGTATTGAAGCCACTAAGGGATTTTTCCAGGGAAATGTATTTAGTTCAAATCTTTGTTCAAAATTAAAGATTGCATATTGTGCAAAATTTGCTCATTTTTGTTCAGTAGAAATTAAATTACTTCTGCCTGGTAGCACAGATAATATCAAAAGTTTAATATCTATAGGATATTAAACAGTTTCATCTCTAACACAAGAGACTTACAATATTAAACTGTATAAAATCATATCAATTTATATGTTTATATGTGTGTATGTGTGTGTGTGTGTGTGTATGTATATATATATACTTCTCAAATGACCTTTAGCTCTTTGAGCTAATTTTAATATCTTACTAATATCCTCTTGTAATAAGTTGAAAAAAATTCCCTAATACATGTTCATTTTGTATTTGTGTTATATCACTATTTTACCTCTTTTAATATTTACTCTAATGCCTATTATACTCCCTTCTTGGTTCTGTCTCCTAAGAAGCTCATACCCAGTTTATGACAAGTATACAACTCTAATCCTGTCTTCAATATATGATTCCACCCTTAATAGCTAAATCATTTTACCTATATCTTCATAACACTATATAATTCTATCAATCACCTTAAATGAGTTTTCATGGTTTAGACTGTACATTGCCCTAGAATCAATCCAATAAACAAAACAATTTACACTTTTCATAATCATTTCCTATCTGCATCACATTTTATCATCTTCTCTCTTATGACTGTCTTGAAAATTGAAACCATATCTTTTTAATTTATTTTCTTATTTTCTTCTTATTAAACAAAACAATAAATATTTTAATAATCACAATATTTAAGAAACATTCACAGAATGTAATGGGAACAAGAGAATGCACTTAAAGTTGTGTTTAAGACAGTACTAGGAAAATATCTCACAACCATAGCCGCTTCCATTTCTCTAAGGAAGAGTTTTTCATGGAGAGATGCACCTTTTCACATAACAAATCAATTGAATAATATTTTACACAGATGTATCACATTTTCCAGTGAACAAATCAATACCACTGACTATTTTACAGCACTGGATCCTGACAGACACAAAAATTTCCTGACACACCTTAACTCACCCAGCAGGCATAGTGCAAATCTGAAAACATAATTCACTTTAAAATTAAAATGTAAAAAAATGTTTTCTACGTTAAAACAATCAGATTGAATGCTTTTCAGTGAATAGAGTAGGTAGTACCCATCTGCGGGGAATACTGAAGGAGATAACAGTGATGAAAACCTGACAACAACCTGACACATGAAAGGAAATTCCCACTATGATGGGAGAAGTGAAAGTCACATCTGTTATTAACATTAAACAGAAATAAAGCCAGTCAATAAAAAGTGGTACAACGAAATGCAAACAAAGTTGCAATTTTGATTTTGCCCTTTTAAAATGTCAGAACTTTCTGTTAATAGAATAACTATTGAACAAATATGATATGTATAAGACTATTAGCAATTTTATAGAGTTCTAAATAAGACAGCTGGTAACAGTCAACACTACCTTTATGTAACTATAAAAATAATATTTATATTTGATGAGATATTTATATTAATTTTAGAATTATGAAGACATTAGATGCTTAAGCAGTTGAAGTTTTTATAATTAGCAGATCAGATTATTTTTTCATATTTTGTGGGTACCATCTGTTTATAAAGCAGTGTTTGCTCTACAGAATATACAGGCTATGCCACTTTACTGCAGTTTTAGTTTAGCCATTCAAACATACAGAACTCAGCTGGGAAAAGAAATTATCGCCCTTGCTATCCACCCTTTTCTTTTGGAGATTCACTGTTAAATGTAAGTTCAACCTTGGGCATTTCTATGGCTCTAAAACATTTGCAATTTCTTGGGAATGGGTTCCAACCATATACCAAAGTCTGTTTCTAAGAGCATATAGACCACATTTATTTGACATTACCTATCAACTTGCATCTTCTCCAGAACAATTATTGACCACGATTACTCTTTTTTATGTAAACTTTGACCCTGCATCATGTATGATGGTGTACATTAATGTAGTCAGAATTATTCCTTTAGCTGTCCTGAGGAGACATATGTTTTCACATCAAAAAATCTTGTGATTTCAGTTTGAGGGAAGACTGAGTGCCACTACCACTTATTTAAGTGACTAATCATGCATGAAATTATAGAGATTATGATTATGAGGATACAGTTCTAAAAACTGCATCATATGTTATTTAACAACACAGAGACTGTTAGTAAATGCTAATTCAATGATCAACTGAAAAAGTCACTAATTCTGTTCAGAAAACAAAAACCCTAGAATGTTTGAAGAAACGGATTTTCTCTTTTACGTTTGGCCATCATCGTCCATATACTATAGCGCTCTAATGGTTTTGTTGCATGTGGATGTTCCTTATTCCCTGATTGAGCCGTGGCTTTTCTAAAATAGGATAAAAGTAGAAGATGGGAGCCATGACTTTACTATTTATTTCTTCAGCTTTTTAGAAGGTAAGATGCCCTTTTTCATAGTGAATAGGTTCAGATAAGATTCAGAGGAATTTGAATTTCTCCTTTAAAAGCTAGAGGTGGTCCCTACAGCTAAAGTTCCATCAGTTGAAAAACTTCGATCTGTATGAACTTGAGATGCTCAATGAAAATTATAATTTCTGCTGGACAATAAGGGATACCTTAAGTGACAGAATGATACTTAGATGAAGAAAACTTACTGCAAAAGATAAAACTAAAGGAATGAAGAAAGAATTCCAAAAATCTTAACTCTTCAACGTTTAGCTTTTCCTTAAAATTGACTAGAACATCGTTATCTTTGTTATTTGTCCTTTTGATTGTTGATCACTGAGGAGGGAAAGGGAGGCTTGAGGATTATGACAACAATGTAAACTTAGGACACTCCTTAATAAAATTCAGAATTGTTAAAAAGGAATTGAGCAAGTGAAATACAGGAATGATCGTGAGCACCACACATATCTTTACTTGAATTGCTGCTTTGCCAAATTCTCCTTAGGGTAATAAGGGGAAAAATAATTAATATTTACAAATCTTAAATCTTTCCTCTCTAAAATGATGATAACAATAATAATGCATATTTCACTAGATTGCTAAAAGTAGTTAGTGATATAAACATGTAAAGCTCCTAACACATTGCAGGCACTTAGTAAATAGTAACAGTTACAGTGGTAGTAATAGTAACATCTTTAGATGTGAAAAAACACAAGACATAAGTGACAGAAAAAGTATGTAAACATTAATTGTAGATGACTAGATATTACCTCAGAAAATTATTACTATAGTTAAAGATGAATTATGATAAAAGAAAGAAATTTATGAATGAAGTTGGTCAGCCCATTATCTATATTGCAGTATTGAATATTAATGCTGTTTAATGAACAGGACACCTTTACCTATAGATTTAATTATACAGTCTGTCTCATAGATATACTTCTGTAATGTTGACGGACACATCTGGCCATTGTAACATATAACACATATTTTATACACACACACATACACACATATAACACACATATTGCACTATTGACCACCATATTTTGATTGCATGTTCACCAAGCAGTTGTCTAATTATTATTTAGTATTATGTTTATTTTGCCTGCCAAGGTAGAATGTACTTGTCAGTAAGCCTAATAAATGGTTGTCATTAACTAATGAACTAGCTTGTCTTATGCATCAACTGCCATAAATTTGGTTGATACTACATTAGCTCGATTTATTGAGTATGATCATTATGAATCACCCTCTTTGAAATCACCCTGACAATGTGACATTATCCAATAAACATTAGCACAAGCAACAACTTTAACTTCCAGGAAGAAGTTTTAGGAACATATGTATGAATTGTTACCTTCTCTTTGCCTGCTTTAATGATTATGGAAGCATGTACCAAGATGGAGTTTCTATCACTGTGCATGCCTGAATGATTACAATGAGCCTTTAGCCCTTCCTCCCCCTGCAGTTCCTTGGTCATATAACAGAGTAAGCAGTTTGAATTCAACCCCTGATATGTGGGGTTACCTGCTACTACAACATAATCTACCTCATTCTAAGTGATGTAATAACTAATTGCACACTTTTGAGAAATAATATTATAGTATTGTACTAGTTAAGAGGTTTTTTTTTTTTTGCCTAAACATTAAATGATGTGTTCCCATATCATTTTTTATTCCCTTTCTGTTAGTCTTCTGAAGTATGGGAATCCATAAGTAATAGGAAAAAAAGTATTGTTTTGTTCCATTAAACTACCTTAACTGTAAATGTCAATATTGTAAAAGCTCTATTAATGGAAATATACATCTCTGTACCTCATACTCAAGTATTTTTGAGGGATATGTTTTTCCTGATGTGGAGGGAGATGAAATTTTATTCTTTAGAAAGATTTTCTACGAGTAGACATTCCTAGGCTTATCACTAATTCTTGTTCACCTAAGTGTAAAGCCAATTATCTAGTTTAGTTCAAATTCATTTAACACTTATTATGTTCTTTATATTACACTTAGTATTTTTATTTATTATTCTAGTTAACCATTGCTATAATCCTAAAAGCTATTGCTATGTTGTCGTACAGGGAGAAAAATTAGGGATACAAAAATTCAAAATACGTCCCTGGGTACGAAAACAGAAGGTGATTGAGCAGCTGCCTCTTGGCTCTCTTGTATTATCAAAAATATTTGATCAGCAATTGATATTCTAACATTATCATTAACTGAGCATTTGTCCAGTGTATTTTAACCTGTGTTTTTGGTCTAATGGTTTTCTTAGTAATTAGGAAGTAAAAATACCAAACATCTCAAAATTGCAAAATCTAATGTATTTTTTATGTTCAACCATGATTAATTATATTTCAATAAATATAATGTATGTTTAAACACACCCTCCCACCACAGAGATTTAAAAAAAGAGTATAGGTCAAAAAGAGCAATGTGTGTGTATCTTCTGTGTGTATATCTTAGGTCTCCAAATTGAGGTTGACATAAAAAACCTAGTTAATAGGTACAGTAGTTTGTGGAACAGAAATATCAGTTGTTGAGCTATTCTGCCCTTTGGTGCATTGCGGTAAAGCTGCTGATGTCATAATGTATTAGCAGCATGTTGCCTTTCACTAAAGGCAATACCTGTAAACTCAAAGGTGGGTGAGAGTATTATTCATTTTCAATTTAGTAATCAGCACAAAGCACATTTTTCTATTGGTATGCTTTGTAATGGGAAGATAAACGTATCAAGAGTTGAAATTAACTGACAGAAAACAAGTGGAACAGACTGTTAGTAGAATGTTTGTTCATGGATGTCATAAAATAGATTAATACATTCATAAATAATAAGCACACGATAAAATTTTAATATTAAAAATTAAAACTTACCAAGAATTGAAAATAACTAGCCTAAAACAAGTAGAACATAGTGTTAACAGAATGTTTCTACCTGAAAGACATGAAAATTAATTAACATGTCCATAAATAATAAGAACCCAGTGAAATTTTAATATTGACCAAATAAAATAGCTGAGATAGAGTTTCTATGGACATAGGAATTTTTTTGTTTTTCCAAAATAAAAATTACCCTTTAAGGTAACAAAAATTTTGTTTTCTCAAAACAAAAATTCCCCTTTTAGGTTGCCCAAATGATAATACATGTTTTATTATAAAACTTGATTTTGTTGTTAATTTGGAACAAGCTATAATGATTATTTTGCATAAAGTATTTCATCTTTTTTCTGTTTTTCTGTGTTTTCATCTAACATATACTTAATCAGCTATTGCCTGAATGATACTGTGTAGCAGATCATTCAGCATCGTCTGCAATATATATCAATATGGGAAACTGTCTATATATTTTTACTATAAATTAAAGTAATCCTATTTTAGTTTTCTTAGAATACAAGAGTGAAGGTTAAAATGAATTGGTTAGATTTGTCAGTCACCTATTTAAATAGGTTGAAATATTCATAAGAAATGTCTTTCTTTATTAAAAAGTGCATATATTAATACCTTACCTCTTTCCTAAAAGACTTGAGGCAGTAGTGGAATATTTCTTAGAATAAAGCATTTTTTTTTTAGTCAACAAAAATTATAGCAGGCTGTTGGAACTACTATATGAGCTTCTTAGTTTAAATAACTCAGGATACAAGGAGTAAAAATTAGAGACCCACATGAGTGAAATATAAGCTCTGAACTTCCTGAATGATTCACTTAGGGCAATAACAGGCTATCAATAGAAAGCTATGAATTCTCTCAACCATATGTAAAAAATAAATAAATAACATTTTGCACACACAGCTAAATCTCATGTTGCAAATTGTTTTTATATCCATGCTTAAATATTAAGTTCTAAAGAGAATACCCAAGAGAACTGTGGAAAAGGGCTGGTGAACTAGGGACAAAAAAATGCATGGAATGCCTGGAAAGAGCTTATTTTACTAAGCTATGAAGTAACTAAAAATGGCAAGAGAATGGTTGGAGTACTCTAATTTCTGGGCCTTAAGCCTGTTCTTTAGGAACAATCTGTGTGCATTTGTTTATTCTAAAATGCTAAAATTCCTGACTCAAAGCTTATACAATGAATCTCATTCTGGAAATCATTCCAGCAACTGCAAGAATCAAATGTTGTGAAGAAAAAACTAAGATGAATGGGAAATTATATCCAAAGCATCTGCTCTCAGTGTTGCTCTGATTGGACACAAAGACATGAACAAGTCATGCAAAAGCTTAGTTCTCACACAAAACCATGCAAGTCGGGTGACTTTTTGCCAAAAAAAAAGGAATGTACTAAATTTTAAAATGGTCAATAAATTAAAGAGAATCGTATAGATTATGTGATACTAAAACATCTGTGCATTTTGGGTTTTATATCTTGTGCACATTAAATTTTTAACAGGGCAATCACAGAAGGTATATCAGTTATTGCCACACAGTGCTAAGTAAAAACAACACGGTAACATACAACAACACGTGTTTATTTAGCCCACAAGTCTGGGGGCCTGTTACAGGATGGTGATCTAGGCTGAGCTAGGCTGGGTAACCTAGCTGGTTTCCATGTGTTTCTTGTTCTCCTTCTGGGGCTGATGGATCAGCCTGGATATATTCTTCTCATCTGGATAGCAGAGGTGCAAAAGGGAAGATTTAATATTACAAATGCTTTTCAAGCAGAAACAATCTGTATAACATTCCACTGGCAATTCACATGGCAAAGGCTAAAAGTCAAGGGAGCTAGTGGGGAGTGTAGGTAAGTACACAGCACTTGTGCAGGTGGGATGGGGGAATGCATGTTTCCAATCTGTAATATACCAGAGAAATCCCTTCTGAAAATAGCTCATTTAAACAAAGAACAATGGAACTAAGGAAGCAGAAAGCTGTGCTTACATCGGAAGAACAGCATGACTGGAAGAAGTAACACCAAAGAGCAAAGATCGAGTTGGGAATATGACAATTGATGTATCCAGGGACTAGAACAGCATGATTGCAAAGTAGAGGACAGAAGAATCACAGAGGTTAAAGAAGACTAGGCTGTGTATGACATTTTGTTCATTGTAAGTTGTTTGATATTGATTCTGAAATGGGTAGTTTCTGAAAACTTTTGTATAGAATAACAGGTTCCTTCCAAATGATCACCATAACAGCTCTTTCAAAAACAAAATTTTGAAAGCATAGCTGGCACCAGCAAGACAAGGTCAGAGGCTAATGCAGAAATTTATCTAAAGGTATAATGAAAGAAAGAGTGAATAGAGTGAGATTTGGTATATTTTGTCATTCATCTCATCTACAAATATTTATTGACTACCTACTATGTGCCAGATACTTTATGTAGCTTATATCTACAGAATAGATTATGAAGGCATGTAGAATTTGCTAATGAATTAGATATGGCCATAGGAAAAGGAGTCAAAGACACCTTTTAGCAAGGGCTTTGGCCTGAGCAAATGGGGTGGATGGAGTTGGAGAAGGCTCTGGGAGGAAACGGTTCAGGTACAAAGAATAGGTGTCTAAATTTTCTCATGCTCAATTAATGCTAATTACCCAAGAAGAGATATCCAGGAGACAAATAGTTGCATGAGACTAGAGATCAGGAGAGATGTCTGGGCTGGAGATATAAATTTGGAGCCATCAGCCTGTAAATGTGTTTAAAGCCATGAGAGTAGATGAGATCAGTAAGGAATGAATGTACAGAGAGAAGATAATTATGAACTAAAATCTAGTACATTCAAGAACTGAAAATCAGAAAGATGAGGAGAAACCTCAAAAACAAAATGATAATTGACTAACTGAATAGAAGAAAAATCAGGAAATACATTGTTCCAGAAGAAAAGTAAAAAGAGTTATTCAAGGAAGAAGAAGTCAACTATAACAAACAGAGAAATGTCATGACTTAGGAGAGGAAAAGGAGCCTCCAGATTTGGTGAGGTGTCAGATCAAGCAGCTTAACTGTGTACAGCTGCTTCACCAAATCTGGAGTTCCGTTTATCTCCTAAACCTTGGGGCTTGTGTGTTTTAACAAGAAAAGATTTTCACTCACAACACAGGAAAAATGAAGAATGTTGTATTTAACCTGTATTTTTTAAGCTAAAAGTAAAATAAAAATTAATCATAAGAAGAGAATATGGGCTGGGCATGGTGGCCTATACCAGTAATCCCAACACTCTGGGAAGCCAAGGCAGGAACCTCACTTGAAGTCAGGAGTTTGAGACCAGCCAGGGTGATATAGTGAGATACTGTGTAATAATAACAAAATATTAGTTTGGTGTAGTGACATGTGCCTATAGTCCCAGCTAGTCAGGAGGCTGAGGCAGAAGTATTGCTTGAGCACAGAAGGTCAAAGCTACAGTAAGCTATGATTGTGTCAATGCACTCTAGTATGGGAGACAGAGCAAGAGCTCATCTGAAAAAAAGTAAATTTTTTTAAAATTAAAAATTTTAAAACATAGGAATATGAAAGTGATATCAGACTGCAAATATTCTACTTATTTAACTCAAGTTTAAAGCTTTATTTGCTTCCTTTTGCATAAATCACAGCAGAAAAAAGGAGTTAAGTAATGACAGCAAGTCAATCAAAGGACAAAAGACATTTTTCACTACATAACACACATCCCTCCACATGACCCGTGAAAAACAGAAATAGACCATTTACCGAGTATGTAAGACAACAAGCTCAGAGAAGATTTAATGAAAGGATGTAGCAGGAAAAAAGATGAGTAGAAATTGAAACCAGTTCTTTGAGGTGGTAGCTTTTGAGCCTCTCTAATACATTCCTCTCTTACTACGCGTTACATATGACGAGGTCATTTTATAAGGCTGATGTGTCCAATGATAATAAGTAAAGATGAGCTGGAACTGAAATCTGTGACATGACTTCTGACAAAGAGTGCCAAAACACACATGGGAGATCCAACCTGAGCAGCTGAAAAATAACAAATCCCATATATGGACTTACACTTGCTCTTCAAACTCTCCAAATCCCACTAAAGATACTTATGTCATGGAGGATTATTCTATATATTAATTTATTAAGTCATGGAGGATAATTTTATTTATTATTCTGCCTTAATCTGATTTCTCCTGAGCACACTGAAGATATATATGTTAAATATTTTATTGTCACCAAAAAGTATTAGCAGTATTGCCTTTGATGAAATTGCTTAAACTGAGAACCAGTGAGATTACTTATAAAAATATGCACTATTTCATTCAGTAATTCTGTTTTTTGGCTGCTATCATCTAGAAGCACATGGAAATACATGTTCATTTGTATTATGGAAGCAAGTTAGGTTTTAAGAAATCTTCTTTAAGACAGAAAAATGTAAAGAAAATACCTTTGAATAATTAATCCAAATATAGTAATTTTATATACAGCTCCTTTTTGACTCTAATTATGATCTTAAACATACATGGCTCAGTAGAATGGTTAAATTTCATCAACTACCCAAATAACTATTTACAGTAAGTAGCTCAGAAATATGAAAATTGTATGCTGTAGAGAATATTGGAAATAACTTTTTGAGGAGTCAGGTTTATAGTTGTAAATTTGAGCTAAATTTATTAGTGTTGCTATTGAGCGATGCTTATGATATTTAAAATTTGTGTCAGTGCTTTCATAATAATATCTTAAATTTATCATACTAAGAGATGCCAAGAATGTCTGTTATATCTGTGATGGCATACTGTGTGCAAACACAGAGATTTAATTTTGCCTGGTATGGTTGCAGATAAGTTCGACAATCCCTTCAATATCTTTTGAGACTGAAACGTCAATTCTTCAAATTCTGTTTGCGCCCTGGAGCCCTCTGCTATGAACAGACAAGTACAAAAGATCACAACCTGCTCAGGCTGAGATATTTTAAATTCTAAAATATTTTTTTT
>NW_012121154.1:2372811-2416803 GCF_000951035.1 Colobus angolensis palliatus | reverse complement strand
AAAAAAAAAAAAAAAGTGTTCCTTTCTTACATGAATCAAGAAAGAAAACTTTGGAGGATTACAATAACAAATAGAGTCTATGATGTTGGAAGTTAGAAAAAGTTATTAAAGAAATAACCTAGAATATCATTTTTATACTTCATTAAATATATTCCACTATTCATGATAATAATTAGAAATATTTAATGTCAGCAAATATATCTACACTCTTATTTATATTTTCTACAAGTACTTTTCAAAAACGGCTAAATAAGAGTGAACACTAAAACTGTAAGCTCAAGAGGGAAATGGGAAATAGGCTAAAGGGCATTAACTTTTTGGACACATAGTGCCTTGGCTTCCACAGTTTTGGAGTCTTCCAAGCTGTGCAGCTAATATCGGTAGATGTAAGGATTTAAATAGAACTCCATTTTATAACAAGATCATTTGTAAAAAATGTTAATTATCCCCTTTCCCATCATGTTGTTTGTGTGATTTATAACAGATTCTAAAGGTATTTACTGAGAAACATAGCTCAGTCTAATATGACACTTTCATGAATATATATGACTGCATGACCCCTTGGAGTAGTTCAGTATTTTATTCTTTAAGCTTAACTTTTCAATAAATTAAAATATTGCTTTTTAGCACTTATTGTTAATAGTCATGTTCTCTGAGAAACAGTAGAAAAAGTGTAAACAAACAACCCTTATAATGTCATTTAGCATGATTTTAAAAAAATTTTTAGATTTAATAGCACCTTTATACAATATTTGCAATAACTACTTAAAAAGTTATTTTTTCTTAGTAAGTTACTGAGATATTACACATTCTATTGAACAATATGACATTATATATTGTAAAATCTATTTTACTGTGATGTACTAAAGAGAGATACAAGAAGGTTCTAATTAAACCATAATGAAAGCCTATAACATCATCAATGTTAAAATCTTGATACCAAAGATGGTTTTAAGAGAAGTTAATTCTAGATTTGATAAAACACAGCCATAATCAAAGCACTTATAGCTACTTAAATAAATTGCAGAGATTGGTTAACTTCCTCTTCTTTCTGCATTACATTTCCTGCTCATCATTGCAATTAGTTATAGCCATGTGACTGAGTTCCTGACTGAGGGCAGCAGTAGTAATATATTACATTTAAGGGTCTAGTTCCAAAGATCTCCCCTATGCAATCAATCATCCATGTTCTTCCCCTTCTGCCTGCTGAATGTGAAAACTCAGGAAAGGTTGGAAGTCATGTGTGGAAGACTGTAAAAAATTGGAACTCCATATGACAGCGTGAAACAGAACACTCTGTCCCCCAGCCACCCGGAAGAGCAGTAATGGATTGCTGCTTGAAAGAGAACATGCTTTTCCTTGAGTTAAGTTACTGGATTTAAGGATCCATTTACTGCAATAGTTATCACCCTAGTTAGTATAATTTTCCATATAATTATTCCTTACGTTCATACCCTATGGACATAAAGCACCTTACTAGTATAATACATATTCTGAAAATGTAAGATTCAATCTTAAGAGTGAAAAGCAGGGGTTATTCAGCTCCTTCTCTAAATGCTAATGAACAGATAACAGAATTGGAGGAATGTCAAGAAATACCTATTAATAGCTATTGCATGCAAAATAAAGCACTAGATGTTGCAAGAGTACAAACTATATCTAGGGAAATGCAAAGCCCAATTGCCATTATAATGTAGCCTACTTATAAGTATGCATAAAATGATTAAGAAACGAGAGCAACAAACAAAAGACCTTAAGCCATTATAGCTAGAGAGAATATTTGTCAGAGTGTTATGTAAAGAATTACAGAGAAATACCTATTAAAGTTAGAGAAGGAAATAAAGTGAAAGAGAGAGAGACTGGGAGAAATCACATTCTGGGAGAAATAGAGACTTCACATTCTCTTGTTAGATTTTGTGAATTATAAATATATGTAACTGCTTAATCTATATAATGTGCTCATAAATTTATTCTTTTATGAAGTACAATATTAATATCTTATAGGACACATAGACTTCATTAAGCCATTTGCTGCCATTGAGAAAAATAATTAAAATATTTTCAATGAATAGAAAGAGCCTTACAAATGCCTTCCCACCGCTACCACAGAGATGGACAGGCATTCCTCAATAGCTTAGTGGTCAGTTTTGGGCAGTTTGAAATACAAAGGTTAATCTCATTAGATTTCTTGAAATTAAAACCTGTAGGAATAAGAAGAGAGATGTTACTAGTGAAGTTTACGGAAACATAAATTGCAGAATTTCTGCAATTTGTTTCAAAAAATCTGACGTGATGTATCATATATCTACATAATATATGGATATCAGCCACTATATGCTAAGTTATACTATGGTAACAAACAACCCCTACATTTCAAATACTCAAAACAACAAGGTTTATTTCTGGTTCACACCATGACTCGCTCCTTCCTTTCACCAATCCCTGCCTCACTTGGCTGCATTTTTAGTTTTGTATCATCATTCTCGTCTCCCGGAAAGAAGCTACTCTCTGGAACTGTGGCAGAAGGAGAGTGTGGCAATTCAGAGGATGGTTCTTAAAGTTTCATTTGGAAGTGATACACGTATCAGTTTTACTCATATTTCATCAGTCTGAACTTGTTACATGTCTGTACCCAATCACAGGATGCCAAAAAGTGGAATACTATCTGTCACATGGGTGAAAAGTAAAGATGAAAATGTTTACTTTGCAGCATTAATAACAACTGGGTGAATCCACATAGGTCACAAAATGGGATGAATATGGTATATGCAGTAGACTACTTAAGGAGAATTTTGACAGGAATGGAAGCAGAGATATTTCCTTTATACTACATTGTTAGGATTTTTACCAATTTCTTCTTGTTGATTATAAGAGTATTGCAATTACAGCCATTAAAAAGGCATCTAGTTAGAACTGTAAATTAATGATCGATAATACAGATAGACATACACAAATACATATATCAACTGCCAACTTAATTACATGCAAGTTATTAAAGGGCATGGTTTTGATCACTTTTAATTTAATCGTTTTTGTTTCAACCAATAAATCTGCAAGGGGAAGTTGCTAACTTCCGTTGTCTAGATGCTATGGCATCCCTGGTCAGTTGCAGCCAAGGTTCTGGATTTCAAAGTCAGTAAATAATAACAACTGAATAAGGCAGGAACAGTTTCTGCTATGATTTTGTGTAAATTCCATTTAACAGTGCAAAATATGCAAGGGTGAAATGCATTTAAAATTATACAAAGATACCCAGTATTGTATGGTGCTTAAGAACGTTTATCCTAGAGTAATTCTGGCTGAGAACAAACTTAAGTGCCATTATTTATTACCTATATTAACTAGATAAAGCTGAGGTTAAGGTTTATTATAGTACCCCTTCAGAGAGTTGTTGTTAGGATTAAATGAAGCAAATCATGCAAAGCATTAGTACAGTACTTGGCACATTGCAAGAAGGTGAACGCCAACAAAAGCAACAAGAGTAACTAATGTCTGGAATTTGGTGTTACCTCTACAGACCGCAGAGTTTACTCATCTGTTTTTCAACCATGCTGAATTACTACTATTACTATCCAGAAAGGCAAGGCAGTGTGTACTCAAGGTTGGTAAAAAGCAAGAGAAAACTTGTAGTGCCCTTTGAAAAGCTACCTGCGGAAGCCCAACACTGTTTATTTCTATATGGTATGGCTTTCCTCCACATCCCTTTCCTCTTTCTGAATAAAGTTTCTCCATCCACATTTGCAAATTCAGGAATCATCTCTGAACTAGCCCATGTGAATATATATATGTTTTTTAAGTCTTCCTAGAATGTACCCCATTATGTCTGGTGTGTAGGCTGACTGCCTGACAGCCTGGCTAACTCTTCTTAAATGTGTGTTTTTTTTCTTCCATTCTTACTGGTTTATCCCCATGTTCCAGAAAGAAAAACATAACACAAAGAGAGGTTAGTTGGGTGATTTGACAGGTGATAGCAGAGCATGGTCTGAAAATGATTGCAGAATTATTTGTGAAGTCCCATTTGGTCACATAATTTCATTCTGGACAAATGAAAGATTCATATTGATAATCATGTGAGAAAATCGGCCACTTCTGTACTTCTATCAGTCATTCATGCTAAAATCCCTATGTCTGGACTCCGTGAAGAACAAGAGTTGGACACATATTACAAGTATTCTGAAACAGCCCCATCTCCCCAGCTTCTTGCCATGCCCCCTCAATCTCCAACACTTGTTGGCTCATTAAAAGTTTGAACTTCTTTTCTCAAAATAGAGCAGCACTTCTCATCATATAACATTTACTGATTATCACCTCCTCCTCCCCGAGCTGCTTCAGGACTTCCAGTTTTTCATACTCTTGCTCTCAGTCTTACAGCTGATGACCTTGTGTTGGACTGACCTGAGAATGTTTCAACTTGTCCATTCTGTTCCTATCTAGCTGAGAAACATGCTTTTCAAATTGTAGTATGATACACACATACTTGTTATTTATTAATAACATTTAATGTAAATTATGACAGCATTTTTATGTGTCGCATTTTCATTCTTTGAAGGATCTAGAAATTCAGGTATTTCTGCCTCAGAAAACAAAGGCATGTAATGATCTTATGTTCTACAAAAGACAAGATAATTAGAGGTGAAAGTGGAGAAGAATCTAAGAAGTCTACCAATAAACCATGTGGTCTTTGGCACATAAAAATATCATATTTAGGAATGAAGACAATTTGTATAAAAATTATCTCCTGCCACACACTATACCTTCAGATTTTCATTCAGGATGCCTGAATAGAAAATTCCTCTGATGATATATTTATATGAAAAACATTTCCACCTAATTTAATTCACTTTCTATAATCTCTGAATTTAAGAATTTGAGCATAAGTTAGACTTTAAAAAATTAAAGAATAAAGTTACATGAGTGGGCTCATATTGGTCATTTGGAATCTTGCAAATTAGATTTCCTTTCTGTTATGCTCATGATCGATGTGCCTCAATATCCCTTTTAGTAAAATTCTGTTTAAAAGATATTTTTGATCCTCTGTTTCATGTTTAAATTAAGTTCATTAGCAGCTGTCAACCTCCAAGGAAAAATGTCAACACTAATCTAGACAACATCTGAAGGTGTCAGCTTTCCTTCATTTATCTCCTGTCCCCAGAAGGAACAGAGCCATCAAATGAAAAACTCCAGGTAATGACTGCATTTGTCATTTGTTAAATGTGATTAGAATGCAGTTGCACAGACATGAATGCTGTTTCAAGCTGCCAATGATACCTGTCTTTACTTTTTTAAAGAAATAAAATAATAAATATTACAAGCCTTACCATTACTGTAGGTCTGTACATGACAGTTCACTTAGTTTGTTTCTGTACATCATGATACTGTGTTTGTTTCCTTGCATCTGTCACAGGAGGCACATTCCTTTGTTACCTACTACTCCTTTTCAGCTTTTCCAATTCACAAACTAGGTCATATAAGTAAACAATAATTTTAATTCCATTTTCTTCAGCTTATAAAATAAGAGAAAACTTAGTCAAGTGTTAACGTCTCTGTGCATAAATTCATCCATATCTTTGAGAATAGGAGTATTGCTTAACTTTGAAGCTTTATTAGAGGATTTTTTTTAAATGATGTAACTGAAGTGACACCTTTAAAAACAGAGGGTTTAGGAATTTTTCCATTTCAATTATTCATGTTACCGGAGTGTGATGTGGCTTATTATATATGTATAACAAGGTTATACATTTATATTTTCAAGATACTTTCAGAAGAAAAGAAAATTAATCAAAAGCCAAGAAGTATTTTCAGTATAATTTCATGAATTAATGTTGTTTTTAAAATTTTGGGCAACAGAGAATAACGCTATGCTTTTATATATATCAAGTGGCAATGATAGAAAAGCTGAAAGAAAGCTGATATGTGTTTCATAAATTGCAATTAGTATTCATTTACTAAGTTTCTACAACAATAACAGTCACTGAATTTCAGAGAAAAAGGAAGTATTTGAAATTATTTCACTTATTGTTCTTGATGTACACATGATTATATTCAGGCCTTGAAAGATTAAATTATTTGGTTCAAATCCATTAGTTAATTTTAGCAAAATCTAAACTAAAATTCAGACATTCTCCCAGTAGTCTAGTATAATTTGTCCAGTATTATTTCCTATCAACTTTTGTATTACTGCTATTTCTATTATTTTTGATAGAAGTAACTAATATCATTGAACGTTAGCAAAATACTAGACCCTTTGCTAAGCACTTTACATAGATACCTAGACTGAGGTAACTTCTATTATTACTCTTATTTTCAGATTGGGAAACTGAGCCTCAAAGTTATCAAGTAAATTTTCAAAGTCATTTGGATAAGTGGCAGAATATTCTCCCATTTAAAATGGCTTTTTCATGGTATCTAATGTTCTTGTTTTAGTAATCTGGTAACATGTAGAGAGCTGGAGTGGCTATATCAAACTGTACAAATGAGAAGGCCAAGTTTTCACGAAGTTTACTTATCTGAAATCATCAGTTTAGTAAGCTGCAAATACATGAGTTCTCCCAAAGTCTCCAGCACCTGGCCCTTTGCTATTTGCATTATATCACATTATGGTGTTTTAAGTTTATTAGATGTTATGAGATAAGAACAAGTTGTCACGTTCTTAATGTGCTAATGCTATGGCACAGAGCTAATTAAGTTTTAAATGTCAGTTAAATTCTAATTACTTAAAAATATTGGTTTAAGAAGCAATTAAAGGTAAATGCTCATTTAAAACAATGTACAATAGAAACATTTAAACAGTATATGTGAGATGAAAATACAGGTAAACCTTGTTCAGATGAAGAACAGGTCTGAGCTGTTATTTTAAAATCTCCAGAGATGTATTTCTATCGACACTTTTAATAAAACAATCAATTATTACCATAGAAAATGCAGCTTGGTCAGGCCCAATGGCTCATGCCTATAATCCTCGCATTTTGGGAGGCTGAGGTAGGAGAATTGCCTAAGGCCAGGTGTTTAAAAAAATGCAGTTAAACTCACAATAAAATGTTAATGATTTTTTTAAATTATGCAAAAATTAAAATTATAGGGATTGGCTCAAAGTGCTTTTTTATGGTCTTAAAACTCAAAGAAGTTGTGAAACATTTCTGAATAAAAATTAGTATGATATTATCTAATCATAAAATATTAAAACAAGGAGAGGCTTTGTTTTAGTTGATAAAACTAAAACTCAGAAGAATTAATTGTCTTAGCCCAAGGTGCATAAGAAAAATAGCAGAATCCAGGTTAGAATACAATTCTGATCAGAGTTCTTTAAATGACATTTTGTTTAATTTTCTGTAAAAAAGTAGATGCATAGATATAATTAAAATCAAGACTTTCACGAAACAAAATAACAATCATTAAACATTTTAAATTAGATTGTTCATATTTAAATTTTCTTCAAGTTCACAAGATCTGTTTTTAATAAAAAATGTTTATGAATTAAGTCGTAAAATGTGAAATTGGTCCACAGATTTATTTGCTTTTTCGAAAGATCAGAATACTATAGATTCAGCATAATGCCTAATAGATCAGTAAAAATCCAAGAAAGCTTTTTTTTTTTTGTAAAAGTTGACAAACTGATTCTAAAACCCATATGGAAATTCAGAGGATCTAGGACAGTAAAAATGATTTTGAAAGGAACAACACAGGTAGAGGACTTAGACTATCTGATTTCAAAACATAATATAAAATTACAAAAGCAGGACAATGGGGATATTGGCTATGGATGGGCATGTAGATCCATGAAACAGAATTGAGAGATCAGAAATGAATTCTTACATTTGAGGTAATTTTTTTTTAAACAAAGACGCCAAGAATCCTCAACGCAGAGAAGGTCAGCTTTTATACCAACTAGTGCTTGAAGAATTGAAGATGCACACGCACACATTTGACATAGACATTTACTTCACTCCTTACACAAAAATGCATTAAAACTGATTTTTAGACCTAAATTTAAGAGCTAAAACTATGAAGCTACTACTAAAAACAAACAAAAAAATTTTTTGTCACTCTGGGTTAGGCAAACAGTCTTTGAATACAACAATAAAGACATAATCTACAAAAGAAAAAACCGATAAATAACACTTTTTCAAAAGTCAAACCTTAAAAGACTTTCTTTAAAAAGATGAAAATGAAAACAATGAGAAATAATTTCAAATTACATATAGAATGCATTAAAAAATCTCTTACAACTCAAAAACAAGAAAATAAATAGATATTTTAAAAATAGATAAAAGACTGACATTTCACCAAAGAAGACACATGAATGGCTAAGAAGCACATGAAAATGTACACAATACCATTAGTCATTAGTAAAATGAAGATTAAAACCACAGTAAAATATTAATACATACTTACTTGAATGTATAATCAAGAGGCAGAAAATGGCAGGTGTCGGTGAGGATGAAAAAATCGTAGAGGGAATTTGGAACAACAGTGTGGTCCTTTCTTCAAGAGTTAAATATGAATACTCACATGGCACAGCAATGCTACGGTTGGGAATGCATGATGATAAATGAAGAACACATCCATGAAAAGATCTGCAAATGAATGTTCATAGTAGTGTTAGTATCATAGCCGGAAATGGAAACATAGTAAATGTCTATCACCTGCTGAAGGAATAAGCAAATGTGGTATGTCCATACAATGGAAGGCTACCCGACAATAAAAAAGAACAAAAGACCAAAAAATGCTACATCATGGATAAACCTCAAAAACATTATGCTAAATAAAAGAAGTCAGATACAAAAGACTGTGTAACGCATTATTCTTTCATATGAAATGAACAGCAAAGGCAAATTTATAGGAATAAAGAATGAATCAGAAATCGCCCTGAGACTGGGAATAAAAAAAAATGAATTGATGGCAAACAGGTTCAAGGGAAGTCTTTGGAGAGATGAAAATGTTCTAAAATTGAATTGTAGGGATACATGCACAATTCTATACATTAACTAAAAATCATTGAATTGTATACTTACAATGAATAGATTTTATGATGTGTATATTGTATCTCAACAAAGTAAAAATGTCAGTTTAATTTCTAATTAAAATTATAATCTTCATAAAGAAAGAACATTATGCAAATAAGAACTTCATTTATTCTGAAGTGATGATTTATATCAGTATGTTTTTATCTGGGGGTGTGGCCAGTGTTTTTAAGCAAGAGCAATGATAAGAAGGGAATAGTACTAGATGATAACACTGACATTGTAATGAATTGTAAAATACTTTTTCTAATTTTCCCCTTGTATAGCTGTGCACATTGTCACTACACATTCTTGTTATATAAGAAGACAAGTACAGGTCAAGGGATGTCACTTCATATTTTTAAACAGGAGTGCAAGAAGGCTAACATTTTTACCGACATTTGAACTTGTCCTTGCCAAATAAGTCAATCAAGATAAGATTATTATTTTATAGATGTATATCAGTATATTTAATGAAAAGAAAAGCTGTTGCAATGCCATACTAATAATTCAGTTTTTAAACATTTACTGCCATGTAAAGGTTTATGCTCATTTGACATTTTCATTATTGTGCAATGACTCACAGAATGTTTGATAAACACATTTTTAACTCTATATACTATAGAAAAGATAATTTAAAATATCATAGGCATGAAGTCTAAGCTTTTAAATATTAAATACCATATTTTATGGAAATAAAATAGAAAATAACATTTTTGCCTCTAAACTATTTTAACAGAATTACTTCAGATTAAAATTCTATTGTTAAAAACTAGGAAAGAGAATTTAAAAAGATACAGTCTAAAATTAATGCAATAAAAATAGAAATATAGTCATGTGCCACAAAATGACATTTTGGTCAATGACAGATCAATATTGTAACAGTGGTCCCACAAAACAATAACACCATATTTTTACTGTACCTTTTACATGTTTAGATACACAAATACTTACCATTGTGTTACTGTTGCCTACATTATTCAGTTCAGTGTCATGCTGTACACGTTTGTAGCCTAAGAGCAATAAGCTGTACTATACAGCAACATATGTAGTAGGCTATACCATCTAGATTTATGTAAGTATACTCAATGATGTTTGCACAATGATGAAATCACTTAGGGATGCATTTCTCAGAACATATTCCTGTCATTAAGTAACATACGACTGTATACTAAAATGAAAAATAATTTCTAAAAGCTTGTTCTTCACAAACACCAGTAAGACAGATACAGAAAGTCATCTCTGAGATCTGATAACAGCAGCAGAGAGAAAAAATACATACAAAATAAAAAATACCTAAACATAGATAAAGAAACTTTAAAAAGTTAAGAGACTAATGCATGCCACTATTACAACGAATCTAAAACACAAGGAAAACATATGACTTTGTAGCAAAGTAGAAATTACCAAAATAGACCAAATAGAAAATGAAAGACTTTAAGATAGCAATTAGTAAAGAAGGCATGAGGAATAAGTAAAAGCACTGTCACTGAGGAAAAAAGACATTAAGACCAAAGGTCTTACAAATCCAGAATCTTTAAAAATACAGATAGTTCAAATATATTGAAGCTTTCCCAGGCTTGATAAAAAGATGGAAAGCTTCTCATTTTATTGTATTATAACATAAATGTGATTTTTATAATAAAACATGACATACTATACCAAGAAGGCAACTGTAGTCCAATATTACTAATGAATATGTATGTAAGACTCAGATTTTTGTAAACCACGTTTAAAGTTGTGAAGAAGCATAAATGTTTTCACATCAAAAGAAGTGATAGTTAGGAACAGAAAAGATTTATTATCCAATCTAGTCTGAGATAAGCCCTAAAACAAAGAGCTTTATTAATGACTATTAATTTGTACTTTCAGTTTTCAAGTAAAGGAACTATTTCACAGCATTGAGATAAAGTAAGATCAGAAAAAAAACATTAAGATGAAAATCTGTGGCATTCTAATAATGTGATCATCTTAAACATAATTTCTCTAACCCTCAGGAACTCAGGTACTGAAAACTATTGAAAAATAAGAAATATCTCTGATAAGGTATTGATTTTCCCTTACTCAGTTGAGATCAGACATGATTAGGCAAAGTGTCTCTGAAGCACCTTAACTGTTTCTTTCTTCCTTTTAACATCCATGATATCTTTTAAGCTCATTTTCTCCATCAAACCTAGAACTCATATACTCTCAATCAATTATGCATTTACCAAAAGCAGAGTAACCAATATCTGGCTCTTTATCCAAGGATATTTGCATTCTAGTTTTTTGTGTCTTGAGTATCTCTTCAATGGTATGGAATGAAAAACCATGTCTATCGAGATAAGAATATGTTCAAATACTAGGAAGCCAAAAAGGAGAGAATTGCCTGCGGGAAGATTTTCATTTTCTTCTTCAAAAAATCTCTAAATTACACTTCCCAATTAAGATCAAACTTGTAGTTACAACGTCTTTAGTACCTTTCATGTGGTTTAGTGTTTCGGGTGTAGAAGAAGAGGAGAAAAGGCAATAAAAATGAAGATTGACTTTAATTCCCTCCTATTTTTCTAAGTAGGAAAAGTAGCCAAACCTGTTTTGAAATGTAGAGACCTTTTGTCAGTAAAGAGCAAGAGAAAATTTAGGGCCTTAAATCTTTTTGTTCTTCAGTCTACCCATACTCCATGTGAGAGGCACTGGGAATACAAATATAATGTACCAGTTCTTGTGGAATTACAGTAAATTTAAACTATTAAATTTGCACTTGTGGAATTTACAGTCTGGTAGAGGAGACAGACATTTAAATATAAGTGGTAGTCATTTCCATAGAAGCATAAACTCAAAATGCTATGAGAAGACAAAAGAAGGGTGCTTCATATCACTTTGGCAGGTTCAGAAAGGGAAAAAGTTTTGGAGGAGAATGTAGTTGAGTTGAACCTTGAAGGAAGGAGAGGATTTAGGTCTGTTGAGAGGATGTCTTACGACATGGACAAAAGCAAAGAGGAAGTCATACAGCATCTGACTGACGACTTGCCCTGCCCTCTTTTTCTTTGCTTTGCATTACTTACTGTTACATACATAGAATCCTTGCTTTTAAAGAATGTGGTTCTGTACTGTGTGGTTTTATTCCATTAGCATAAAATTCAGGCCAGAACAGCAGTGGTGTGTGTAGGGAAGGTTGCCTGTTCATGTAAAGATGCCTTCTGCTTTAGAGGGTATATGCTTTTAAAAGGATTTGGAAATAGTCCAACCTTTTTATTTTTTTCTTTTTTCGCTGACTCTGTTGTCTGCATAGTGAATTAGGGAAGACAGTGCTGGTCCTGCTAGATTTTATCTTAATCTTCACATAGATCCTTTTAGTACTTAATGTTCTTCAGCAATGGACCAGAAAGAGATGCCAGAGTATCTGTTTTTTTTCCTTGCTTTGCTTTTTTTTGGGACTGTTCATATGTGCAATAGATTTACAAACAGCAGGTTTTAATCTATCTCTTTGAAAGAATGATTTTAAAATGAACTGTGCTTTGTGCTTTTAATTTAGACATACTACCTGCAAGAGTAACCTAATATTTATGTTTGTGTGTGCGTATGTATATACATATTAAGTTGGTGCAAAAGTAATTGCTGTCTTTGTCATGACTTTTAACAGCAAAACCTGCCATTACTTTTGCACCAATCTAATATTTGCAACTAAATATATGTATAAACATTTATGTATGCATAAATGTATATAACATACATGTTTATAAATGTATGTAATATAAATATATATTTAAATTAGCAGATAATTAGCATTATATATATATTTATGATCGACAAACCTCTGCAGGTGTGATCTCAAAAGCCTCTTTTTATTTCTCAGCTTTGATAGAAATCCATATTATAAAACGGATCACCTCAGGAGTACAAGGTAAAGGTGGCTATACCTAAAATATGAACCTGATTTATAGGTAAGGAACTGCAGAAAAGTTCTATAAAGTTTGAGTTTTAGATACGGGTTAAATATGAAGGTCTGTTCCAGGTTTTTGTGTTTTAAAAGAAATCCTTGCCATTTCACATATCTGTCAATAAATCATTACAACTGGAAACTGAGCCACCAAATTTAATTTGAAGTAGACTTCTGATGATTTAAAAATTTGCCTATGTATAATAATGATAACATACTAAGCTCTGCCTGAAATAATAGGTAAATTCTTGTACCATTTTTGTACTTACTTCCCCAAGTGGGCTGTATATTTTTACACAAATTTTCCTTTTTTTAAAATGTCAGCACATAGCTACAGGATAGATTGTGTCCTTTAGTAACATACTGGGTTCTTTAGGGTTTGCTTCGTATAATCTCTTCTTTTCCCTTTTGTACTTTACATACTTAACACTCAAATGCTAATATTAGCACTAATGCCTGAGGCCTAAATAGCAATAATTGCTGGATGACATACTGGCTTCTATTTAAGTTGACAACTCAATAACTTGACATATGCATTACATCTCTATTACACTGGAATCTAAATGACACTTTATAAAGCATTTCTTTTACATTTAGTTCACTGACTGATCAGACTGGAGCTTGTGCTCATCATGTGTCTATTAAAGACTAGTGAATGTGTCATTATTTCTAAGTCCTTGCAAGTGATAGATCATGCAATCACAGAAAGCTATATTTACAGAGAAATGTTGGGGTTGTGATAATATTATCGTGTTTTTTTGACAAGTAAGAGTCAAAGATATTTTTATAGTTTTTTTCATATATATACTAGAAAAAGTCTTTCTAAGTATAAAATGGCATACTTAAGAAGTCAGCCTGAGATATAAAGTATAACTTTTATAAGTCCATTTTATTTAAAAAAAAAATGAAAGATGTTCAATAAACAAATCTACATTACCAAATACTAATTTTGGGTTTTAGCCATTTTGTTATGGCAGTATTTCAGTTAGCAAAATATAAAGCATAATAATTATAAAATGCCTCTATTGTTGGTCTCAAAATCTCACACAATCTGGAATGTTTCAATTCATCTTAAGGTATAATATGCGTAGTGTATAAAATATGAACACTGTTTCTTCCCTTCCATTCTTTATTCTCCTTCCCCTCCTCCCCGTTTGCTCTCCTCTTTCTTCTTCTCCTGTGTCAGCTCTCCCCTCTCCTAAACATAACTCTCTTCTTTTCTCTTCCAAGAAACATTAGTCAGTGATAGTAATGATGGCAGACATAGGGGTTTAAGCAGAGTGAGAAGTGAATATGGCCAGAGGTGGCCAGTAATAGTAGCCAATGTGATTGCCGGTCAAGAGAATTGTTGAAGGCAGCCTGGCAGTTTGGAAAGATTAGCCACACATAGGGGATTTAGCAAATATGTAAATATGTAAAGAATAATAAGAGCCAAGTTTCTCACTCACAGAATAAAGGTACAAATGTTGGAGAGATTTGGCATTAAAAGACTCCCTTAATAATGAACACATACAGTGGGTTCATTTTACTTCTTGACTTTTAAATTCCATTCTCCAGTAAACAGGACTGGAGACAAGAAAAATAGCTGATTTCAGAGCTCGGGCAGAAAAAGAATAATATGCATCAGGAACATCTTGTTGTGCCAATAAAGAATCTCTCAAAGAAAAATGAGAGTATAATAAAATAATTCAGAAGCCAATTTTGTGTAGGGAGGTCCCAGTGGCCAAATAGATGATGATCTAACGATTTAATTAGATAATGATACTAATAGTCTACAGACCATTGAATACAAGAGGAATCAATGAGTCCATACTGATAATTTAGGTAAAAATAGTTGTACCAGTTAAATATATCTGAAAGAAAACCTGATTCACAGGTGGAGATTGCTGGATAAAATACACGAATGGGTAAATAAATCAGAAGTGATACATGTAGAAAGAATTTTTTTAAAAAATCACAGTGCGACATCCTAGCCATAATTAATTCACACAAGATACATTAATGACTGCTAAAACTTGAGTGTGACAGTGGGATGAGGAATTGCATATTTACGTAGCTTCAAGTTGCCTCTGCCAAAAATACTTATTAATTATGAAGAAAAAATACAGCAACGTTGCTGTCACCATCTTAATTATGTGAACAAAGTTAACACAAGTATTAGGCAAAAAAACACTATGTGTTACCTGGTAGAATGCAATAAAAAACACATACGCACAGTATCATTTCTGTGATATTCCTGCCCCAAATATATAACCTGGGTTTACTCATGAGAAAATATCACAGAAACCCAAGTGGAAATATAGTCTACAAAATGACAGCATTGTAATTTTGAAAAATATGAAGGTTATTACATCAAGGAAAGATGGAGGAAGGTTCTAAAATGAAGAAACTTAGAATAGTAGTACAACCGGGTACATGTATGATTCTAGGTTGGTTACCGTTATAAAGGACATGAATGAGTAGAAACTTTAAAAAGGTTTATGGGTATACACAGGAGTGTGTTGCACTTTTCTTGCACTATTCCTGCTACTTTTCAATAGGTTTGAAATGATTTCAAAACCTAATTAATGCTTTTAAATTGAAAAGGATATATTTATTTGCATTTCTAAATGCTTTTAAAAAACAATAACTTTATTGAAGTATAACCAATATACAAAAACTGCAAATATTCAATGAGTTTAGATATATGCATATATCCATGAAACCATCACCACAATCAAGGAAGTAAACATATCTGTCACCTTTAAAAGTTTCCTCCTGCCTCCTCCCTCTTTATTTGCTAAGAACAATTAACATGATATGTACACTTTTAACAAATTTTTAAATGCAAAATACCGTGTTGTTAAATATAAACGCTTTTTGGAGAAGTTTTTTCTTTTCTTTTTCTCTAACCTATTTTATTTGCTTGGCATGCAATTTGTGTTTTGCCTAATTTCCAGCATATGCTCACATAAAAACTTCCCATGACATACTAATAGAGATATAAGATCAGCAACTATGGGAGGAGTGCTTTTGAACTTCCCTTTTATTTCCTTTGACCTGGACACCTGCATCCGGGATGGTATCACGCTAAGTTCGTCATGACAGTTTAATAGGAAATGGCAATCTTATCAAACTTCCTGGAACTCTCTTTCCCAAGGAAAACATGGACAAACCCCACTTAAGCAAAGTTTCTCTTCAGAGTGCTTCACTCAGTGTCCTCCAAAAGTGAATTTGTTAAAAGATAACCTAAAGGAATGCTAGTGTCATTGCAGAAGGCAAGAGCATATCCATATTTATTAACTGCCCTTCAAACACAGTGGCAATTTCCCATGAGACTGTGCCCTTACAAACAACATAATATAATGTCTAGCACTTCACATGAGACATGTCATTAACTGTAGTGCTATCTATCATGTGGCTTGTCTCATTGTATTCATTTCTTTCTTTTTTTTTTTTTTTTCATTTTTGCTGATGCCAAATGAACACAGAATTTCCCAGAAGGAAATAAATGGAACATCACTAAGAATAAATGCACAAGGCAGTTCATGTGCCTCATAGAAAGTAAGAAGAAAGCCAGATCAGGTCAAGGAGAAAAACAAGGCTGAAGGGCACAGTGGAGCTGCAGATTGGAAAAAGGCTGATGGGAATTTGAAAGTGTGTATGAATGAATGACCAAAGCAGATCAGAAGACACATTTGGCTATTCTGACAGTCTAAAATTGACCGTTAAAACAGCCCAAAAAATAAGTTGAAAATTATCAAAATGAATCTAAATGGCAGGTGTCAAAAGATTGTCAGTGTTCTCTAAAGGGTCTGTGGAAATATGTTTTCACTATGTTAAATTCACATCAATTTCACATATATCTGAATATCTAGTACTTCCGAAACAATGTTGGAGATAATGAAGGGTATACAAGAATGAATATGATATAAGCTCTGACATCAGAAAGCTGAAAATCTCTGAGATGGCATTACCATAGTCTGAAGTACAACATGGTGTATTGAGTTAACGCTGCCAATTTTTGGGCCAAATGCCTCTGAAAGGACAATTCAGAAAGCCGTGATTCCGCATGCACATGTTTGCAGAAGAGAGAAGATGTAAAAGTCCTGTGGGTGTCACAGGTAAGTGTGGGTAGGGTACAGAGGGTTCCCATTGCAAGGCGAAAATGACTCTTTCTACAGTGAGGCTGTGCAGTATTATTAAGCTCGGTCCCTGAGAAGTCCAAAGGCAACTGTGGAGTCACAGGCTGTGAGGAAAGTGAAAGAGAAACTACACAAGGAGGAGGAAGTAGGAGGAACAGAGAAAATACACCTGACCTCCTTCAGTTTTTGCCTAAACCCAGCCTTATAGTCAATCCATCATGTTAAAACTTACATTGCTAATAAGGAAAAGAGGGACCCCCTCACATTGTCCCTCACAATCCCTTTGTGTATACACCCCCCAAACCGTTACTGCCTAAATAAGATTCTGTTGTTAATGCCTGCTACTACTATGAATTTTGAGAAAGTTTCTGTTAAAATTTTAAATAAAATAATCTTGAATTTATTTTCAACTATTTCAAATGCATTCAAATATGATTAAAAACTATAAGGCATAAAAATAGGTTTCATTAAAATCATGATTCATATAGGGATTATTTAGAACATTCTGCATTATACCTGGGCAAAAGATTGTTTTCCTTTCTGATAAGGGAATAGGGGATAAGAAAACCTGTCCTGTATTGTCTGCAAATAAGCCCTCTTGTTCAAAGTTCAAAATCACCTTGAAAGAGACTTGCTTACAAGAAATATAAACGTATGGAATTTCCAATGTTGTACTTTACTTCATCTGTTTGAACAGAAAAATAGCAACATAGAGCAGAAAATATATATTTTTTTGTTATTTGCAGTGATTTTTTTTTATTTGTTTTACTGCTTGGTCTGGGCATTTGGTTTATTAACTGTAACTCTTAAAAGCAGAGATAATTTTTGGAAAATATGAACCAGAGAGAGAAATGTAATGAAAACAAAATTAAATAAGCCTTTCAAGTGCCAAAAAGAGCACCAAACCCAACAGAGGTTATTTTTAAAAATACAACCGTAATATCCTGAATTTGGTCATAACCTAGAATGTACACAATCCTCCTGTTGAGTTAGTGAGGACAAATTTAACTTTAGGAATTCTCTGGGGAAAAAGAAATTATTCATTCAAGGAATACTCCAGTTAATGTTTATTCCTTACCCTTTTCTTCCCCTAAAGTCATCCATTTTTCCATTGCTTTGAAGCAGCTTATAAATTATTAGTAGTAATAACTACCATTGCTGAGTGATAATTACTCTGGCATCCTGTGAATGAATTTATTACATGTAAATTACCACAGTATATCTTCAAGCAGGTTCAAATGCCCATGTGTATATCATCTGTGAGAAATTTTTTGATCAACTCCAGAATAGTGTAAAACAGTTGGGAAAAGAGTTGTCTTCAAAAAACAATTTTAAAGAAATTGAACAAATTATCTCTAATTTTAGCAATGCTAATTTCACACATTACTTTATTGAAACGTTGCGGTAACTACAAGGTTTTTAGATTATAATAATGTTTCATATACTACATATATATATAGAATATGGATAGACTATACAATAATTATTCATTGAAAATCAGCTTTCAGTATACTTCCTTATTTTAATTATTACTATTTTTTTTTAGAGACAGTGTCTTGCTCTGTTGCCCAGCCTAGTGTACAATAGCATGATCATACCTTCTTGTAGCCTTGAACTCCTGGGCTTCAGTGAGCCTCCCACCTCAGCCTCCCAAGTAGCTATGACTGCAAGCATGTGCCACCCCATCTAGATTATTATCATTATTATTATTATTTATTTAATAGACAGGATCTCTCTGTGTTGCTCAGGCTTGTCTCAAACTCCTCACCTCAAGCAATCCTCCCACCATTGCCTCCCAAAGTGCTGGCCTTATAGGTGTGAGCCACCATCCCTGCCCTCCACTAAATTTTCTGTGCCCTCTCATGTGTTTTATACTTTGTCATCATAATTGAGTATGGCATCAATGAAAAATAAATATATGCAAAAGCTTTGCAACTTAGTTAATTGTTTACATACTTTTTAAAGAGTTCTATGTTGGCAATTTTATTAAACATATACCCAAATATTTGTATCTTAGAAATGTATAATATTGTATGCCTAATTAATATGTCTAAATATTATTATGTATGTGCATATATGTATATGAATTCTTTTGTAATATTAAATATATTGCTCCATTGTCTGTTAGCTTCTAGTTTTGCTGCAGAGAAGTCAGAAGCTATGTTGATTCTTGATTCTTTTCATGTATGTTATTTTTTCCCTTTATGGAGATATATAGAATTATCTATTTGTTCTCATCTGTTGCAGAATTTTACAGTGATGTACACTGGTGAAAGCATATTTTCATTCACTGTGCTGGCATTTGATGTGGACTTTTAATCTGGAAACATGTCCTTCAGTTATTGAAAATTCTTGAAAGATTTATTTGATGATTTTTTTCTTTATTTTTATCAATTCCTTTGTTATGGAACTCTCATTAGTTGGATGTAGAACCTTTAGAAATAATCCACTTATTCTATTTTCTTATCTGTATGTTCCTATTTAATATTGCTCTGTGTTTTATTCATAGTTTTTATTTCTTTTGGGAAAGGCAGTCTAATTCATGCAGTCTTTCAACCTGCACTTGGTCACATACGGATGGATTTTTTCTAGCAAGAGATAAACAGTGCTCATGGCTTGGGCTAGGCTTATTGCCTTTTGTGGGAATACCTTTATCTGTTTCAAACTCAATGTGCACTCCTTTGTTTTGTTTAAGAGAATGTGTCAGTGACTGTCAGGTACACCACTAGCTTTCTGTATTTCCTACTCCGTGGGTGAGAGGTTGAGATGCTTCTACTGTGGCACCAAGTGGGTTCTGTGCAGCTGCATCATCCATCTTCACTGCAGAATGGATCCACCGGCCAAGGGAGATTAACCCGTTGGCACAGGGCCTGATCTTGTGCACTTTTTCTCTACTTTTGCTTGAAGTAGATGCTGTACCACTTGAGCCTAGTGTGTGTGTTGTCTGTTCACAATGAACTTGAATCACTCACTGGTCTCTTCCCTGGATGGCATATGCTTCTCTGCCTTGCAACCTGGCTGCACATCCTGGCCAGCCAGGGAATAGTGGAGCATTATCTCTTTAAGAATATTTTATATATATATATATATGAAATTTACTTTTCCCTGCATACGTTATTTTCTTCAACTGTTTTTGTTGTTGCTTGTTTTGCTCATTGCATTGCATATTGGGTGATTTCCTCACATGTTTGTTAATCATTGGTTTTCTGCTTATATGTAAGAGTTGGGGATCAAGATGCTGTTCAGAAACTCTGAGCACATGACTGTGGGTGGTCAACTGTGACTTTCATTGAAGAGTGGAACATTTTCACTGAAAAACCAACTGTAACAAAACATTTATGTTTTGCCTTTTGATTTGGTCAAATTCTGCAAAGACTTCTCTGTCTTCTGCCTGGAGCCAAGATTCTGAGAGCCGAGGAAGAAATGAAGCAGAGGCTGTGAGCATGTCCGCATTTTAAATAAATATACATACATGTGCCTAATACCTTAATAGCTGGATTATCTGGTACACCCCAGTTTAGATATCCTCTTCTTTATTCTCTCCAGAGAAAAAACTTCCATTTTTCTGTCAAGATTCAACTATCACCTGGCTACTTATAGTAGTATACAAGATTCAGGGGTTATGAGTTTTTTAAACAGACTTTTAACTAATTCTTCCTCTCCTAAAACTCTTTCCTCATTCAACTCATTTCCAGAGATAACAGGTTATATGTAGCATATGAAATGTTCCTAATTTAAATGTCAGTCTTGAAAGTACAGCCAAAATCAGCGAACAGATCAAAAGACAAAACAAATTCCTTCTCCATGAAATCTGAAGTAAAGAGCAGAGAAAGGCAAATTACTATTTAGAAGTAAAAGAAAAAAAATACAGTAGCCCCCGGCATCCAGTATCTGGACTGATACTTAAAGCCAGGATGTGCAATTCACAAAAATAATCTCACTGAACACCACCTTCAAATAAGTGTCATTCTGAATCCATTATAAAGTGAAACCAAACAAGGTCAGTTCATAATTCTAAGCCCTGACAAAAACAGAGCATTGTGCCAACCGCAAAATACCAAACACCTCCCTTTTTTGGCTACAAGGATGATTGCTCAGTATTCTTTAATAATCGACTTTATACTTATTCTAATCTTCTCTACCTATAAATAAAATGTGTTAAAATACCAGTCATGAAATTGCTCCACTTTCTCACAGCATCCAACATAGAGCAACTCTCCTCCACCACTCCACCACTGCTGCTTCCTTAAACCCTTTCCCAAATCACTCAACCAAGCCCTCAAAATGCTATAATAGATTCTTTCTAACATCTCGTTACTGAGACACCTATGATTACCCATTGTGACGGTTAAGTTTATGTGTCAACTTGGCTAGATGCCCAGTTACTCAGCCAAACACCAGTTTAGATATTGTTGAGAAGGTATTTTTTAAAGATATGATTAAAATTTAAATCAGTAGACTTTGAGTAAAGCAGATTACTTGCTGTAATGCAGGTGAGCATCATTCCATGGTGTGTGTTCTTCCCATGGCAAGGTGTGGGAAGCCTAATCTGTTTAATCATACAGTGTTCTGAGTGGTCTTTTGTTGAATGACATTGATACAGTTCTTCTCTGTTTGTGTTCTTTCATGTAACCAAAAAGAGAATACAAAGATACTCTGCATCTCCATTTAACAAAACAATCTGGGAAATCAGGAAATTTTTTTCTCTTCATTTTTAATTTACTCTTTCATATAAAGAGAATGCTGAATATTTGAAAGTAATATGCAACTTGTGTTTTACACAATTATTGAAGACTTTACACTTACTTGAAGCATCAAATCAATTAAAAATATATCACTGTAAAGAAGGTTGTGTGCTAAATACGAGTAAATTTCAGTTCATAAATTACATATTATGTATCTTGATCTTGTCAAACCTAATAAAAATACTGCTAAGCAGTTAAATAGTTAAAGCATACACGGAGATGTGTGAAAATAACTCACAGAGTTACAGGTTTCTCTTCAAGATCAGTGCTTCTTTCTCTTAAAACATCAGCAACATTACAGGAATTGCACATCTTGCTGAATTCTGTTTCATGTACTTCCTATGTCCTAGACATCATTTTTTTCCATTTATTTGTACTTCCTGTACACAGAATTTGGACAATTTGTTATTTTCCAGTCATTCATTGCACTTTTAAAAATGTTATGAGAATCTTGAGTGTTAAGGCTTGTGACGAAAGTTAATCCTAATGGGAAACTGGTGAGTTCATTTACAATCAGGAAACCATTAAGGAAATTCTATGTTTCAAAAAATCCCATTTGGTCATACGTTAGTGACTAGTCCAGTGATTAAATCACCCTTTACGTAACTATTAGAAAAAATAACCACTTGCTTTCATATACTCATGGCCCACTGCCACCGTACCCCAGGCTATAATCTTATCAACCCTTGCAAACAGATCAGGTCAGATATGATATACATTTGGATGGAAACATTCCAAGAAAAACCCAGGTGCTACAGGAAGTGATATGGGTGATACAGTAGGTGGTGATCTTTCCTCTGAGTCATTTATGGACCAATTACCCAGCATGAGACAAGGGAACAGTGCTGTGTGATGGCCTGTCACAAAACCAAGTTCTCCGTGGTGCGGTTTCTTACAGTCAAAACATTTTTACGAACTGCCAATTTATTGTGTCTCTCAAGCAAATTTTGACATAAAATATCTTGCATTTTTGTGTATTCTTTTCCTATCAAATAAAAATTATAAAACCATTGTCAATTTAAATAATTTCAGCTCTCAATACTACTAAGGTTGTCGAAGGATCCTTAGAAATCATTTGACCCAAATCTTAATTCTTTTTTTTTTGTTTGTTTGTTTTTTGAAAAGGAGTTTTGCTCCTTTCACCCAGGCTGGCTGGAGTACAATGGCCTGATGTCGACTCACTGCAACCTCAACCTCCCTAGTTCAAGTGATTCTCCTGCCTCAGCCTCCCAAGTAGCTGGGATTACAGGTGACTGCCACCAAGCCCAGATAATTTTTGTAATTTTAGTAGAGATGGGGTTTCACCATGTTGGCCAGGCTGGTCTCAAATTCCTGAACTCATGTGATCCACCCGCCTCAGCTTCTTAAAGTGCTGGCAGGACAGGTATGAGCCACCGCTCCCCTCCCTAAATCTTAATTTTGTAACTAAATAAACTCAATTTTGTAACTTAATTTTGCAACTAATCATTAACGTGAGTGGTTGCATTGGGACTTGGGCCAGGTTTTCTGACATCTAATTCATCTATGTTTTCTCACTGCTGCTTCTCCTCTATTTCACACTTTCGTCTTTAATGTTAACAATTTATTTCATTTTAATTCCAAACAGGTTATATGATAGTCCATTGGTGACTAAATAGCACACTGTTAAGTTTTTCAACATAAAATACTACTAGAATATTACTTTTTCCCCGTTTTTTTCTTCGCAGTTAATCAACCCATAGCAAATTTAACCCAGATTTTTTGGGTGACCTTTAGATTTTTAATAAAATCACCAATGATTTCCAATCACTATGAATTTCATAGAAAAAAAATACAGCATTTTAAAACTAACCTTTGTAGCCTTATTTATTGAATCATTATATTCTTCTTTTAAGGAAAATTTGTAGTAAGTCAGCTTTAACATTAATATTTCTATTAAGAAGCACTGAATAGGAACAGATTAAAAAGTGAAGCATTCTTGGCATTATATATAAAATGATAACTTAATAGACATTAAGATAAGTTAGAAAATAATGTTAATGCTAGTTGCTACTTTTTTTTTTTTAATGTAAGGAAAATACTAAATTTCTCCTTTGTCATTTAAACTAGGAGGAAATGCTATTTCAGCCAAGTTTAAAAATCAATTTAGTAATTGTTTACAAAAATCTGCCAGATAAAAGGATGGAAGTGATGCGATTTCTCATCATTAAAAGGCAAAACTTTCTGTTGTTTCAGTATGATGGAAGTAAATAGATAACAGACTGACTAGATGAAAGCATTTTTATCTACCCAACTTTTGAACTATTCTGCTATACCCATATACCTGATCCATTGAGGCAGTTAAAAGCACTGGCACTTAAAACAATTTATTTAGAAATTTCCCTGCCTCCAAGTACTTGTGCCATTTCCCAATTCATTCCAACTCTAATTCAGTTTCTGCATATTTCCAAATTCCTGACTCAGTGATCTATGGCTCTGGGCCCCAGATTTGTGCTTTGGCTACATTTGTTATTGTTGTTTTTGAATCATAGCTATGTTCATTGGTATGTGACTTGCCTCTCGGCACCCAGGAAGCATCGGCACAAACACCTCTGTCCCCATAAACCTCAATTTTGAATCCAGTAAATTGGTCAGTACACAGCCCACACCAAAATGTCACTGAATTTGGCTTTGTATATTTGGCCACTTGATAATCATTCTGCAAAACTGGCCCAATTTTTACTGGCTAAAGAACAATATTGCAGGAAAGCAGAGGCAGACAGCTTGTTAAGTCTTTTAAAATGATACAACTGGTTAATATAATGATGGCTATTAGATAGAGAAAAAAATCTAGATATTTTAATTTTCAAATCCATAGCTGTGCTGGATAAGATTTTAGTTTAAAATATTGACACATTTCACAGGAAACAACAAGTGCTGGAGAGGATGTGGAGAAATAGAAACACTTTTACAGTGTTGGTGAGACTGTAAACTAGTTCAACCATTGTGGAAGACAGTAGCAATTCCTCAAGGATCTAGAACTAGAAATACCATTTGACTCAGCCATCTCATTACTAGGGATATACTCAAAGGATTATAAGTCATGCTGCTATAAAGACACATGCACACGTACGTTTATTGGGGCACTATTCACAATGGCAAAGACTTGGAACCAACCCAAATGTCCATCAATGATAGACTGGATTAAGGAAATGTGGCACATATACACCAAGGAATACTATGTAACCATAAAAAAGAATGAGTTCATGTCCTTTGTAGGGACATGGATGAAGCTGAAAACTATCATTCTGAGCAAACTGTTGCAATGACAGAAAACCCAACACCGCATGTTCTCACTCATAGGTGGGAATTGAACAATGAGAACACTTGGACATGGGGACAGGGGTGAACATCACACACTGGGGCCTGTCGTGGGATTGGGGATGGGGGAGGGATAGCATTAGGAGATATACCTAATGTAAATGATCAGTTAACGGGTGCAGCACAGCAACATGGCACATGTATACATATGTAACAAACCTGCACGTTGTGCACATGTACCCTAGAACGTAAATAAAAAAAATTTAAAAAGCAAAAAAAAAAATGACACATTTCACATCACAGCAGAAACATCTTAAATTGGGATACTACATCTTACTCTACTCTACTGAAATAAAGTCTAGTTTGTGTGTATTTTTTCCTGAAGATTGTATAATAGTACTTGATTTTAATACAAATAACCAGCATACTACTTTATCATCTCTTGTAGTGCCCACAAAAAGTTTATTAATAAGAAGTTACATGTTTAATTCATTCATTTGTTCTAAGGATTAAATAAAAAGATAAGTTTAATTAAAATAAGAGATAGATAGAACTGGGCCTTATAGAATGTGGCATATTGCAATAGTCCCTACATTATAATCTAACTTGAACAGTTAAAAAACTGATTCAGTTTACCATTTTAATTAAAGTCTATTAAAAGAACATGCTGAGTTTGTCTTCAGAGCTATTGGAGAAATTCTGAGCGTTTACCTAAGGATGACACCTACTCTATGTCATACATTACAACAGATTTTAAAGTACAAGACTAAACACACACAGTCCTTGCTCTCCCCTATTGCCTATTCTACTGAAGAAGATATACAATTAACATTGCCAGAAGTTCCATGATAGTCATATGTTGATGGTACAATGACACTACAGAAGCGAAATACATACTCAATCTGAGGAGACTTTTCACGGTAGTGATATTGGGTCAGATTCCTGAAAGGTAACGGTTAGGGAAGTAGAAAAGTGATAAATAAATTGTTAAGGTAAAGAAAATAACATGGTTTAAGGATAGAGGTAAGGAAGCTTGGATTCTTTGGGAAAATATTAACAGTTAATTATGACCAGTGTTTAAAGTAGATGAAATTCTGCTGTGAAGTTTGACCTGTGTGATGGCTTTATAGTGTATCAACTTAGCTAAGTTGGAATTACATTTTCTACAATTTCCTTCCCTGAATGGCTTTGACAATGATTTGCTCCCAAGAGAAAGTTATGTGAATTTGGGAAGGCTCAAAAGTGAAGCAAAAACCATGTTTATGTTTGAAAGGATAGTGTAGTTAAGATCAGGTGCTTCCAGCTCACACAGGCTGCTGTGGATCTGCTGACTTACTTTGTTGGCTTGAAGAAGCTATTTAGTTCACTGGTTTGATTCTGCAGTTCCCAATATAGTCCCCTTCAGTTTTCCAAGTATGCATTTGTTTGCCAGCTTCTCCTTCAGGTCGACTGCAAAATTATTGGCGGCATGGAGCCAATGAGGGACCAATGCAGGTGTTAGCTCATCCAGACAGGTTCTGATTAATCCATCCATGGAGGTCTCAGCTCATCCTCATGGGTTTCAATTTGTCTTTTCTTTCCCCAAATTTATATCCATCTTTCTTTCCTGGCTGGCTGCTCTGCTAACTTCAGATCCAGAACCAGATGCAGATGTAACAGACGCATATGCACCTCTTAAGCAGTTCATACAATTTCTTAACAGCAAATCCTATAATAAATACATTATTCTGTTGGTTCTGCTTTTCTGACAGAAACTTGATGATACAGGTGGAATCCAGAAAGTGATCAGAAGCTCTTGAAAGACATTAAATGGTGAAGAAACATGATCGGATATGCAGGTTTTAAAAACTATTCCAATATGAATAATTGACTAGATAGGGGTGAGTCAAAATTGGAAGCAGAATGACATGTAAGGTAGTCGAAGTTATAATTTGTTGTAAAAGACATAGAACCTAAGAAAAAGTACAAGTAAAAATGTAATCGAATGGAGAAGATGGATTCAGAAAATAGTCAAGAAATTAAGTTGTCAGAATTGGTAACTGGCTCTGATGAGTGCAGAGGAATAATAACTTTGTTTTACTGAGATGTGGTGTAGAGGCATGGTCAGATCTGAAAATGAATCTGAAAATGTGTTTTCAACATGAGGAGTTGAATGTGGGACCACTGCTCTCGATTGTCAACCAGAGATTTTTCAGTACAAATCTAGCTATATGAGTTTGAAATTCAAGAATGAGATCTGAATTGGAGTTAATGTACGAGGAATGGAAAAGAGAAGTGTGCTTAAAAGAAAAGCTGGTAATACTTAAGGAAAGAATGTCACGGCAAGAGGGGAGAGAGATGGTAAAAAAAAAAAAAAAAAAATGGGTGACGATATCTGTGGGAAAGCCCATTTTTATTTTAAGAGAAATGAGAATAAGGCAAAAGGAGGAAGGGTATTCACCCTAACACTGACCTTACAAAGGCATACTTCTGAGGCTTTCCATTGTTTTTATCTTGTAGGTATTGAGTAATAGGATTGTATGACGTTTATAGACTCTGGACCTAATGCATGGCTCTGCCACATTTCGTGATGTGATCGTAGATTATCAAAATATCAGCTTTCTTAAATGTTAATGAGATAAACGTAGTATTCGATGCATAAAAATTTTAAGATGATTAATAAACACAAAAGAAGTGCTCAATAAATGGTTGTGTCATTTATTACACCATGTATTACAAATGATAATTACAGCTACATCACTATGTAACAACACACTTGACATTGATGATTTCGCCATATTTTGATAAATAAACCATGTACTAAGGACTCAAAACTAGAAAAGATACAGATTCTCTATATCCCATTAGTAAAAGAAACATACTTTGTATGCCTCAGTCTATAGGTCTAAAACTATTAATTTAATTGTAAAAAACTTAAAAACTACTATTAACATTTTAAAATGTCTCTGCTTACTATTATTTATAAAAGTTAAGTATACTAATTATAATAAAACATAAATAAATTATGTGTGTATATATGTAGATACATGATACATAAAAATATTTATTTGTCTTCATATTTTGTCTAACTGCTCCTATTTCTAATATTTTCCAGGGTCACATATTTCTTTTCTATATAATTATTATGAAGTACTTGAAATTTAAATATTTTACATTTAATATATTTCCTGTCAAAATAGAGACATAATAAAAATGAAATGATTATATGGTCAATAAATATTTACATAAAGTGGGATATTTCACCATGATTTAATGGAGTTTGAAATACTTTTTTACAACTATATCTATACTAGATCATGAATAAATATTGGAGAGACCTTTGTTATCTAGATGAGCAGCTATACCTTCCATTAAAAAGAATGAAAAGCGCATTTGTAAATTCTTTTCACCTTGCCAGATCTCAGTGCCAAACAGCTAGAAATGTTTTGATGATAAAGCTCCACATGGAAAAAAAGTAAGTACATATTTGGAAATTGATTAGAAGAAAGTTCAATTGCTTTCTAGTTTGATGAAAACACAAACGTTGAGACTGTGCTCGTGGAATTTTTTCCTTCTAAAACATATCAAGAAATATTTTTCCCTGAAAGTGGATTTATTGTAACCATTTTTAAGCTAAATAACTCCATATAGCATTATGTTAATTTCAGAAGAAGCAGACATTCTTAAGAAACTGAAATATTAATCCTAGATTTTATAAATAAATAAAATGATTAGCAATGTGTTGAGAATAGTAGAGAATATTTTATCTAGATATATTTTACATATTATTAAATGGTTTCATTATTTATTTAATTATATTTTTGTTTTGAGCTTACAGTATAATTGCGTGAAATTTCACGCATTTCTATGTGTGTGTATAAATATGTATGTGTGTGCGTATATATATATATATTTTTCAACATAAAGAAAGTTTATACAGATGAGACTGCTGAGACTCAAAAAATTTATGTGACTCACCCAAGGTGAAAAAGTGACAGAGTCAAAACTAATACTCAAATTTTCATAGGTATTTGTTAACATAAAACTGTGAGAAACCAACTCTAAATGGCAGAGCTTCCTCTGATCTTTAAACATTACAGGGGAACAAGCTTAAATTATATTTCCTACACTAATTCCCAGAAGCAGCAGTGAAGTAGGAAATCTCACCTGGGCCCCAACACTGCTCTGCCACATATTTATGCTTCATTGGTCACTACCTTTTACACATTTTATGCTTCTTCTCAACTAAATTCAAATACTTCCAGCCTAAAACAAAGTCAACAAATCAACCAATCAGATCACCAAATAAAACTCACATGAAAAATAAAAAAAAAGCAAAAAAACTAAAAACAAGCAAACCTTTTCATTTTACATCCTCCTTTAGTCATTGCTATCTCTCTCCTTTATATCATGACCCTTCAAATTCATCTGTTCATTTCCTTGTCTGCCATTTACTCTCAAAATAAAAGTGCTCCCTGCCTGCCATTATTCTAGTTAAATGTTTTTAACAAGATTGCTATTACATACCTATCGGACTTTTAAATATATTCTTATCTAACTAGAACCCAGAACATAATTTGACATTTTGGATCTTCTCCCACCTCTCCTACTTCACGTCTATTAAAGCACACACTACTAGTTTTCTTTCAGTAACCCGTGTTTCTTTATGTGCTTGGAAATGCTGGTACGCATCACTGTCATGTTCAGGTCTTCTTCCTTTTCAACTATATTCGTGGATTCAGCAATCTCACAAATTGTATGACATTAACTTTCATTCATTTTCAAATGACTGTCTCAACCCCAACACATCCAAAAATCGAACATATTCTACTTGGATATTCTGTGAACTAGCATCTCCAAATTTGAACATGTCCTAACTTACAGAACTGTTCTTCCTTGTGTATCACAGCGCCTAGAGTACAGAACACATCTAATAAATTGTTGTGTGAATTCATGAAAATGAGTGCATATAACCATGCTTCACTAATTATAAAATTAATTCCCATTTCACCAAATCCCTGTGAAAAGCTGAATAACTTATTCCATTTAAGTATGATTTTCATATCTACAAATTAAAAGTTTCATAAATATGAAAGAGAAAAGTAGCATAATTATGAAAAGTTGCATAATTGTGAAAGTGAAAAATTTTGAATAACAGCTCAGGCTTAACATGAATTGAAGTAAATACAAAGAAAAGTTTGGGAATACACTCTTGGTTAATTTATTTATATTTGTTAAGATGTAATAAGTGAGGTTGCTTTAGAACTAAACATAAGTTCAGTTATGAACTAAACAGTAACATTTTCAAATAATTCTACAGTGTTTAATAAACATCTTTCATTGCTGATTCTCTAATTTTTTTTTTTTTTTTTTTTTTTTTGAGACGGAGTCTCGCTGTGTGGCCCAGGCTAGAGTGCAGTGGCCGGATCTCAGCTCACTGCAAGCTCCGCCTCCCGGGTTTACGCCATTCTCCTGCCTCAGCCTCCCGAGTAGCTGGGACTACAGGCGCCCGCCACCTCGCCCAGCTAGTTTTTTTGTATTTTTTTAGTAGAGACGGGGTTTCACCGTGTTAGCCAAGATGATCTTGATCTCCTGACCTCGTGATCCGCCCTTCTCGGCCTCCCAAAGTGCTGGGATTACAGGCTTGAGCCACCGCGCCCGGCCTGATTCTCTAATTTTATACCTTAGATATAGTAAGTATTCAGGAAAATATTTGGATTCTCTGTCCTTATCTATTTGAATATAAAACTGTACTTGATAACTTCACCAATTTGATTTTGAAAAGAGAAGTTTTGGCTGCTGAAACAGTTGCTGTATTGTCAAATATTGAATTTACAATTTGTATTGCATATCACTTAATGTATTCTCAAGTAACTCAATCCAAAATAAATATTAAGCATACCAGTTTTAAAGATTTAAGATTTCTGTTACTATAATACCCAAAGTCAGGAAGAAATTTTGCCAAAGCCATTACATAATCTATTATGTATTATTTATATTGCACTGAGTAGTGTAAGGGAAAATTAAGCGTTCATTCCACCTATAAAATTAAAATGATTATGAATACAACAATGAATATGGGAGTGTAAGAGTGAAATATTGTGGACACAGATAAAGAACAAATAATGCGAAGAAATTATTTTTCTGAAACAAAATATCAGAGTTTATTAATTAATATGCTTATCTTAATCAATAGCTGGATCATTGATAATTCAATTTGAAAACTGATCAATACTGTCATAACCAAAACTATTATATTTAGAAATGCCAATTATATCATCTACAGAACTTACGCTACAGAGGAATGTATCATTTAGGAAAGCGTCAGATTGAACACTTTCTCTAAAATTTAAAACAATTTAGATTATTATGGTCAACAATGTCAGGTGGCAATTTTAGTATTTTAAAAATTGGAAGAAATAATAAAATCTTAGAACATAAAGAATTTACAAAGTAAGCACTGGATAATGTTTGCAGGTATTGATAGTACATTAAGTAATAAGCTTGATGATGCCTGTCTCTCTTAGACACCCTAAAATGAAAATCTCCACACTACTGTGAAAGCACTTTGGTCTGGCTAATCCCCAATCTCATCCTAGGTGAGACTTGGATATCTAACCCTTCTTTGTGCAAACTTCAACCAATCCTTACCTTCTGAGCTTTACAGCAATCCTTCATTTTTAAAAAGCCATTTGGGTGCAGCACATCAACATGGCACAAGTATGCATATGTAACAAACCCGCACATTATGCACATGTACCCTAGAACTTAAAGTATAATAATAATAATAATAATAATAAAGCCATTTGGTTTCCAATTTTGAAAATTTTCAGGGTTTTGAAGAAAGATTAGGGAGGTTTTGATTGCTAACCTCCTCCCCTATTCATTGAAGAAGGATCTAAAACTTTATCAAAATCTTGTGGTCAATCAGCTTGGCCATAAACATTTAATCAGCAATGAAAGGAACCTGGAACCAGCCTTTAAAATCTAGCCTTTAAAACCTGAGGTATTTTCCTCAACAACATCTCAAGACCACTAGCTACTTACTAACAGTTTTGATGACATTTCTTAAGCAATGTTTACATAGCAACTAGAAGGTACAAAAAAAAAGAAGACAATAGGTTTAGATTATACAAGACAATAGATCCAGATTATGATAAAAGTTATATCCTCTGTTAACAAGGTGATTTTTCTCTAGCATGCCACCTTTCAGATAAAGATAAAAGCTATTTCATCAATATTATTTATTAAGCTTTCATTTACCGTGGCAAGGGGACAACATGTGAAATACACAAATACAAAGCAAATTAAGTACACATGGTTTTTGCCTTCCAGAATCTGAACTCAGAACCCATTATATACACTTTTCTATAACCTATGAAAGGTAATATTTGCATATTAAAAATTCTAGATATTATTATAGTGGGTGTTAATTAGCTGGAGGAAAGTCAACACTTCAATCATAACACTTGTTTGAGTCAGCAAAAATGGCATGTCACAGCTTTGTAATCTGATAGACCACAGTAAAAATTGAAATTATACCAGTTAGTATTTTTTCAATCTGGAAAATGACGGTGATAATAAAAGACATGCATAATTGTGGAAATTATGAAAGCATATATCCTGTGCCTAGTGTTTCCTGGCATATACAAGTTACTTTTAAATGTAAAGTGCTGTTATTTTATTTTTTAGCAAGTATCTTTTGTGCAAATACTGTGCCTCAGGCCCTGTGTCATGCTCTGGATAAAATGAGGAACAAAAATGATAGGATCTGTATCTAGAAGGAGCTCCAGCAATGGAATTCATTCTTTCATTATTTTTTAAATTTTCCACTTGTATTTTAGGTTTTGTGCTGATAATATGATGGTGAATAAACAAAACTGGGTCCTTATTCTTGTGGAGAGATAATATATGTAAAATTATCAAGCTATAATAATAAATTCAAATAAAAGCCCAGAATACAAAAAAGGAACTTGATACTAGGGTTTAGGGAAGGAATTTCTTGGAAAAGACATTTACACAGAATCTGTGGGAGTAAGATTAGGAGGCTGTAGGTAGGGGAAGAAGTTGGCAAAACAATTCTGGAAGAAGAACCAGTATAGTCAATACAAGTGAAGTTCTACTACGGGAAAGTATATGTTGTTTCACAGAAAGAGCGTTAGTATTAGTACACTGGAGTGGAGAAGGAGAATGGCTTAAGATGAAGATGAAGAAGGAACAAGGGCCAGGTCAGAATGTAGAACATTGTAGACTGTGTACAGGTAGAACAATATAGACTGTGTAAGCATTTTTAAATTTTACTCTTCAAATAATGCATAGCCTTGGAAGGATTGTCACAGAAAGTTGACATGACTTGATTTAAATGTTAAGATTACTGTGGCTGCTTAGGGAAAAATGAATTCAAGGAAAAGTTGATGTAGGGAGACACAGTGGGAGATTATTGTAATCCTTCAGGCAACATAGGTAATTCAGAATTTTTAATGACAGCTAGAATAAAATAAACATTATGAATTGGCAAATAAATAATATCTAGGTCTAAAAGAAAGGTGCATCACCTTGCTTTACAATGATGAGGCATTTTGACTAAACTGGATTTGAAGGGATTACGTTTAATTATGGGTTTTGTCTAGATTCTATGAATAGTATGTAGTAGGTATTAGTTTGAATACTCTTTCCCCCTTTCCATTTAAAACCACCCTCTCAATATCTTCTTGGGAAATTTCCTCACTCTGTGTGAAGTCATAGTTGGACTTTGATTATAATGTCTTGCTCTTCTCCAACTAAGGGATAGGACGACTGATCTATTTCTCCAGATTTTGAATCTTTAGAATGCTCAGCAAAAGGGGGAGAAAGTTTGACTGCCAATTATTTACAGAAGTTACTGCCTGATAAAACTATCAATTAGCTTCCTCTACTTGAAACCTTGATTCTGCTCCAGTTCCAGTTCCTTCAAAATTGGTTACACATTAATCTCCTTAAGTGTCTGAACTGTTTTACGTGTTTACAATAAATTCATATTTTGCAAACACCAGCTAGACACTGTTACTGTTAATTGCAATCAAAGTGACGCAGCAAATATGCACTAAGTGATGAGTAACAGGTAGAACAAACTGAAAGTCCTCCAGGAAGAAGCTCTTGCCACAGTACAGTGGTTCTTAAACTGTCGTTAATGTGAGAGTGCTACAGGTCTTCTTTCTCTAAAACTTCATATATGCACAAACACGTGATACCTTGCATGCAATTTCAGGGAGTTCATGAACCCCCCGAATTGATTCCCTAGAACCCCCTAGATGTCAGTGAAACCCAAATTAGGAACACTTGTCTAAATACACAACTCTCCTCAAAATGGTAAAATAGTAAAGTACTGCAATATCCTTCACATTTATTTTAATTCTGAACTCCTCTTCAAAAAGTTGGTGATGTAGAATATGAAAGAAGCCACCAGACAACAATTGAATGAAAATACAATAGCTTTAGGAGTATATATCTTACATCAAAGGAGAGTTTTTTTAAAAAAAATTACATTTGACAATTTTACCAGAAAAAGTAATGACCCACTTTGTTTCTAATGATACCAAGGCCTCAATAACATGAAAAGTTGAATCTACTTAGAAATCACATACAAAAGAATGGTTGTTTGTAGGGATCTCTCTATAAATATTCTCTTATACTCCAAATTGGAAATTTTTGGAACCATGGTAAGTATCCATGAAGAAAAATACCCAAGTGAATATTTTAGTTTTTGTTTTTCTAAAGTCTTTTTTTTGCTCAAAATTGGTACTCAGCAATTCATTATCAATTAGAGAATTTTCTAATTTATTGATACTGTCATATTATTAGCATTGACACACATGTGAGATACTAGATGCTTTATAAAAGCATTTCAAGATTAGCATTTTATAAAATAAACTAAGTGACATTAATTTGGAGAACTGGGAAAAATAAAGGGACAATTTTTCACTTTGGGAGAAAATTGGAGAAATCATTGAGTCTAGCAAAATATAGGTGGCAACAATTGTTTTACTGACTTAATTTAGAGAAAGTTTTCTTACCATTCTACCTGTCATGAAAAAATCCTAATTGATAAATGCCAACTATAGATTTTCAGCAACGTTTTATTGTTGAAAGTATTTACTAAAATTGCTTTGAACAAAATAAGTAAAAAGGAAGATCCCTTAAAGTTTTGTTTTGTTAAACATCAAATCTACTTGAGTTACACAAATATACATAGATAAATAAAATATGTATTAATTAGGTATATTTATATGTACATGTATTCAAATTAAATACATTTTATTTAAGCAGTTCTGCGACAGAGCTAGGCATCACCATGTGTTTAAAATGCATCACATTTTTTGAAGATTATGAATGTTGTCAATGTTGTAATTCTATCACATACTTAAAATAAATATGTGAAATGCATTTCATTAGGCACACAACATATGCAGCCGATGGAAAATAAAGATTGTTTCCGTATGGGGCTTCATATTCTGACTGCCTTCAGAAAGATAACTGAAACATAATAGATTAAGATCATTTTACAACCCGGATAGTAGCATTTGGATTTGGAACAGAAAAAAAAATACCTGCTTATTAAAGTGGCTACAGTACAGCCACTGCAATTTGCACAAGGAATCCTAAAACTTCCATGCTCAAGCTTGTGTGCTCACTGTTTGAAACAACTAAATGAAACTCAGGTTAATTATCTCTCAGTCTGTGTAACGCAGATGTGCCAGATCTTCTTAAAAAAAAAAAAAAAAAGACGTTGCTGATCAGGGTGATGATCTGCAGCTTATCAGAAAACATCTAAGATTTGTTTTCTTTTTATAGTTAAACTGAATTCTTTCCCAGAGAGTCATGATCTTGCAAATTAGCCTCTCCAGACGCAGGGAAAAGCTTGTAAAGATTTTTTTTTTTCTCTTCACCTGCTTGAATTGAAAATGAGAAATAAGTGTGAAAGTGCTTTAGTATTACAAATGTGAAAATCAGGACTTTGATCAAGAAGAAAGTCTAATCAAGATACACAGAACTGAAACACAGTTAAAAATATAATATTTTATTTGGAGTGGATCTTGAATTGAATATAAAGTTTTACTTAAAGGCTAAGAACATGATAAAATATGAAAGAGAACATATTTAATCTGTAGGCAATAGGCAAGTGTTTTTAACAGTTCCTCTCTAATAATTCTTCATTCTATTGTTCTAAAGGGAAAGCCCTATCATTTTTGCAGTGGATATACATTCCATATTTCATGAAGCTCTATATTTCCATTGTGCTGTCTTTAATCATAGACATGGTTTCAGCTCTAGTCTGGGATTTCAGGAAATTGCAGAAGTAATTGTCATCACAGACACAGCTTAATTTCTAGTGTGGTGATGACATAACAATTTGCCCAAGGCCAAACCAAAACAGAAAAGTCTTTTATAAAATGATAGGGTGGTTTATTCCACAGCTTGAAAATTCACTATAATAGTATTAGGGAATGTTAATTAGAAATTTAGTTTAGATTGAACTTTGAAACCTTAATGCAATTGATTGCATGGGAAATATTCAACATTATGATAATGAAAAAATTATATTACACCCTTTCTTACACATAGGAATTTCATTTAGTTTTTAGGGAAAGCAGATGTTACATGGCCAAGAAATGAAGAGAAACGAGTTAAAACCAAGAAAGTAGAAAATGATATCTAAATACTTATGTATGACTACATTCATATTTGGAAGTCAAGGAGACTTGTTTCAATTACTATTTGCTGCTATATAGTTACAAAATTTTGATAAGTTTCTTAACTTTGGGTTTTCAACAGTATCGAAATTGCAAGATTTTCATGTGTGAAAATGACATTAAAGGAAAAAAATAAGATTGTGAGCTATTTAATATAATACCACTTACTAGAAGCACAGTAAATGACAGCTATTCCATTTTTCTAGAACTGTATTATGCAGATCTTTCAGATATGTTTATATTTGGCAGAATTAAGAGCCCTGAGACCAATAAAATTGGAAGTGAACAAGATCTAAAATGCAATTTCTTGGGAAGAAGTGCTTGTTTATAATGTATAATCAACAACCTAATAGTTTCAGGGATAAGAAAATTGTGTCCTTTGAACTGGAATTAATTCTGCTTTTTGTCATGTACTCCAACCCTTTCTTTTCATTTCATTGTCCTAACTCGTGTATTTTATTTCAATGCACAGTTTGAAAACCTTAATAATGTTTATTTTAAACCAAGCTGCATAGATTAAAACAAACATGCAAACAATTGGGGAGAATGCTCATCAAACTCTCACATTAGTCAGAAATTAAATATCACAGAAAAAAATATACAAGGGAGATGATTGGTGAAAGTTGGCACTTACAAAAAGTAATGTCCACTAAAAAGATTTTGAAATCTAAACTTTTATAGCCTTCAAAAAAAGTTTGGAATGTAATTTACTTCACCTTCCTGCCTTACATAGAACCTCCTCTAAACAAGTTCAGATATATGACAATCTCCTTTGCTTTCAAAGAGTTCCAAGTTCTGAAATTCCAACAACTCACTAGGTAATTCATTACATCTTATTGTAAATTTGTTAAATGCCTATGTGTAAGGGGCAATATGGTTGTTTTATAAATGTGGTAATCTGAATAAAAAATTGAGGCCTACCAATTTACACTGCTTTGCAGGAAATTAATAAACATTTAATAAATCAGTTATGAAATATATATTCTTTATATTTAGGAAGTATGAGTTGGTTGATTGCATTGGGGGTAAGGTATAAGACGGTGTCATATAAGACACAATGTTTCTGCTGTACATGTAGATGAGCAGCCTGTTAGGATGTTTCCACCATGAGTTCAGTTTTGAACACACTAATTGTGAAATACCATTCAAGAAGAGGTATTCCCTATGCAGTTGTATACACAGTCTGAAACAGAATAGAAAGAGGCCTGCACTGATGATAGAATCTTGGAAGTGGTCAGCAGGTAAACAGCATTTAAAGCCATTGAAGTTAGTTGGATCACACAAGTAAAGAGTGAAAATGATTAACAAAGTTGTGAGCTCTGAACTAACAGACTCCTGAAAGCAAAAAATAATGAAAAGGATCTGGGAGAAAGGTAAAAATAAAACTGGAGAGTTGAGTATCTGGGAGGGATAGGAGGAGAATTTTCCAAAACAGAATAGTCAACTGTGCTGGAGGCAGTTAAGAAGCAAGGAAAGTAATGAATGAGTGTCCATTAGAAATGATTGGTAAACATATCAAGATCATTTTTATGCAAAAGTTTGGGGTCTGGGGCAGGAATGAGTTGAAATGGGTTGAGAAGAGAATGGGAGGTAAAAGGAGGAGAAAATCTAATACTACAGGAATTACTTCTGTGAAGTAGAAGTGGAAGTGAAGTGAAGAAGAAGAAGAAGGATATGGTTTGGATATTTGTACCCCAAAGTCTCATGTTGAAATGTAATCCCTAGTGTTGGAGGTGGGGCCTGGTCAGAGGTGTTTGGGTCATGGGGGTGGATCCTTCGTGGTTTGGTGCTGTCCTTGCCATAGTGAGTGAGTTCTCATGAGATCTGTTCCTTTAAAAGTGGGTGGCATGTCACCAACCCCATTCTCCCTCCTCCACTCCTGCCATGTGAGACACCTGCTCCTCCTTCACTTTGTACCATGATTGTAAGCATCCTGAGGTCTCATCAGAAGCAAATGATGGTGCTATGTTTTGCATACAGCCTGTAGAAACTTGAGCCAATTAAATCTCTTTGCTTATAAATTACCCAGCCTCAGGTATATGCTATAGCTATGCAAAAACAACCTGACAAAGAGATTATTTTTCATGAAGAAAAAGAGGAACAACAGATAGAGTGAAAAATTGGGAGGTGATATGAACCCAAGAAAATTTGAGGAAATGGCCTTTGATAGGAGGAACATTGTTTTTCATGATCTAAAATTATCAGCTAAGAATGAGAGTGGTAGATGGAGCATCTCAGAAATTGGAAAAAAGAAGTGGCTAGAAAAATATTAAGATATCTTGCAAGCATTGAGGACCCTGATAGGGTTAATAATAATGTATTTACACTGATATTATTACAAAGGTTATTAGTTTTCCCTAGCTGTATTCTGATGGCATGAAGAAAGCGAATGCTTTGTTGTAGAGTTTTGGGAATTGGGGTTTAGTCCAGCCTAATCAGGTCTTTGCATATAGTGAATCCAAACATGATAGTGAAGCGAATATAACAAGAAACTGATGGGTAGGAAAAACTGGACAGGTCAAGCATTTATAAGAATGAGTGAGGTGGAAAATTATTAGCAGTGGAATAAGTTGTTTAAACAATTTAAGTTTGTGGACAGTGAGCGGGTTTATGTGTAAATATGTACTTACGTAATTGGGATTATCCTCAACACAGTGTTTTCAACTTGTCACTAAAAAGTCTTTGTACATATATTACTGGCTGAAAGATTCTACCATGTGAGTGTATTTAACCATCCCCCCTCCTTTATAGTTGTTTCCAGCTTTTGTTATCCTAAATAATGCTGTGATAAACATTCTTGTACATAAATTTAAAAGCCACTAAGAAACAAAAAGACAATTGCTTTTGTTCTCAGTAACCTTTATTACTAACCTAATAGTACCTAATATTAACCTAATAACCTAATATTAATAACCTAATTAATATTAAGGTAGAAACCTTAAATATTAATTTTTGCAATACTGACACCTTTGGTGTGGTAGCATTTTTAATTTGCATATTTTTCTTTAAAAAATTATTTTAAACAAGTCATGATTAAATAAAACTTGCTTTTGAAGTTTGAGAAAAGATACATTGCCCATAGTACTTGGTTCAGGATGTAACTCTTTAAAAATATTACTTAAAATTAAAGTTTTAGAGTACTTTAATGGTAATCTATTACAATTCTTTCAGTTTAAGATTATAAAGTTGTTGCTTGGAGAAATGATTCCTTTTTCTAGTCACATAATGATTTCCTTAAAGAGACTAAATATTAAAGATAATATTTTTTGAAAAAGGCACAATTAGGACCCTTAAAAATATTAAATGAAACATGTCAAAATGATACTTAACTCATTAAACATTAAGGAATCAGTAAGATGTTATCACTGGTTCAAAGAACCATAAATATAATAAGACTATTAGGGATGGTGGAATACATTTATTCAATAGATGACAAACTGTTAAACCTGATCAATATACACATAGTACAATAATCAACTGAAACTACACCAGACAGTTTACATTTCTAAGAACAATAGTAATTTGCATTACTTTAAATATTCTATAACTTAACAGAGCTGTAAAATAGTCCAAAGACAATGAAACACATAGGTAACCAGAAATTGTGCTAGCTAGTCAGGACACCCAATCATTTTTTCTTGTTTATTTATAAGTATTTTGCAATTATCTAGAATCTCGCATTTCCCATTTATTAATAGAAAACAATGATTATTATTTATTACATGATAAAACTGGTCTCATTATGGTTGGCAGGAGTATTTAGGAAGATGCTGCAAAGATGTTACTTTACCATGTAGTACTCTTGTAATTTGCTTAGCAAATCTAAAGATACACAGTCTTAAAAAGTTACTGAGGTCACAGGATGCCTAGATGTCTAGATGTTTCATAATGAAAAATCTCAGGTGAAACTTTGAAAAGTCTCTCTTAATTGCTATTCAGAGTATAGGAAACCAAGCTCCACAAACTTTCCACAATTAGATTCCACTTGTGGTATCTAACAATTTGGGTAAATTCCTCTTTTCACAAGATCCCACAAATTTACTTAGTGTCTGAACCCACTAAGTCTGGAAGCAGATATTTCCCTGGAAGAACTTTGTAGGCATTGGCTCCAGGAGTGAAACCACCTTCATTCCATAACAGTGGTTTCTTATACCATTTTATTTTGTATGTTCTATTTTTAATTGACAAGTAAAAAATAAATATATTCATGATGTGCACACAACATTTTGATACATGTATACATTGTGGAATGTCTAAATCAAGCTATTGAACATGTGCATTACTTCATGTACTTATTATTTTTGTAGTGAGAGCACTTGAAATCCACATTCTTAGCCATCTTCAAGTATAAAATATATTGTTATTAATCATAGTCACTATGATGTACAATAAATGTCTTGAATTTACTCCTCCAGTCTATCTGAAATTTTGTATACTTTGACCAACATCTTCCTAATTCCCTCAATTCCCAGCCTCTGGTAACCAGCATTTTACTCTCCATTTCTATAAGTTCAACATTTTCTACCCTCTACAAATAATTGGATTATGTAGCATTTGTCTTTCTGTGCCTGACTTATTTCACTTAACATAATATCTTCCATGGTTTTGCAAATTACAGGATTTTCTTCTTTTGTATAGCAAAATTGTATTCCATTTATGCCCATCACATTTGCTTTATCCATTCATTTGTTGATAAATTCACATAGGGTGAATCTATGTCTTGGCTGTTGGGAATAATGTTGTTATGAGCATAGAAGTGTAAGTATCTCTTCAACACAACTATTTCATTTCCTACATATATATATATAGAGAGAGAGAGAGAGATTGGTGGGATTGATGCATTACATAGCTGTCCTATTTTTAATTATCTGAGGAACTTCTATCCTGTTTTCCTTAGTGGCTTGGCTAATTTACATTTCTACCAATGATGTGCAAGAATTTCAATGTCTCCACCTCCTCTCCGACACCTATCTTTCTTTTATGATAATAGTCATCCTAACAAGCAAGAGATGATATCTTTTTTTGTTTTTGTTTTTTTTTAATGAGACACCATTTTGCTGTTGCCCAGGCTGGAGTGCAGTGGGGTGATCTCGGTTCAACACAACCTCCGCCTCCCAGGTTCAAGTAATTCTTCCATGGCAGTCTCCCAAGTAGCTGGGATTACAGGTGCACACCACCACACCCAGCTAATTTTTTGTACTTTTGGTAGTGACAGGGTTTCACCATGCTAGCCAAACTGGTCTCGAACTCCTGACCTCAGATGATCCACCAGCCTTGGCTTCTCAAAGTACAGGGATTACAGGCGTGAGCTGCCGCACCCAGCCCATATTGTTTTTAATTTGCAATTCCCTGGTGATTAGTGATCTTGAACATGTTTTAATATATCTATCAGGCTTTTTATGTCTTCGTCTGAGAAATAGGTTCTCTAACCACTTTTTAATTCTTGCTATTGAGGTATTTCAGCTCCTTCTATACCAGATATTAACCTCTTACCAGATATACGGTTTGCAAATATTTTCTCCCATTCTATAGGTCATCCATTCATTCTGGCAGTTGTTTTCTTTACTATGCAGAACTTTCTAGTTAGATGTAATCCAATTTGTCTATTTTTGCCTTGTTATCTGTGCTTTTGGGTCATATTTAAATAATCTTTGCTGAGACCAATGCCATAGAGCTTTCCCCCTATGTTTTCTTTTAGAAGCTTTACAGTTCCTGGCCTTATACTTGAGTCTTTAATTCATAATTCATTTTAAGTACTTTTTTATCCACGGTATGCAAATATGGTCTAATTTCATTCTTCTCCATGTGGATATCCAGTTTCCCCCGCGCCATTTATTGAAGAGACTCTTTTCCTTATTGTGGTACCTTTGTCAAAATTCAGTTGAATGAAATTGCATGGAATAAATTCTGGGCTTTCTATTCTGTTCCATTGGTTTATCTGTTTTTATGCACTGTGCTGTTTTAATTACTATAGCTTTGCAGCATATTTTGAGATCAGGAAATGGGATGCCTCCAACTATTTTCCTTATGCTCAATATTCCTTTGGTTGTTAGAGTCTTTTGTGGTTCCATACAAATTTTAGAATTGTTTTTGCTATTTCTGTGAAAAAAAAAAAATCACTGGAATTTTGACAGGGATTGCATTAAATCTGTAGATCACTTTGAGTAGCATAAACATTGTCATAATATTAATTCTTCCAGTCCGTTAACATGGGCTTTCCATTTACTTGTGACTTTTAATATTTATTTTATTAATATGTTATAGTCTTTAGTACCATGTGTTTTACTACTTTGGTTAAATGTATTTATCTGAATATTTTACTTTTTGTAGATATTGTAAATGAGATTGCTTTCTTGATTTGTTTTTCAGATAGTTCATTGTTTGTATATTGAAATACTATAGATATTTGCATGTATATTTGTAACCTGAAACTTTACTGATTTTGTTAGTTCTGAGAGTTATCGGATAAAAAATTTTAAGGATATATATATATATAGTTATGCAATCTGTAAACAGAAACAATTTAAGTTGTTCAATTTGGATGGCTTTTTTTTTTTCTTTTTAACTTGCCTAATTTCTTGAGCTAGGACTTCCAGTGCTATGTTGAATAGAAGAGGCAAGGATGGAAATCCTTGACTTGTTCCTCATCCTAGAGGAGAAGCTTTCAACTTTTTACTGTTCCGTATGTTGTTGGCTTTGAGCTTGTTGTAGATGGTCTTTATTGTATTTAGGTACATTCCTTCTGTACTTAATATGTTGAGATGAGAGTTTTTATCATGAAAGTATGTTGTATTTTGTAAAATATCTTTTCTGCATCTACTGAGATGATCGTAGGCTATTTTCTGTATTCTGGTAATTTGTTGTATGACATTTATTTATTGTTTTGCATACGTAGAACCATCCTTACATGCTAGGGATAAATCCCACTTGATCATGGTGAGTGTTCCTTTTAATGTGATTTGAATTAGGTCTGCTAGTATTACATTGAGAATGTTTGCATCTATATTCATCAGGGATATTAGCTTGTAATTTTCTTTTGTGTAGTGTCTTCATTTGGTTTTGGAATCAGGATAATTCTGGAATTCTAAAATGAGTTTGATATTTTCTTCTGCTCTTTAATTTTTGGAAGAATTTCAGAAGGATTGATATTACTATTTTTTTTTTTTTAATGTTTCGCAGAGTTCAGTGGCAAAGCCCTTTGGTCCTGGGCCTTTCCCT
>NW_012121154.1:2367696-2372552 GCF_000951035.1 Colobus angolensis palliatus | reverse complement strand
TCCTTCCTTCCTTCCTTCCTTCTCTCTCTCTCTCTCTCTTTCTTTCTTTCTTGGAGTCTCACTCTGTCTCCCAGGCTGGAGTGTAGGGGTGCAATCTTGGATCACTGCAACCTCCACCTCCCAGGTTCAAGCGAGTCTCATGCCTGAGCCTCACAAGTAGCTGGAATTACAGGTTTGCCCCACCATGCTCAGCTAATCTTTGTAATTTTAGTAGAGACGGGGCTTCAATATGTTGGCTACGCTGGTCTTGAACTCCTGACCTCAAGCGATCCACCTACCTCGGCCTTCCAAAATGCTGGGATTACAGGCGTGAGCCACTATGCCCAGTATGGGCATTTCTTTAATGAGACACCTTTTGTTACTGCTTCAGTCTTCTTAATCATAACTAGTCTATTCAGGTTTTCTATTTCTTCATAATTTAGAATATAGTCTTGGTAGGTTACATGGGTTTAGGAAGTTATACATTTCTTCTAGGTTATCCAAATTGTTGACACACACACACAGACACACACACACACAGACACACATATATATGTTGGCATATATAGGCATATATATATAAAATATATAAATATACATATATATAAGTTTATAATGGCTTTATTAATAATTCCCCAAACAGAAAGCAGCCAAGATATCCTACAAAAGGTAACTGCCAACAAAGCATGTTATATGTATGCAATCCAATATTATTTAGTGACAAAAAAATTATTGAGCTATTAAGCTACAAGATGTCAAAAATCTTTTTAAAATAATTTCAAATTTTATTTTAGATTCAGGGAACACACATGCAGGTTTGTTATGTGAGTATATCGTATAACGTTGAGAATTGGGGTAAGACTGATCCTGTTACTCAGGTACTAAGCATAGTACACAACAGTTGTACAGTCTTTGATCTCCTTCTTCCCTGCCCCCTATTAGCCCCAGTTTCTATTTTTTCCTAGTCTGGCATGTGGACACCCACAGATGGTCATAGCTCTGAGGTCAGGGAACAGGCAGGGTTGTGAGACATGGTGGCTCCTTTTTTGAAGCGGCAGAAGAGTAGCTACTATGTGAGGCAGAAGAGTGTATAGCCATGTCTTGTACTTGAGTTCCTCCATAGGAATGGCTATTGGTCACCTCAGTGGCAAGCAATGCTGGTATCCTCTGTGAAAACAGGCTGCTTGGGACTGCGGTGTTTCCCAAGTATGGTTAATATTGATAACCTTCACCTTTCTTCTTTGCTCCTTGCTATCTCCTGCCCTCTGAGGTATGCCAATCTTACCAAGAATCCTACTATGTAGATGTCATCAATATGCTTGCTCTACTGTGTTGTTCCAGATTCCTTATGGACCTTTGAGCCCTCTTTGAGCTATTCTGTTTTGTGAATTGCTGTATGTATTTGTTTGTAGGGGGATGAGGCAGATATATTCTATTCCACTATCTTGGTGACATCAGAGTCAGATCTTTTTAAATAAATGGGCATTATACTCATCAGTTTGCTCAAAAAACATCTTGACTAAAAGGAGAATAGATTCTTATTAACCTAATTGCCATAAAAAGTAACAACACTTAGAGTTTCTGGATTTTGTGGGAATCAGTGAGACTCTGATATTATTTAAAATGTTTTATTTTACAAAAACAGAGCTTCTGAATTGTTAATAAAAGTGTGATAAGGAAGACAAGACTATTTTTCATAAAACCAGAAAATAGAACACTAAATCAAAGTCAACATGGCTATAAGGAACTAACTATAATAAATTCCATTTATGAGTTAATTCATGCTATGTAATTAATTCTTGTTCTGAAGCATCTTGGTTCAATAGTTTGTTTCTATAAAAGCTGTCTGCTTCTAGATAAAATGGAGCCTTGAAATTCTGACTCAGTCCACTGGTTTAATGTGAAAGTTATCTAAGTGATGCAAGCTCAGAAACCTGTACCCAAGGAGACCCACTGAAGCTTAAACACATATTTTTGTAGTACCCAAGTTTAAATCGCCTGCCATAGTCCCTTCCCATGAGAATCTGACACTGTCATTTTTTTTTTTTTTTTTTTTTGTGAGAGACACAAGCTGTTGTGTAGCATATATACAGAACTTTTAGGCAAGTATCAGAGTTAAATTAAAACTATCTGTAGATAACAAGAATTTAATAAATATTACTAATTTATTACTGCTAATTTTAAAATATGGAATGTGTGATGAGGGATCATAATAAGAATAATACAATCAACAACAAAATTTGTTTTCTTCTGTGGCATGCACAACAAAGATACTAAAGTCATTACAAAAAAAAATTAGACAAAGTATCTCTAAGAATAGTGATTAAGTATATTTTCAAAGACCTCATTGAATTTTATATCTGATGTATTAAAATTGATGAGTGTAACTTTGATGGACAAACTATACATTGAGATATATAATATTCAGAAACATAACTTTTAAATATGTCAAGAATATCAGAGAGAGACTCTGTAAGACGAGAGTAGGCCTAGCTACCTGTATTTTTATAAAATGTCATGGGTAAGTCTGATGCATATCCCCAGTGACCTAGAAGATGCAAAATTCAAATGGAAGAAGTTGAGTTGTGGTTAGTAAATATTTTATATACCTGAGGGGGTTCCAAGATGGCCAAATAGGAACAGCTCCAGGCTACAGCTCCCAGCGTGAGTGACACAGAAAAGGGGTGATTTCTGTATTTTCAACTGAGGTACTGGGTTCATCTCACTGAGGCATGTCAGACAGTGGGTGCAGCCCACTAAGCGAGAGCTGAAGCAGGGTGAAGCATTGCCTCACCTGGGAAGTGCAAGGGGTAAGGGTATTCCCTTTCCTAGCCGAGGGAAACCGTGACACATGGCACCTGGAAAATTGGGTCACTCCCACCCTAAAACTGTGCTTTTCCAAGGGTCTTAGCAAATGGCACACCAGGAGAATATATCCTGTGCCTGGCTAGGAGGGTCCCACGCCCACGAAGCCTCCCTCATTGCTAGCACAGCAGTCTGAGATCTAACTGCAAGACAAAAGCGAGGCTGGGGGAGGGGCGCCTGCCATTGCTGAGGCTTGTGTAGGTGAACAAAGTGGCTGGGAAGCTCGAACTGGGTAGAGCCCACTGCAGCTCAGGGAGGCCTGCCTGCCTCTGTAGACTCCACTTCTGGGGACAGGGCATAGCTAAACAAAAGGCGGCAGAAACCTCTGCAGATTTAAATGTCCCTGTCTGACAGCTTTGAAGACAGTAGTGGTTCTCCCAGCACGGAGTCTGAGATCTGAAAACGGACAGACTTCCCCCTCAAGTTCCCTGATCCCTGAGTAGCCTAGCTGGGAGGCACCCCCCAGTAGGGGCAGACTGACACCTCACACGGCCAGATACCCATCTGAAACGAAGCTTCCAGAGGAATGATCAGACAGCAACATTTTTGCTGTTCAGCAATATTCTTCTGCAGACTCTGCTGCTGATACCCAGGCAAACAGGGTCTGGAGTGGACCTCTAGCAAATTCCAACAGACCTGCAGCTGAGGGTCCTGACTGTTAGAAGGAAAACTGACAAACAGAAAGGACATCCACACCAAAACCCCATCTGTACCTCACCATCATCGAAGACCAAAAGTAGATAAAACCACAAAGATGGGGAAAAAACAGAGCTGAAAAGCTGAAAATTCCAAAAATCAGAGCGCCCCTCCCCCTCCAAAGGAACGCAGCGCCTCACCAGCAACAGAACAAAGCTGGACAGAGAATGACTTTGACGAGTTGAGAGAAGAAGGCTTCAGATGATCAAACTTCTCCGAGCTAAAGCAAGAAGTTCGAACTCATCGCAAAGGAGCTAACAACTTTGAAAAAAGATTTGACAAATGGCTAACTAGAATAACCAATATAGAGAAGTCCTTAAATGACCTGATAGAGCTGAAAACCATGGCACGAGAACTATGTGATAAATGCACAAGCTTCAGTAACCAATTCGATCAACTGGAAGAAAGCGTATCAGTGATTGAAGATCAAATGAATGAAATGAAGTGAGAAGAGAAGTTTAGAGAAAAAAGAGTAAAAAGAAATGAATAAAGCCTCCAAGAAATGTGGGACTATGTGAAAAGACCAAATCTACAGCTGATTGGTGTACCTGAAAGTGACGGGGAGAATGGAACCAAGCTGGAAAACACTCTGCAGGATATCATCCAGGAGAACGTCCCCAACCTAGAAAGGCAGGCCAACATTCAAATTAAGGAAATACAGAGAATGCCACAAAGATACTCCTTGAGAAGAGTAACTCCAAGACACATAATTGTCAGATTCACCAAAGTTGAAATGAAGGAAAAAATGTTAAGGGCAGCCAGAGAGAAAGGTCAGGTTACCCACAAAGGGAAGCCCATCTGACTAACAGTGGATCTCTCAGGAAAAACTCTATAAGCCAGAAGAGAGTGGGGGCCAATATTCAACATTCTTAAAGGAAAGAACTTTCAATCCAGAAATTCATATCCAGCCAAACTAAGTTTCATAAGTGAAGGAGAAATAAAATCCTTTACAGACAAGAAAATGCTGAGAGATTTTGTTACCACCAGGCCTGCCCTATAAGAGCTCCTGAAGGAAGCACTAAACATGGAAAGGAACAACTGGTACCAGCCACTGCAAAAACATGCCAAAATGTAAAGACCATCGATGCTAGGAAGAAACTGCATCAACTAATGAACTAACCAGCTAACATCATAATGACAGGATCAAATTCACACATAACAATATTAACCTTAAATGTAAATGGGATAAATGCTTCAATTAAAAGACACAGACTGGCAAATTGGATAGAGTCAAGACCCATCAGTGTGCTGTATTCAGGAGACCCATCTCACCTGCAGAGACACACATAGGCTCAAAATAAAGGGATGGAGGAAGA
>NW_012121154.1:2365585-2365956 GCF_000951035.1 Colobus angolensis palliatus | reverse complement strand
CACAGCCAATATCATGCTGAATGGGCAAAAACTGGAAGAATTCCCTTTGAAAACTGGCACAAGACAGGGATGCCCTCTCTCACCACTCCCATTCAACATGGTGTTGGAATTCTTGCCAGGGCAATTAGGCAGGAGAAAGAAATAAAGGCTATTCAATGAGGAAAAGAGGAAGTCAAATTGTCCCTGTTTGCAGATGACATGATTGTATATTTAGGAAACCCCATCGTCTCAGTCCAAAATCTTCTTAAGCTGACAAGCAACTTCAGCAAAGTCTCAGGATACAACATGAATGTGCAAAAATCACAAGCATTCTTATACAGCAATAACAAACAGAGAGCCAAATCATGAGTGAACTCCCATTCACTATTGCT
>NW_012121154.1:2321647-2363900 GCF_000951035.1 Colobus angolensis palliatus | reverse complement strand
GCACATATATACATATGTAACAAACCTGCACATTGTGCACATGTACCCTAGAACTTAAAGTATAATAAAAAAATAAGAAAAATATTTTATATACCTGACATTTTGATTGATAACACTGTACTATTATTTCTAATATAATTTAAATAAGCACTGCCAGGACTCTAATAAATATAGGAGAACAACAGACTATCTTGGACTTGGTTTTGATCAGTGTGTTATCTGTGGGTAAATACACATGATGGAGAGCATGAGCATTTAAATATCTGTAGAAATTTCTCAAAAAGCATACAATTTCAAACGTATTCATATTAGTAATATTTCGCCTACATAAATTTGACCTAAAGCCAAAAGTATTTATATTAATAATATCTTACCTATATAAACTTAACCTAAAGCAGGCTGTCTTCATATTTGGGAACTCTTCCATGGCAACCCTTAAAATTATAATATATCAAACACGCTAATTATTTCCACTATGTCTCTTTCTGTAATATGAAAGAATAAAATACTTTATGATTTTCCTGTTTTAAGCAGAAATATATGCTTAAAATTTTATTTTACTTTAAAAAAAATTTAGGATCCAATTTTGGAAGGCCAAATGAAGTTTTCAGAGTGTCTTTAAATAATAAAGATAAAATATCAAGTGCCAGAAAAACAACGTTTTGTTATGTATTTAAGTAAATGACAATAAAATAGTTTAAAATAAATACAGAAGTTATTAGGCTTGTAAATAAATTAGTTATTTTATAAATGAAAGAGAAACATTTGTTCTTTAAAAAAAACATGAATTGTTCTAAAAAAAACATAAAAAAAAAAGAACATGTAATAAAATCAACAAAGATTGCACAAAATTACCCTGGTAAACCACAGAACCTTTGCTATCTAGGGTTACATAGGACATAAGGAAAATCCTTTTATATTATAAGCGAAATAATTAATTACCAACCCAAAGGAAAAAATAAAAATCAAGCAATTTTTCTAAGATTTTAACGTATTTCATAGATTATTTTAAACCTCCTATCTAATAAAAAGCTAAATAAAAGTTACTAAATAAATCATTTAAAATAGATAATGTATTTATTATTTAGTAGTAGAGACCTGGTCCTGACAAGCAGCATGCTGTTTCTTCTCCCAGAATTTGTTTTTAACAATAATGTGAAAATTACACTTACCTCAGAGATGAAAGATTACATTCTAGAATTAAATATGATCAACTCTGAAAATTGTTGGATGGATGGGTAGTTATTGCTATAATTAACAATGTGATTCATTAACATAACTATTTTGTACAGCTATAGTTTTTCTTTACTTATGTAATGATTTACTAAATAATAGATGACTTTAAAAAGTCAATTCGCTAAAGGAAAATAGATATAGTTTTATCTATAAAGTTTCTATCTTCACTAAATCTGATAACAAGCTAAATTACAACTACTGAGCCATATCCTACACCCTTCAAATTGATGGTGCTGAGTGCAGAGGCTCATGCCTGCAATCCCAGCACTTTGGGAGGCTGAGGTGAAAGGATCACTTGAGGCCAGGAGTTGGAGACAAACCTGGACAAGAGAGTGAGACTGTTTCTCTAAAAAAATAAATAAATAAATAACTGATCATATCACTGTACTGCATCCTGGGAAACAGGGCAACACCCTGTCTATTAAAAAAAACTAAAATTAATGGTATAGGAATGAGACGGGAGATTATAGCACCTCATTTTCATTAGTCAATGGATAACTTTTTTTAGAATGTTCAAATTTATTCATTTATATTGACAGATAAAATTTTACTTATTTTGTAGACCATAATGTTCTGAAGTACATATGCATTGTGGAATAGCTAAATCTAGCTAATTATCATATGCATTACATTACATGATTATCATTTTGTGGTGAAGACACTTAGTATCCACTGTCTTATTTTTCAAGAATACAATATATCATTGGGTAACTTCCTTGTAGTACAACGTAATACTTTTCTGATTTTAAAATACCTATAATATGTTAGTTTATATTCCTTGTTTTCTTTTTTCTTTTATTTTCTAAGGAGATTGAAGTAAAAGAAAAAGGGATTATCTTCTAAACATAATCAATTCACCCATTTATTTGGAAGATAGAATATAAAAATTCAATAACTGTTCAATCGGTATAACCTTTTAGAAAACCTCAGAATTTTAAAAGCCCTTGAGATTACTGGATTTACTGACTTCTAATTACACCTGTAGGATAAGCAAATAGATGGTCATCATTACATTCCAAGATGTTAATAAGCACAATTACTGATTTTTGAAACATGTTTACATCACAGTGTAGAGGTGTAGAGCACCATGCATTTTTCCAGCTTTGTTAAAGTATGACTGACAAATCAAAATTGTAAATATTTAAGGTATACAATGTGATGTTTTGATATAAGTGTACATTGTGAAATGAATAACACAATCAAGTTAATTAACATATCCATCACCTCACATAGTTACTTTTTAATTTTTTAGCTGAGAACACTTTAGACCTACTCTCTTGGCAAATCCCAAGTAAAAAATACACTATTATTAGCTATAGTCATCATGCTATACATTACATCTCCAGAATTTATTCATCCAGCATAATTGAAACTTTATATGCTTTGGCTGACATCATACATTTTTGATTATATGATTCATAAATAAAACTGGATATTTTGGAAACTATATCTTTCTTGAAACATGACTCTGAACAAAGTCTTAAATTGAAAGCAATTGTGTCTTTGATGTTTATGAATTTACACCTTTTTTATTCAATAATTTGTTCATCACTGTTTTTTAAATTTTATATTTCATAAACAATAATTTTCACTGAGGGTCTGTGATTCAGGTTGTCTGAATCACAATGCAGCTGTGTGAGGACAGAGACATAAGCACTAGTGTCAGATTATATAGGAAACACATTGAATTCTGGTGTGATCATCCAAAAATTTAGACAGAAACCACTGAGCAAGAAACACTTTGAATTTTGATTAAAACTTTAAATCCAGGAATGTTTATGATTTTCTATCAGTCTATCTTTACAGTGTAAGAAAATATTAGAATTGTTTAATTAAATAAGGAATAAGAAAATGTAATTACCATAAACAAAAACATAAAGCAGACAGCACAGTGCCTGGCCAAAAGCAAGTGCTTAAGAATTGATAGAGATATTATTGTTACTCCCTTCAATTAACGTCCTAAAAAATGCCTGAATAGTTGAATCCTACATATACCAAGGAAGAAGATGGGAAACGTATTCTATGGCAACAGTTCTGTGTTGAATTTGGATGCCTCTTCACACTTGAAATGCCTGGTGGAAAGCATGACTCATGACACACTAATTTGTATGGCTCATAAAGCAGATTATACCCCCCAAAATAAAAACTTCCTTTTATCTAATATGTGATGAAATATTTTCAAGAAATTTGAAAAAAAAAAGCCATATTACTTAAATCTAAAGGTAAGATTTTGTAATGTATGAACCAATAAGTAAAAACTGTGAGGCAGAGAAATGTACCTTTCCTTAATGTTTTAGTCAAGGTTCTTTAGAAAGACAGAAACAATAATATACATACATATAAGGAGAGAAAAATAAATATATGAGAAGGAAATTCTTAAGGGAACTGGCTCACTTGATTACGGAGGCTAAGTCTTGTAACAGGCCATTTACAAGCTGGAGAACCAGGAAAGCCAGTAGCACGACTCAGATCAAGTCTAAAGGTCCAAGGGCATGGAGGCTGCTGGTCAAAGTTCCAGAGTCCAAAGGTCAAACAATCTGGAATTCTGATATCCAAGGTCAAAAGAAATGGGTCCCAGCTTCAAAAGAAACAGAGCAAGAACTCACCTTTCATTTGCCCTTTTGTTCCATCCAGACTCCTAGTTGATTGGTTAGTGTCTGCCCAAATTGACAGTGGATCCTACTCAGCCGGACTTAAACAACAGTTTCCTCCAGAAACACCCTCATAGACACACCGGGGGCAACCTAATTATTTTAATCAAATGCGAAGTCACCTGGGCTTCCTTTTCAGCAGAGAGGCATAGGCTCAGTGACTACTGAGGCATGGAGAATAATTAATGCAATTACTGAGAATAAAATGATGCTTCACCAGCTACCCGCTTATCCCTTAATTCAGTCAAATTGACACCCAAAATTACCCATCACAATGAACAAACATTAATAATGGGTTACATGTCTAAGTATCTACCACTTGGTAACATTATGCTGTGCTAGAGTCTTCAAACATCCAAATGTAGGTAGATTTGAAAAAAACAAAAATTAATCATTATTTAATAGAATATAAATGTACTGTAGACTAACAAAATGTAAATCTTTGACTCTTTATACAGTTGTATAAAGTGCTTAATAGCAGGCAATTATGTGTTTCCATTCCTCCAAATTATAATCATTTATTTATCCCCTCTTAGAGAAACATCAACATTTACCCTCAATCTTGTTGATACAGTTTTCTATATTCCAAATGTTATTGCTGTAATATTGTCGTAGATAACTTTAATGATTACTAAAGTAGATGTTCCAAATAATTAAGATAAAGTAATACAATTTATTTCCCAATATGTATGATGATTATTTATGGCTAAATATTGTTGGTCATTGGAAATTTTATCAATGTAGGCAGAGGGAACTAAGGATTTCCTCTTATGAGTTCTACTGATTTCCACAAAATATTTTCACCACATTCAAAGTAATTCTGGAAGGAGGAATCAGTCCTGTTCCTTGATGATAAATAACTCAAGTAATTATCAAGTGATTGTGTGGCAAGCCCAAACTATATTTTGCAAAGTACTTAGTTTCCTATTTTATGCATATATTTATAGCTGTATATACTTTAAAGAGAGTTTATCCATATGTTTCTGATTCATTTACACTTAACTCATCTAAATGCTGCTTTAAAAAGCATAGAAAATTAAGTAGACTTTTTAAGTCTATGTTTATTTTTTGAGAACTAGGAAGACAGAGTTTGCTAGTTGAAAATTAATTCAAGAAAATATAAATATTTTAGGCTTGGCATAAGACATTTTCTCTTCTGAGAATTTGCAATAATTAGATAAATTGTTTTTCCTTTTGTTCTTGAAAGCTAACCCACTGAATTCTTTCAGAAGGCTGAAATTAGACTGTGCTTCATAAGAAATCTCAAACCTGCAAGGACTTAGGATGATCCTAGAGTAGGTATAATTAAGAAATAAAGGCATTAATTTCCATGGTGGATTTAAGAGTATACTACCTTCATTATTATTATTTTTAGCTTTAAACCTCTTTTTTTCTTTATTTATATAGAAAATAACAGGTACAATAAAAACACAGTTATGTGATCTTAAGACCTGGCTAATTTGTAAATTTTTTTCTCCATGTTTTAATTCTTAGAAGGAGGTTAGCTCCTACTCTATCTGCTGTTACAATTTTATACAAGAATATATGGACACCACTTAAGAACTTTATTATAAACTTTTCTTCTTATTGAAATGATAAATTTTGTGCTCTAAGTATATTGTAATTTTCTGAAGAACAAAATATGAAAATTAGATCTAAAATGCCGATGAAATTGGAATTATTAGAAAGAGAATTATCTACAAATAATTCAAATTTTTTCACTTGCTTTCCTTGGTAAATGAATATAAAATGTACTAATATTGTTAGGTTTCCTTTTGAGTTTAAATATTAAATATAAAATTTTAAAGACAGTGTTCAGCAGTGTAACTCTTATCATATGTCTTTTCAAATTTTTAGTGGTATCAGTATTATTTGATTACCAATTAAAATTATTCTATAGCACTTAAAGAAAAAAAATACCTAAAGAAGTTTATATGTGGAATATATGAGGTTAAAAACATACCAGTTACTGAGCACAGGTAATAAGTATCATTAATGGCATCGAAATCAATTATAATTATTCATTACATTTTTGATTGGCTTTAATATTTAATATGAACTCTATCATACTTTATTCCATTGTTGTCATATGCTTTAGTTATTATTACTAACTATAGAATGTTTAGTTATTATTACTAACTAGTTATTACTATAGTTATTATTAACTAACAACTATAGAATGTTTAGTTATTATTACTAAACTATAGAATGTTTAATAAAGAACAGCAGTCATGAAATTCATTTGCAATTGGTAGAAGAAAATATATTTGTTTTCTATCTGTATTCAGTTAGAATTTAGATAATATATCATTAATGTCAACTTCATTGGGATTCTGGTCACACCTGTGTTAGTTTCCTTGGCCTGGCTTAATTAATTACCACAAACATGATGCCTTAAACAACATAAATGTATTATCTTGCAATTATAGAGTCCAGAAGTCTGAAATCATGTTGTCAGCAGGGCCATGCTCCCTCCAGAGGCATTAGAGGAGAATCCTTCCCTGCCTCTTCTAGCTTCTAGTGTCTCCAAGTGCTCCTTGGCTTGGGTTTTCATGACTCGGATCTCTACCTCGGTCTTAGCATAGCCTTCTTCCCTTTGTGTCCTCCTTTTCTGTCTGTCTAATCTCCCTCTGCTTCATTCTCATAAGAATAGCTGTCATTGGTCTTAGGGAACACCCAGGTAATTCAGGATGATTTCATTTTGAGATCATTAAGTTAATTATACATAAAAAGACCCCTCCACCCCCCACCCCAGTAAGGTCTTCACAGGTTGTAGGAGTGAGGCCATGAACATATCTTTTCGGGGAGACACTGTTCAACTCACTACCTGTCAGTAGATGAGTGCACTAGGTTAACAGTTCTCTGGCTAGTGCAGAAATCAAAGAGAGATGAAAAGCAACACTAGCCTGGATTTCTGGCAACCGCTACCCACTGTGTAAATCAGGATCCAATTAAGACAGAGAAACCACACTGTAACTTGAATGGGAAAAAGCTAATATACAGAATCAGTTATTATAACAGGATATATGAATAATGAGAGATTAGCTAGTAAGAGTTAAAGACAACTCTAATGAATACCGTAAAGCTGTAAAGTAACTGTAAAGAAGAAGGCATTACTTTTATATTTGAGGCAGGGCGAAAGAGAACCCTTCCCCGTCAGGGCTGAGATCTGAACTTTGTTATAGAGGGCATGGCTGTGATCACTAAAAGGGAGAGAAATTGCTGTGGTATCAGGCATACTGGCAGAACTTGTTAGAGAGTTCCTTTTAGCATGCCAGAAAAAGCCATTCATAAGTAAGTGTTATACCGGAGAGGCTCCAGTATGAAGCTACTGACTACTAGAGAGGTTTCAGAAGCCATGTTATGTAGGAACTGAGTACTAAGGAAGCCATCTGCACTACAGGAGCTGGCTGCTGGGGAACTTGTGTGCAAGAACTGTCCAATGAAACACCCCAGAACCAGGAAGAAAAACTCTTTACTCCTACCACTTCTCTTAAGCATCCTCAACTGACAAAGCATAGCATAGCGCTAGGTGGCCAAAAAAAAGAAAAAAAGAAAAAATAGTTAAATGGATTACCTCTGTTTTCATAGAGCAAGCAATGAAGAGTAGATTTAGATCTGAGAGGCAAGAGATTGATAAATGACAAATATTTGGAGAATAAAACTTGAATGAAACATGGTGTCTCATGCCTGTAATTCCAACATTTTGAGAGTTTGAGACCAGCCTGGCCAATATGGTGAGACCTTGTTTCTATAAAATACAAATTTAAAAATTAGCCGTACATGATGATTCACACCTGTAATCCCAGCTACCCAGGAGACTGAGGTGGGAGGATTACTTGTGCCCAGGAGTTCGAGTCTGCAGTGAGTCATGACCATGCCACTGCACTCCAGTGGGAGAGACCCTGTCTCAAAAAACAAAACAAAAAACATAATAAAAATTAAAAATTTAAAACAGGAAACTTGAGAATATAATTGGGAAAACTAAATTTGTGAAAGTCAATCATGTTTTATGTAGAGGTGAAGAAGAATTGATGGTGTGGATGGCATTTTCACAATCGAATTCTCTTGGTGAGTTCATGAAAAATGTATGAAATTTTTTACATGTCCTTTTCTCATACAAGACATTTGGCTCATCATTTCTCATGAATTATTTCTCTTACATTTCCAATGTTTTATTTCAGACCTCCAACTACCTTTCTATAGTTTTGCAATATAAATATGTTTTTAAATCGATAGTCTTAAATTATAACCTACCTGGCCATTTTCCCTATGTCTTCTGATGTCAAAAGGATGAGGAAATATGAGAACTATTTTATAAAATGAAGTCAAAAAAGAAACTTCGAGAAGCAAATACAACATGAAGAAAGACCTACAGGAAAGATTCAACTTGCAAACTCTTGAATTAAACTGGTTGCATAAAATGTAGTGCTGTGCAGGAATAAGCATTTAAAATTCTCACAAAGAACTGGACAAAATGGTCAAATTTTACTATGTTTTGATTATGTGAAACCTAAAAAACTACAACCATAAGCCTAAATTTACATATTCATATTTTTAAGTGCATACTGTAAAGTCTTAATTAAGTTGAAAACACATATTTATTAAAATGAGTATGGCACAGTTTCTGCTATAGTCTGGAGGTAAGAAAAATAGAAAATTTTATTTTTTACACATTAACTATATATCAAAAACCAGCGATAATAAAATAAACCCCTTGTGACTGAAAATGACTCACTTATAAATTTTTCTTTTAAATATTACTTTGCTGAATTTACCAAAAATGGTGACAGTTGATACTTTGTATGTGAGTAGAATTTGGGGTGTAAGCATTGATTTGTTAGGAAATAATCAGTTTCACTTGGCTTTCTAAGTAGTCTTCAGTGACCTTTACTCAGACAGATGGATTTGAGCACCAAGATGATTTTCCATTTCATGGGATAATGAGCAGTTAGTTAAATGAGCTATAAAGTACATAGTAATTGTGCCAGAACAAATTTCATTGTTTAATGATTTTGATATAGCCAAAGAATTCATCATTTTCCCTCTTATTCCATTCAATTTAATGCTTCCTTTGTTAGTTCAAGGAAGAAATTTAACAATCATGAGCAAAGATAAATTATTTTTTCTAATTTTTTTAAAAGTCTTTGTGAACATTGCTGCACTGGACCCATGTGGAGATCTAAAGAGTGGAATACTCCAAGGCACAGTCATATCCCTTTAGCTTTATGTAAATCTGATAGAACTATGATATCCGGTATCTTCACCACTATCCGTATATGGCTATTTTAATTTAAACTAAATAAAGCATAAAACATAAAATACGATTCTTCATTTGTACTAGATGTATTTCAAGTGCTTAGTAGATACATATTATCTGGCCATTACTGTATTGAATTATGTTCTATTAGATTCAACTTGCAAACTCTTGAATTAAACTGGTTACATAAAATATAGTACCGTTCAAGAATAACCATTTAAAATTCTTACAAATAACTGGACAAAATGGTCTAACTATTACTATGTTTTGATTATGTGAAACCTAAACATTTACAACCATGGGCCTAAATTTACTTACTCATATTTTTAAATGTACACTGTAAAGTCTTAATTGAGTTACAAATACATACTCATTAAAAGATGGATATGACACAGTTTCATTATACTAACATTAATATATTACTATAATGGCTATTATAGTTAACACTGCAGATTTAAATAATATTTTCAATAGCATGAAAATTTTTATTGGACAAGAACATTAAATCATGTTTTCATGCTTTTCCACCTATCAGAATTATTTTTTAAAACAAAACATTGGCCAAAAAATTAAATTTGTGGTAGTATTCTGTAAGCAATATGAGTATCATATTAATGTAATGTTTTCTAAACAAGGTGATAGTGATTGTTTTTATGACACATCATTTTACCTACTTTTGAAAGGGGGCATTAATGCAGAAAATATAACAATTAAGATATAATAATTACGATGAACAGAGTGTGAGAGTGAAATTTTTGTAATAATTTTATGTTACTCAAAAGCATTGATATCCTGTAATCCCAGCATTTTGAGAGGCCGAAGCAGGAGGATCACTTGAGCCCCTGAAGTTCCAGACCAGCCTGGGCAACACTGAGACCCTGATTTCTATTAAAAATAAATAAATAAATGATAAAAAATAGAAAAAACATGAAATACAAAAATAATGGAGATAGCTTTTTGGTTTGATCTGTCTTCCAATATCCTATTTACCAAGTTTGAAGAATAAGAAAAAAATTGTAACACAGAAACCCAGGACACAGGATTATACAAACTCCTGGTTCCATTGTGAACTGGGTATTTGTCATTTTATGTTTCTATTAAAATTGATATACGTAGGACAGAGACTTACATATGAATTATCTTCATCACTCTGGATCATGACTCCAAGATGAAAGCCTAATATGTCTGGCAAAACTGTGTGAAGGACTTGTTTGTTTGTTTGTTTGTTTTCCTTAAAGGAAGGCCTAAATTCTAGGAGCAGGTTTCCAATTGCCTAGATTGATGCTTCCCATCTGAAAACACACACAAATTTTGAATCTTATAATTTCTATGTGGATTGATTCGTATTACCCAATAAAAGATATGTTGAAGTTCTAAACACCAGAACCTCTGAATGTGACCTTATTTGGAAATGGGATCTTTGTAGAGGTAACCAAATCAAGATGAAATCCTACTGGCTCTGTCTGGGCTCTAAGTCCAATGACTGCTGTCTTTAAAAGAGGATACTTTGGACACAGGCTGATCAGACATACAGAGGTAGTATAGCTCTGTCAAGACAGAGACAGAAATTGGAGTTAAGCTGCCACAGGCCAAGGGTCATCAAGAATTGTTGCCAACCACCAGACACTAAATGAGACATGGTGGAATTCTTTCTTAAAGCCTTTGGAGGGAACAAGACTCCACCAACACTTTGATTGCAGACATCTAGCCTCCAGGAGTGTGAGAAAATAAATTTCTATTGTTTTAAGCTACCTAGTTTGTTGTATTAATAATTTGTTACAGCAGCCCTAGGAAACTAATGCATGCTCTGGTAGTTTACAAAGACTGTACCACTGAGAAGCAAAAGTGAAAGCCTAAAAGTCACACAGTTTGGCCCATAAAAGACTTACTACCTATGGAATGTGCCTAATTAGTGGTACTTCTTTGATCAGGCCTAGCATCTCTCCTTGTCCTTGGTTGTGATGTAAGGTGATGTACTTGTCTCTGCTTATAGTCATTATCAGTAAACTATAGCAATGTAATAAATTCAGTGAATAATAAGAATCTGAATTAAATTAATTAAGTTGACCTGAATGAATATCATCTTGATATCTTTATTCTTTCCACTTATCTATTGCATCACTGATTTTGAAGCATTTTGATTTATAATTTTATTTCATCTTCACAAACACAGTATGAAGCTGGAGAGATAGAACACGCAAAAGAAAGTAGTCTGTGCATTCCTTGAGGACATAACTGCCATTTTATGCTGAATATTTTCAATGAAAAATGCTATGTGGAAAGGAGATGATTTTTTTACCTGAATCTCCATTTCCCAGATAGAAGAGAAGCTAAGTCTAGAGTGGTAGATATGAATTTGAACTGTGCCTGCCTGTGACTCTATTTCTTTCTTTCTTTCTTTCTTTCTTTTTTGCTTGACACTTCATCTGGAAGTAAAGGTGGTTTATTTACTATGAATAGGCTATTTCTGCCATGAGTTCATGGGTGTTAAATGCATTTAACCTTTTCTTTAATAATTTCCAAATTACATCAAAATTTACTGATTCAATGTATGGAAAACATCCACTAATTTGGGAAATTAAAAAAGATATTTAAGCACAATGTATCCAGATTTCTTTTAAAATAATTCACCCACATAGGGAAGAGAGGAGAGGAACTAAATTTTCTCATTGTTTTGCTTTTATAAATTTCTAGAACAGAGATTACTATCTGTGGTACATTTGGCCAAAAAAAATTCAAGACTGAGCAAAATAAAAGTCCCTTCAGTGATTAAGATAGCAATATGCAGTGGTACAAAAGGATATTTAGAAGTACAACAAATAAACAATTTTCTCAAGAAGAGTAAGAATTAGTGTTCTGGGCACCTTTGCCACCCAGAGTGTTCATCAGGATATGATCAAATAATTCACATTTTTGTTTATTTGCCTGAAGGAGCTTACTCACCCTAAGAACAATCTTGTAAAAAGCCAAAGTGCGTATTTTACGCAATATAACTTCATACAAAACTGAAGCAAAGTGATCTCATGCAACACTGGATGGCAAATGGTGGGCTTTCTCTATATATAAAATAAATAGAAACAGAAATAGATGAAAAACAGCTGGAGTTCAGAATTATATGGAGTCCATATTTCCATGCACCTTTAGGTGTGATGTTATTTTGACTAAATGTTAGTATCCTCGAGGAACTTTCAGGTGCTTTGACTAATAAGTAGCTCCAGAGCCATCATAAAATAATGCACCGGGAAAGAATGTGCTCCACCCTAAAACTAAGTGCCCAAAATTCAAACAGTTTATTATGCCCAGAATGACTTACAAATAAAACATAAGTTCAGTTTTATAAGGCAACATAAAAGATTGTTACTTAAGAGGCAAACTGGTCTAGAAAGCTTTATTGCCCCCATAATTTATTATGGAATTAATCCACTGCATGTTTGCACCAGGTCAGCTCGCTGAAGGAAACCTGCATCTTATCGAAATCAGATTGAGAGGTACAAATTGAGAATCCCTAATGGAGTACTAAGCAGACTTCAAAAAGTCAAGCATATGGACTGTGTTATAGTTTCTGAATGGCTTCACTTGAGTCATAAAGTTAACCCCCACCTCTCCCCCAAAAAGCAGGGCTATTTTTCCTACCAGTCTGCGAATAATCTAGAAAGAAAAAATATTTTTTGTGAAAACACAAAAGCAAGTTATTTTGTTTCAAAATAAAGATTTCTTCAAAATGAGCTCTTGTTTTTCTACTCCTTTGGTTCCTTACTATCAGAATTCTGAAAAATACATTTGGATATCTCATCATAAAATATGATAGTTATACGAGCTAATACCTATGTTATTTAGCTCAATTTAGCCATTCTACAATGTAAACATATTTCAAAACATCATGTTGTACACAATGAATATGTATATAAAATTTTTAATTAGTAATCAAAAATTAAACAATATATTTATTTGTACAAAAATGTCAGAGGAAGTATGATAGAACATTTATTATTAGATCTTTAGAAAGATATCAATTACTTCTTCTTAAGATACAACAGTTTTATCCATCAAGACTTACTGACTGCAACCCTAAGGTGATATTTTATGGAATACTTGCTGACTGCAAAATACCAGATCAATCACATATTTAAATGATGCTCTTTTTAACAAAAACTTGCATTATACGTTAGACAAAAGATCAGCTTAGTGAATCAGAAAAACTGAATTTGGATACTTCATCACTTATTAATCATCTAAGCTATCATAAAATTCATTATATTCAACTCTAAATTAGGAAAAATAATAACTACAAGCCTTCTGAAGGTTAAATGTCAGTGAGAGGGTCAAATGAGATTCAGTTTATGAAAATATTTACATCTGTAAATTGTACTAACCTATAAGGCATTTTTATTAATAGATCTACTTAATCCACAAATAAATAATTCATGCAGCAACATTTAATACCATTTTAAACTTTCTAAAGAAAAGCATAAATCTTTAGTTAACAATGGTATCTTTTTCACATTTCAATAATACCTAAAATATGCCATGAATACATTAAGTAAATAGTATTTCCTTCCATAAATATATGCGATATACATACACAAATACAAACGTGTATATCCACATGTATGTTAACTTTACATTTATAGATACCAGTAAAATCTAGAAATTGTGTCTACAAAAAACATACAAGAAATATGTGTATATAATAGCCAAATCTCCCCTATCAATTCTTTTTCCTAAAAGTGAGTATAAAATAAATGTATTTCTACTTTAAGCATTTTTTTCTCAAGTGTTTTGTTTTATTTTGGATATCGTTATACGTATTATGAATAAGACAACAGGATGACAGTATTAAGATAAATCACCATGTTTCAGGGCATTAAGATAAGGTAAGAGGGGAAGGTGTTTTCCTTTACTCTCAGGTTTACATCCTACTTTATCTTTGATATCCGTTTCTTTATATTTTTCATTGTCAGTATTTTACTGACAAAACATTTTGGTAGCTTTAACTTTCTTTTAACAATCATTTTTACTTATATTGATTTATAAAAAAAGAGTTTAGCCTTCAATCATGCCATGAAGTATTTTATGTCTTTAGAGACTTGAAAGTCCAGCAATTTATTTTTCTCTGTCTCCTATGTGCTACTGCAAGCCTGGAATTTGACCCATAACTTCAACTAAAGACCCCATTCACCTATCACTTTTCAAAATGTTTAACCAAACACTCTTCACTAGTCAAAAGTCAGCGATAGGAGAGCCTCCTACTGTGCATCTTCAGTGTGGTGTGGCTCATTGACAGCAGGAGAGACGGATCTTGTTAAGCATATTTGATGTGGCCTGGATTGTGTCTCCTCTGCTTTACTGGTAAAGCCTTCAGCAGGTCACTGGCTGGGCCTTCACAGCTGAGTACTAAAGATGAGAAGTGTAAATGATGATTAAGTGTGGGCACGACTCTCAGATTTCCAGAGTCCCAGCCTCACAGGTGTTCGTATGGCAGCTGGAACTAAGGTCTCATTTTGTCAGAAGTTGAGTATCTGCTTTAATTGTGAAAAGTGTAAGGTATTGACTAAAAGGCAGTGGTTTTGCTGATCGATGCTGATGTAGAGAAAGCTGGGAAGTTTAACAAAATGTTTTAGAGAAAATCTTCTGGAGCCAGTGAAGTATAAAGGAAAATAATGGCATACTGTCTGAGAGAAAAGAATAACACTAACATATCGATGGTGCATTGAGCAGTATAAAGAATTACACCAAGATGGTGAAGAATATGAATGCTTTCTTAGGTGATTTAGACAATTGATGATATTTCACTAGTAATGAAATTGTGATGGCTATTTTCAAGTATTTAGAAGGGCTGTCTATAGAAGAGAGGGATAATTGTGTGTGTTTGTGTGTGTGTGACTGTGTATGTGTGTTTGTGTGGGGGGTGTGCCTGATTCCAGAGGACAGAATGTGGGCTAAACTGTGAAGATAATATGGCCACAGATCCAGTTCAAAATAAGAAAGAACTTCCTAGCCACTTGGACCATACACAAATGGAAGTTGGAGGTTATAAAGTCGCCATTATTGAAGTGTAAAAGTGAAAGTTGTGACTATTTTGTATGGTGGTTGGAGTGGCAATTCCTACATTGAATATGATTATGAATTGAATGAAATATATGATACTTTGATGCTAATATTTAACAGCTCTAATAGTAAATGAGATTTGAGTACACAGAGGAAATGTATTTTAGGCCAAATCCTAGGCCTAAAATACATAATAAATCCTTTCTTATTTACTCTTTCTTAGTAAATAAGAAAGAATATAGTTTTGGGAGTTACCAGGAGTTAAATCCTGGTATCTATATATTGGTCACTTGAGAAAATCACTTAAATGCTATTATAGCTTTCTCATACCTAAGTGAAAACTGGCATCAAATTGTAATAGTGGGGATTAAATTACTGGAAAGTTGATTACATTATAAGGACAGTGTCTAGCATAAAATAAACATTTAATGAAAGCTACCTAGCAGTACTACTTTCATCTAATATGTTTTGATATGTCATATGACTTTCAGTGCACCACTACACATGACATTTTACTCATGTAGCTGGTGCATGTGTGTCTGTGTGTGTGTGTGTGTTAACTGGATCCACCTTCCTTTCTCTTTCCTCCATCATTAAACGCAAGCTCTGGTTATGCTATACTGGCATCATGGAAACAGTCTAATCTCCTAAACTCTTCCTTTCACTCCCACTCCCAACTTGGTTTGAACTTTTCTCTCAAATTACATATTGGGCTCAATAATGCAATGCTCTTTTCAAATCTCCCTAGCTGACTCATCCTTTGAATATAAAAAAATCACTAAACATATACTGAATCATTATATTAGTTTGAAGATTAAATCCAATTATTTAATAACAGAATTATGGATTTTTCTGGTATTTGCCCTTAACAATAGAACCTCTATTTTTGTTGCAACATTAGCTGGTCTTTTCCATTCCACTAAACAGGCATGTTTGCCTCTTCTCCGTTAGTCCTCTGCTTGATGCCTTGAAGTTCTTACCTACACCACTCAGCTACTATGAGAACTGCCTTCTTTATTTACTCAGCCTAACCCTCTCACTCTAATACTTTCTGCAGAGCGTGTTTTCCAAGACGCCTTTCCAGATAAACACCAACCGCAGACCACCCTGCTCATAAGTTGATGCATATTTTGTTTTACTGAATTTATGTCTGCTGCTAGAGAATCTGCATAGTTTTCCCCAGAATCTTTTAATATATACTTTATTTTCTCTATAATTCTTATTATTGGGTAATGTATGCAATAAACACTATACACATAGCTGAGACTAAGTCTCTTAAATATTCACTGACCTTTTATTTGTGAGAAGTACTGCATTTTATAATTCATCATAGGATTATAAAATTTGAATCTGTAAAAGCAAAGCAATTATGAATAAAGGAAGTGGTTAAAGAAAATTTGATAATGTCTGAGAATGTAACAAACTATTAACTTATAAATGTATGTATGTATGTCTGTGTGTGTCTGCAAAGAAGGAGATTGTTCACATTACACAGAAAGAATATATATTCTTTATTAGCATGCAATTTTAGGTCTTTCTTAGGTAAATACAAAATAAAAGTTATTACAGGCATGTTATATATGGTGTTTGATGGTAAAGTAACTCCTGCCTAAAGAAAATAATTGTCTTTCCTATTTTAAACTAAATTTTGTTATAGCTTCTAGCATCTGATTTTTTTTTTAAGTACAGGGAAATTAATTTTTTCAATAATGTTTAAGTCAGGAAAATTTGAGATGAATATAAAACATTGTCCAGGAAGAATCACTATAATTAGTAAAAAGTATGTGTACAAGAAATACTGTGGTAGACAGAGAGTAATACCTCCCCAAAGATGTCCACATCCTAATCTTTTAGACGTGGGCTTATGTTACCTTACATTGAAGAAGAGTCTTTGCAGATGTGACCAAATTGAGGAACTTGAAATGGATAGATTAGCCTGCATTATCCAGGTGGCCCAGTGCAATTGAAGAGTTCTTAAAAGAGTTAGAGAAGGAGATGGGAAGATGAAAGCAGGGAGTTGGAGGATGTGATTTAGATTTAAAAATGCTCTTCTGCTGGCTTTGAAGATGGGGAAGGGGGTCATAAGCCAATGTATGCAACCAGCTTCTAGAAGTAAAAATGGAAAGGAAACGAATTTTCCTCTAGAACCTCCAGAAGGTATGCATCCCTATTGACAGCTTGATTTTGGCCTAATAAAACCAATTTTAAACTTCTGACTTCAGGAATAGTAAGATAACAAATTTCTGTTGTTTTAAGCCACTAAGTTTATGGTAACTTATTATAGCATCAACAGGAAAGTATTACAAATGCTAGCTAAAGATTTTGTTGTGATAATTAGCTCCTGTAGAGAAGTTTAGAAATAAGCCGACCTAAAATTATGATTCAGTGGTGAAATTTGCCTCATGAAGAAATTGTCAGGAACACAGGAAAAAAGAAAAGATGAAGCAAAAAATTGTGTTTCTTCCTCATTTAGATAAGTCTGCCTTTGTAAGCTGTAGCAATGGCTGGCTTCATAAACATGTTGCCTGTCCAGTCATACAGGGCCCAAATTTACAAAGGCCATATGCTTGTGTAAGTGCTCTGTTGTCATTTTTAAAACTTTAAACAATTCTTGAATTAGGCAACTCGAATTTTCATTTTGAAATGGCCCCTGCAAATTATGTGATTAATCTTGGCGGTAGTCTTACTGTTTTACAGTAATGTCAATACAATATTCACTCAGAAAGACAAGAATTATAAGTCACAACAAAAAAGAAATAAAAGGAAAAGAATAAGAAGGAGAAAAAGAAGAAAAACAAATAAACGCAACATCACTATAAAATATTCTGTATATATAACCTCTCTCCCCTTCTAAATCTTTATGCAGCATTTATGTAACCAATAATTATGATAGCTCAGTCACGGTCACCTTCTATGTAGTGGAGTTAAAAAAGTAAAATGTATTTCTGGACTTTCAATTCAATATGCATGTACTGAACTCCATAATATTGTGATATAGTTAAAATACTACAGAAAAAAACACCATAGAACAATTGTATAGCAAGTAGAATTAGTATTTTCAAGGCTACGAGATGCCATCCTAGGAAAATAATTACAAAATTTGAATTAATGAAAAATCCATAAAAACAATCAATCACAATAAAATGAAATCAGTAAGGAAAGTTAAACCTGATGATATTTGTGTAAGATAAGTAACATTATAAGTAAGATAACTATACATTACAGAACCACTTATCATCAAAAAGAAAAACTTTCATAACCAACTTCACCCTATCATTATATAAAAGTTTCCTGATTCCTGAAATCCTAAGCCAGACTTAAATCTTAACTATTAACAATGAAAGACTATTGCACATTAGCCTTTCCTTTCTGGAACCTATGTTAATCTAAATAAAATATTTAAATCAGCAGGTCAAGCAAAGATTCTAAATATGGAATAGCAATTTATAAATTATATATATATATAATTCAAATATATATATTTGAATATATATTCAAAAATATGTGCAAACCTATTGTTTCATTTGTTATATAATTAGGGAAACAAATAAGCATAAGTTAAACTAATAAGAAAAAATATTCATTTAGAATATATACTAGAAAGTTGCATAAATAATAGCAACTTATTTTAGGGGAGAGGCTATAAAACAGAAATCACAAAAGTACAACTTGTTAATACTTAAAACCAACCTTACTGACATAATTAATAAAGCCCCTTTGCAAGGCTATCAAATGAAAGGAAAATATTGTATTTGGCTGAACCCAAAACAAAGCTGATACTTCAAAATATTGCCTAAAATAGTATTTGAATTGAAAAATCATTGAATTGAGGATAAAAGGTCTGTGTTTGATGGCCAGGTATCTTTCTGTGTTACTTGAATGGTCTTTTTTTTTTCCTCTGGCTTTTAATTTTCTCATCTACAAACAAGAAGTCTAGACAAAATCATTTCTAAGGTGTTTTCCAATTCAGTTCAAAATCGCTTCAAAGAAAATTTTCCAAAGAGAAAGTTGTTGCTTCTATGACTGGTTGAAGGTTAATAAACCATGGGAGTGAAGACCTTGCTTTTCAAATTCTATCACCTCTTACATGAGAATAAATTTAAACGTTTCTCAAGTCCAGAAATGATCTAAGAAAATACACTAAAATTTAAGTTCCATGGACATACCTATTGTGTCAATAATTTAGACTCATGCAAAAATCTGATTCATATTAATAAGTAAAGAGTTGCTATTTGGTGAAAGATAATTTTCTGTTAAAATTTACGAATAGTTTAGTTGCTTGACTTTTCATACCAATGAAGCCTTAGTTTAACAATCAACATCATGTGTTATCAGAAGTCTAGTGTCAAACTGACAGTCAGATTATTTATTTTTCTAACCACAGGCAGGAAGAACATTTCTAAATGAATTATTTATAACTCCATCTTGAATAAAATGTCTTTTTTTTTCCTATTTAAAACAACCCTTACAAAAATGTTTATTTGAGTTTAAGAAGCAGTTTACAATTCCCTACTAAATAAAGCCCACGTATTTTAGCCTGTCATTCAAGAGCCTACACAAACTGGCGCCAACCTATCTTTAGAGCTTTATCACCTACTACCTAGTTTGACACATCCCGAACTTCTGAAACAATTAACTTGCTAAATATGTTTTGTGTTTTCCTGCTTACCTTCTTTGTTCAAGCTACTCCTCTTGCCATAAATACCTTCCAAGTCATCTTTGCATTTCCAAGTCTAATCTACTTCAGGTCTAAGATTTAGTGCTGAATCATAAATAAAAACATTCCAGAGCTAGAGCTTGTCTACATATCCATCTTCCTTTACCACATCAGTGTCAGAAATCATCTCAATTTTTTTTTTTTACAATTCTAAGATAATCTCTTCAAAACATCCTTAAGCTTATTTAGCACATCGAGATATTTATTTAAAAAATGTTGTACACATTTAGCTCTCTGATGTGTTTGAAAGCTTCTTGAGACAAGAAACCATAATTTTAGCTGTTTTATTCTCATGTCATAAAGTATTTCTTAGTTTGAGAATATGCACACCCAAAATAATACATGAATGAGTATATAACTTGTAAAAAGAATGGAGGGGGTCTTGTTGATTTAATTCTATAATAACAATATTAGAGGGTGAAGTGGATAGTCTTTTAACATCATGGTTCTATTATAACTGCTTGTACAGTCTTAAATGATTCAATATAACTGCTTTTAATTTTTAGGATATCCTTAGAAGATTTCATGTGAAAGTAAGAAATAACCAGATAAAACACTACCTTTTGAAATTCTTACAATCCTGGAAGACAAGTCATTACTCTTTAGTTCCCCTTTCCCCAGACTTTTCCCAAGGCTATAATAATGTTTTATTATTTATATAGAGATTTATATTTTCAAAGCACTTTAGAGCCATTAATTTGTAAAGCCAAACAACATACAGTAGAACAAGGTAAGTGTGATTAAATGCATTTGACAGATAAGAAAACAGTGATAATGCCAAAGTGGTTTTTTCACAGCCAGTGACAATCTGGAGTTTCCTGCTGTAATTTGTAAAAACAACAAAACAATATAACTGATTTTATTTATTTTATTCTCAATCCTTCATTTTCTTAGAGTTAGGAGCAAACTTGTGTTATTGATCTTTACTTCAAAAACATGACTAATTATAAGGTAAAGTTTTCAAATTTCTTTATCATAACTGTGGAGTAAGACTACCATTCTGTTTTTAGTTTAGATGTATGAAAATACTGTAATCAAACAGGTTAATTCTTTAAACATCACTTAAAAAGTAATAGTACCTGGATTAATCAAATGAAATCTATAACTCCATATTATAGTATCGGTCATTTGTATTGAGTTGAAAACAATTTTTCCAAAAGACTTCTGATTTTTCAAACTCTAAAATTAAGAACAAATACATATCTAGTTGATAAAAAAAATCACATATAAGATGTATTTATCTTCAGAGATATAAATCTTTGCCAAAGATAACTTCTCCTGTCAGAGTTCCAGGTCCCCACTTGTCAATGCAAAATTGATTTGAAAGTAGATTTTTTCCTTTTATGTTCAAGGTTGTGATTTGGGGCATTGTGATGATAAATTATTTAAATTCATTTTCTCTCTACTCTTGCACCAAACAAATCTCCAAAGAAATTGTCTGTCCCTAGTCAGGGTCTCAGGAAAGTAATGTTATTTTATCCCAGTGGGGATGAGAGTTTTTCAACTTTATTTATGGCTGGCATTTTTATGCTTTTTGACTCACACCACCACTTTCTCACTATGAAGCTATTCCTATTTCCTGAGAGAGGTTAAGATAATTTACTATTGCTGAACATATTTTTTGCTTACACTGATGCAAAGAATTAGACACATGACTCCTGTTAGCGTCATTTCTAATGATCCATAATGTAAAAATCAGGACTTTGCATAAAAAGCATCTGCTTCCTTTGATTCAAAACCAAAAAGTAGGATGGGGCCAAGATGGCTGACTAGAAGGCTTGGCATTCGGTGCTTCCCATTGGAAAACAAACAAACAAAAAAAAGCAGAATAAGCATTCACCCGCAACCAAGGTATCCAGATTCTCTCATCAAAATTGACTAGAAGGCTGACTTGACCCACAGAGAGAAGGAAGAGCAGTGTGGTGCGGTTGCCCACGGGAGAGCCCCAGGGAGAAGGGGAACCCCTTCCCTCCAGTCAAAGGAGGCAGTGAGTGAGCAGGCTACCCAGACAGGGAAACTGACTGTGCAACCCATGGATGAGAAGATACCATTCGCAAACTCAAGCCACGGGGACCGAGCATCCCGACCTCAGATGCACAGATTCTTACAGCCTCTCAGCTGGAATCTGCTTAAGCCTACTGAACTCCTCTGGAAAGGAGTGATAAGCACCGGCTGTGGCTGCCTGCTGTCTAAGCCTAAGCTGTTTGAGCTCCTGCAGGGAGGGGCAGCACTGGGACTCACAACTGCATAACATGCTAAGCTCCCTGGGCGGCCGAAGGGTGGCACCCATTTCTATAGCTCCAGGTTGCAAGCTTGTCCCCAGAGCCCAACACACCAGTTGTGGCCAGAGTGCCTCTTCAGGCCTAACCCGGATCCATCCTTCTTCAGTGGTGGGGGAGGGGCTTCCATGCAGCATCTCCAATAACTCAACCAGAGGCTCAGGGAAATAATTTGGATCTTTCTGGGCCTGAGGCCCAAGGGGAAGGGGTGGCCACAGTCTCTGTGGACCAGCAGACTTAGCCTCTCCCCCTGGTAGTTCTGACGAATCTGGGCAGCCCAGACAACTGAGCTTCCCCTCAGTGAAACACAACATCTCTACCAAGGAACAAAGTGCTTCATTAAATGGGTCCTGCTCCCCATGCCACCCAACTGGTTGAGACCCTCCAACAGGGGTTGTCGGACACCATCCAACAGGGGTTGTTGGACATTCCTACCGTCATCAGGTTGGTGCCCCTTGAGGTCAGAGTTTCCAGAAGAAAGAGCAGACACCCATCTTTGCTGCTCTCCAGCCTCCTTGAATGAAATCTCTAGGTACGGCAGCGAATCAGATAAATAAGGCCTGAAGTGAATGTCCAGCTTACTGTAGCAGCCTTACAGAAGAGGGGCCGGACTATTGAAAGAAAAACAAACAAGCATAAAGTGGCAATAGCATCATCATCAACGACAACAAAAACCCCATCCAAGGGTCAGCAGTTTCAAAGGCTAAAACTAGACAAACTCACAAAGATGACAAAGAATCAATGAAAAAATGCTGAAAACCCAAAAAGCCAAAGTGCCTCTTCTCCTCTATGATAAAAGCGTCTCTCCATCAAGAGCATGGAACTGGACAGAGGATCAGATGGACAAATAAACAGAAGTAAGCTTCAGAAGATGGGTAATAAAAAACTAATGAGCTGGAAGAGCATGGTCTAACCCAATGCAAAGAAGCTAAGAACCTAGATAAAAGGTTATAAGAATTGCTAACTAGTGTAACCAGTTTAGACAGGAACATGAAACACCTGATGGAACTGAAAAACACAGCACAAGAACTTTGTGAAGCATACACAAGCATCAAAAGCCAAATTGACCAAGTGGAAGAAAGGATATCAGAGTCTGAAGACGACCTTACTCAAATAAGACATTCAGACAAGAATAGAGAAAAAAGAATGAAAAAGAATGAACAAAGCCTCCAAGAAATATGGGACTTCATAAAAAGTCCCATGAACCTGTGATTGATTAGAGTTATCAGAAGCAGACAGAGAAAATGGAAACAAGCTGGAAAACATACATCAGGATATTATCCAGGAGAAATTCCCCAACCTATCAAGACAGGCCAATATGCAAATTCAGGAAATACAGAAAACACCATTAAGATACTCCACAAGAAAGTCAACCCCAAGACACATAATCATCAGATTCTCCAAGGTTGAAATGAAGGAAAAACTGTTAAGGGCAACCAGACAGAAAGGCTAGGTCACTTAAAAAGGGAAGCCCATCAGAGTAACAGTGGACCTCTCAGCAGAAACTACAAGGCAGAAGAGATTAGGGGCAAATATTCAACATTTTTGAAGAAAATAATTTTCAACCCAGAATTCCATATCCAGCCAAACTAAGCTTCATAAGCAAAGAAGAAGTCCTTTCCAGACAAACAAATGCTGAGGGATTCCATTACCACCAGGCCCACCCTGCAAGAGCTCCTGAGAGAAGCACTAAATATGGAAAGGAAAAACCAGTACCAGTAACTGCAAAAACACACCAAAATGTAAAGACCAATGACACTACGAAGGAACTGGTAGTGCATCAACTACTGTGCAAAATAACCAAATAGCATCATGATGAGAGGATCTAATTTACACATAACAATATTAACCTTAAGTGTAAATGAGCTAAATGCCCCAATTAAAAGACACAGACTGGCAAATTGGGTAAGGAGTCAAGACTCATCAGTGTGCTGTATCCAGGAGACCTATCTTATGTGCAAAGACACAAACAGACTCAAAATAAAGGATGGAGGAATATTTACCAATCAAATGGGCAGCAAAAAAAGCAGAGATTGCAATCCTAGTCTCCAACAAAACAGATTTTAAACCAACAAAAATAAAAAAAGACAAAGAAGGGCATTACAAAATGTTAAAGGGAACAATTCAACAAGAAGAGTCAACTATTCTAAATATATATGCACCCAATACAGGAGTACCCAGTTCATAAAACAGGTTGTTAGAGACCTGCAAAGAGACTTAGACTCCCACACCATAATAGTGGGAGACTTTAACATCCCACTGTCAATATTAGACAGATCAATGAGACAGAAAATTAACAAGGATATTCAGGACTTGAACTCCACTCTGGATCAAGTGGACCTGGCAGATGTCTACAGAACTCTCTACCCAAATCAACAGTATATACGTTCTACTCATTGTCATATGGCACTTATTCTAAAATTGACCACTAATTGGAAGTAAAAGACACCTCAGCAAATGCAAAAGAACTGTAATCATAACAGTCTCTCGGGCCACAGTGCAACCAAATTAGAACTCAGGATTAAGAAACTCACTCAAAACCATACAATTTCATGGAAATTGAACAACCAGCTCCTGAATGACTCCTGGGTAAATAATGAAATTAAGGCAGAAATCAAGAAGTTATTTTAAACCAATGAAAACAAGGAGAAAATTTACCAGAATCTCTGGGACACAGCTAAAGCAGTTTTTTGTTTGTTTGTTTGTTTGTTTGTTTGTTTTCTGAGATGGGGTCTTGCTCTGTTGCCCAGAGCTGGAGTGCAATGGTGTGATCTCAGCTCACTGCAACCTCCACCTCCTGGGTTCAAGTGATTCTCCTGTCTCAAACTCCCAAGTAGCTGGGATTACAGATGCATGCCACCATACCCAGTTAATATGTATTTTTAGCAGAGACAGGGTTTCACCATATTGGCCAGGCTGGTCTCAAACTCCCGACCTTGTGATCTGCCCGACTTGGTGTCCCAAAGTGCTGGGATTATAGGCATGAGTCACCATGCCCAGCCTAAAGCAGTCTTAAGAGGGAAATTTATAGCACTAAATGCCCACATCAGAAAACTAGAAAGATCTCAAATTGACACCCTAGCATCACAATTAAAAGAGCTAGAGAGTCAAGAGCAAACTAAACCAAAAGCTAGCAGAAGAAAATAAATAACTAAGATCAGAGAAGAACTGAAGGAGATAGAGAAATGAAAAACCCTCCAAACAATCAGTGAATCCAGGAGCTGTTTTTTTGAAAAAAATTAACAAAATAGATAGACCACTAGCTAGACTAATAAAGAAGAGAGAGAAGAATGAGATAAACACAATAAAAAATAATAAAGTATATATCACAACTGACCCCACATAAACTACCATGAGAGAATACTATAAATACCTCTGCACAAATAAACTAAAAAGTATAGAAGAAATGGATAAATTCATGGACACATACACCCTACCACGACTAAACCAGGAAGAAGTTGAATTCCTGAGTAGACCAATAACAAGCTCTGAAATGGAGGCAGTAATACATAGCGTACCAACCAAAAAAAAGCCCAGGACCAGATGGATTCACAACTGAATTCTACCAGAAATACAAAGAGGAGCTGCTACCATTACTTCTGAAACTATTCCAAACAATTGAAAAGGAGGGACTTCATTTTATGAAGCTACCATCATCATGATATCAAAACTGAGAAGAGATACAACAAAAAAAGGAAACTTCAGGCCAATATCCCTGATGGATATCGATGCAAAAGTCATCAATAAAATACTGGCAAACCGAATACAGCAGCACATCAAAAAGCTTATCCACTACAATCAAGTTGGCTTCATTCCTGGGATGCAAGACTGGTTCAACATATGCAAATTAATAAATGTAATCCATCACATAATCAGAACCAATGACATAAACCACATGATTATCCCAATAAGTGCAGAAAAGGCCTTTGATAAAATTCAACATCTATTCATGTTGAAAACCCTCAATAAAATACATATTGATGGAACATATCTCAAATTAATAAGTGCCGTTTATGACAAACCCACAGTCAATATCATACTGAATGGGCAAAAGCTGGAAACATTGCCTTTGAAAATTGGCACAAGAAAAGGAGGCCTTCTCTCAACACTGCTATTCAACATTGTATTGGAAGTTCTGGCCAGGGCAATCAGGCAAAAGAAAGAAAGAAAGAAAGGGTATTCAAATAGGAAGAGAGGAAGTCAAGTTGTCTCTGTTTGTAGATGACATGATTGTATATATAGAAAATCCATTATCTCAGCCCAAAAACTCAAGTTGATAAGCAATTTCAGCAAAGTCTTAGGATACAAAATCAATGTGCAAAAATCACAAGCATTCCTATACACCAATAATAGAGAGCCAAATCATGAGTGAACTCCCATTCATGATTTCTACAAAGAGAATAAAATACCTAGGAATCCAACTTACAAGGGATGTGAAGGACCTCTTCAAGGAGAACTACAAACCGCTGCTCAAGGAAATAAGAGAGGACATGAACAAATGGAAAAATATTTCATGCACATGGATAGGAAGAATCAATATCATGAAAATGGCCATTCTGCTCAAAGTAATATACAGATTCAAAGCTATTCCCATCAAGCTACCATTGATTTTCTTCACTGACTTAGAAAAAACTATTTTAAATTTCATACGGAACCAAGAAAGAGCCTGTATTTGCAGTTACCTCCTCCACTGAAGGCTTAAACCCCTCAACATCATCCATGAGGGTTGGAATCAACTTCTTCCACACCCTCACTAATGTTGATATTTTAGCTGCCATTCATGAATTACAAATGCCCTTAATGGACTCTAGAATGGTGAATCTCTTCCAGAGAATTTTTAGGTTAATTTGCCGAGATCCATCAGAATAATCACTAACTGTGGCAGCTAAAGCCTTACAACATGTATTTCTTAAGTAGTAAGACTTGAAAGTCAAAGTTACTCCTTGATTTATGGGCTGCAGAATAGATGCAGGCATGAAAACAACAGGAATCTCCTTGTGTATCTCCATCAGAGCTCTTGGGTGACCAGGTGCTTACGCAATGAGAGGTAGTAGTATTTTGAAAGGAGTTTTCTTTGTTGTTGTTGTTTGTGTTTTGTTGTTGTTGTTTTGTTTTGTTTTTTTTCTTGAGCAGTAGTTCTCAATAGTGGGCTTGAAAAATTCAGGGAACTATACTGCAAACAGATATGGTGTCTTTAGGCTTTATTGTTACGTTTTTAGAGCACAGGCAGAGTAGATTTAGCATAACTCTTAAGGAACCTAGGATTTTTGGAATGGTAAATAAGGATTGGTTTTAACTTAAAGTCATCAGCTGCATTAGCCCCTAACAAGACAGCCTGTCCTTTGAAGTTTGAAGCCAGACATTGCCTTCTCCTTTCTAGCTATGAAAGTCCTAGATGGTATCTTCTTTTAATAGAAGGCTGTTTTGTAAAAATCTGTTGTTTAGTGTATTTACCTCCATCAGTGGTCTTAGCTAGATCTTCTGTATTACTTGTTGCAGCTTTTACATCAGCACTTGCTGCTTCACCTAGTACTTTTATGTTGTGGCAATGGATTCTTTCCCTTAAATTCATGAACCAACTCTGCTAGCTTCAAATTTATTTTCTGCAGCTTCCTCACCTCTCTCAGACTTTATAGAATTTGAAAAGTTAAAGAAAAGTTAAGGCTTTACTCTGGATTAGGTATTGGCTTAGGGGAATGTTGTGGTTTGTTTGATTTTCTATTTAGACCACTACAACTTTCTCCCTATTAGCAATAAGTTTTGTGTTAGGCCATTCTTGTGTTTCTATAAAGGAATACCTGAGGTTGGGTATTTATAAAGAAAAGGGGCTTAATTGGCTCAGGGTTCTGTAAGCTGTACAAGTATGGCACTAGCATCTGCTTCTGGTGAGGGCCTCAGGAAGCTTCCAATCACAGCAGAAGCCATGGCGAGCCAGGATATCACATTGCGAGAGTGGGAGCAAGGGAGAGAAAAGGGGGAGATCCCAGACTTTTAAACAACCAGGTCCCATTTGAACTAACTGAGCAATAACTCACTTACAAGGGAATGGTGCTATACCATTTATGAAGGATTTACTCAGATGATCCAGCCACCTCCCACCAGGCCCCAGTATTGAAATCACATTTCAGCATGAGATTTGGAGAGGACAAACATCCAAATTATATCAAGGGTGTTTTGCTTTCTTATCATTCATGTGTTCACTGGAGTAACACTTTTAATTTCCTTCAAGAACTTTTCCTTTGTGTTCGCAACTTGGCCAACTGGCTGGTACAAGAGGCCTAGTTTTCAGCCTATCTTGGTTTTTGACATGCCTTCTTCACTAAGCTTAATTAGTTCTAACTTTTGACTTAAAGAGAAAGACTTGTGACTCTTCCTTTCACTGAAACTCGTAGAGGGCATTGTAGGTTGTTAGTTATCCTAATTTCAATATTGTTGTGTCTCAGGGAACAGAGAGACCTGAGAAGGCGGAACAGCCTGTGGGTGGAGCAGTCAGAACACACACAACATTTATTGATTAATTTTGCTATCTTTATTGGCATGGTCCATGGTTTATGGTAGTACAAAACAATTAAAATAGTAACATTAATGATCACTTGGCACAGATCACTTATAACACAATAATAATGAAAATATTTGAAATACTGCAAGAATTACCAAAATGTGACAAAGAGACACTAAGTGAGCATATGCTGTTGGAAAAATGGTGCTGACAGACTTAGTCAATGCAGGTTTCCCACAAATCTTCAAATTGTGGAAAATGCAGTATCTGCAAAGCATAAGATAGTGAAAGACAATAAGCAGGGTATACCTGCACCTGCTGCTTTGCTACACACCTGTACCCTGGCTCTGGAACTCCTTCTAGAATCTTTGAGAACGCAGGTGTTCAACCCTTTCTCCTCTCTGATACTGTTCGTTAAATTTGTGCTTGCATAAAAACAAACAAACAAAAAATTAAAGGTCTTCTGCACAGCAAAAGAAACTATCATCAGACTAAACAGGCAACCTATAGAATGTGAGAAATTTTTTGCAATCTACCCATCTGACAAAGGTCTACTGCTCAGAATTTACAAGGAACTTAAACATATTTACGAGAATAAAACAACTCCATCAAAAAGTGGGCAAAGGATATGAGCAGACACTTCTCAAAAGAAGACATTTACACAGGCAACAAACATATGAAAGAAAGCTCAGCATCACTGACCATCAGGGAAATGCAAATCAAAACCACAATGAGATACCATCTCATGCCGGTCAGAATGACAATTACTACAAGTCAGGAAACAATCAATGCTGGTGAGACTTTGGAGAAGTAGGAATGCTTTTACACTGTTTTCAGGAATGTAAATTAGTTCAACCATTGTGGAAGACAGCATGGCAATTCCTCAAAGATCTATAACCCCAAATACCATTTGACCCAGTAATCCCATTACTGAGTATATACCCAAAGGATTGTAAATCATTCTACTATAAAGACACACACACACATATGTTTACAGAAGCACTCTTTACGATACCAAAGACTTGAAACCCACCCAAATGCCCATCAATGATTGACTGGATAAAGAAAATGTGGGGTACATATACACCATGGAATGCTATGCAGCCATAAAAAGGAATGAGATCATGTCCTTTGCAGGAACATGGGTGAAGCTGGAAGCTATCATTCTCAGCAAACACAGGAATAGAAAACCAAACACCGCATGTGCTCACTCATAAGTGGGAGTTGAACGTTGAGAACACATGGACACAGAGAGGGGAACAACACACACCAGGGCCTGTTGGGGTTGGGGGGTGAGCGGATAGAACTTAGAGGACAGGTCAATATGTGCAGTAAACCACCATGGCACACATACACCTATGGAACAAAGCTGCACGTCCTGCACATGGATCCTGTTTTGTTTGCTTGTTTGTTTTGTTTTTGAAGAAATAAAGAAAAAAAAGTTTGCATATGCCCATATACTCAGGTGCTGATTCACACGCACAACACAAGAGGGGATTCAGGAATTTGGGCAGAAGATAGAGCCAATCCATGTAATTTTGGTACCAAATGATCATCTTTATCAAGCAAGACTTGAATTGGATATTGAACCCATACATTTTAACTCTTCTGCTAATTCTCCTATTGAATTTATTATGTACATCTAACAAAAACACAAAGGTTTATAACAAATCATTCATAAGAATATGTAGATTTGATCCAAATTATTCATATCCTTCAATAAAAATTCTTCCTTTCAATTCCACACTTTTTTTGGTTAATATGACTTCAGTCATATTTCATATATGCAAAAGAGTTACCAACACTTAGAGCGCTATCACAGACCTCAGGTGCCTAAGAAAACAACTTCCTCTAAAATGACTGATACCAGCACCTCTGTGTAAAAACACAAGGCTCATCCTCTGAAGCAACCAGCACAGGTTAAACTTTTAATGCTTTCAATCTACTCTCCTTTCAAGTATCTTGAGGGAAGTAAGAGTGTAAGGGTCAAACATACATCTGAGTTTAATTATAGGACACTGTATTGGGATACCTCTGAGACCTTTTTTCTTTCAAGTAACAGCATATGTTATGCTTAAAGGTGGAAAGGTTATTTTCTACCTCCACATCACTGGAAATCCAGACTTCTTACTGCATTTTAGATACTTTGATGTTTTCATTGAGTTGAAGTTACTAAAGAAATTGATTTAAGAGAGACTTCTGTTTTAGCAACATGATTTCTTCAAACAGCAAAATAATTGGCAACTGGCTGGCTCAAATAAGGTCTTTAAAAAGAGACACAAAGGGATGTCTATTTTTCCAGTCTTTACAATGTTAGTACAATCCTCCATAAGTCTGTCTCTAATATGTTAAAGAAAGTAGAGTTAATGAGCACAGATGAAAATTCACTTTCTTCAGTGGATGTACGAATATATATACATGCATATATGTGTGTATAAAGTAAAATGGGAAATGTACGAACTACACAGGTCTCTTGAAATTGCATATGCTGCTTAGTGACTTTAGTGTTTGTTTAACATCTGCTTTCATTACATAGTAAAATCCATGAGGCACTAATCACTAAAGATTACCTCTAGGTAAAGTAATAATAACACTCTGACCTATCCAGTTAATGTTTCCATTTGCTTATACCATACGGTGATTTTTTTAAAATGCAAGGTGGAAATGAAACAGCATCTGGAGAGCATTCTTCCCCCATCTCAACTATACCCTTCTTCCATCACCTAAGCACAAAAGTGCATTGTGTTGAAGTTTAAATATACCCACTCATTTCTTTTTGTTGACTGTCTACAGTGTGAAGACTTAATACATAGATTTATTTTCAAGTGAATTCTAAAGTACATGGTAATAGGCTCTAAATAAAATAAGCTGCTAAAATAGAAGCTATTTCTCATCCTATTCCTGCAGTGACCAGACAAGTTCCAACAGTTAATTTTGAGACAAAACAATATAAAGGTCTGTAAAAAGAGACATAAAGGAATGCCTGTTTTTCCAGTCTTTAAAATCATAGTACAATCCTCTATACTTCTGTCTCTAGAATGTTAAAGAAAGTAAAGTTAAATAAATGGACAGAGATGAAAATTCACTGTCTGAAGTGTATATATCATATATATGCATGTGTGTATATATATAGATATATATACATATATATGTAGAATGTATATAAGTATAATTTGATTTAATGTACCTTTTAGTATTTTTGTTATTTTTCTTTTTAATGAATTTTTATTTTAGAATAGTTTCAGATTTACAGAAAAATTACAAAGATAATATAGACACTTTTTATGTATCTCATACTCAGTTTCTCCTATTATTTATATCTTAAATAAGCATGGAACATGTCTTACAATTAATGAAACAATATTGATATGTCATTATTAACTAAAGTCCATACTTTTTTCTAATTTTTATAGTTTTTAACTTAATGTCCTTTTTTTTCATTTCAGAATCTCATCAAGGATACTATATTGCATTTAGTTAGCAGGTCTCCTTAGGGGCCTCTTGGCTGTGACCGTTTCTTAGACGGTCTTCTGGGTTTTCATAACTTTGACAGTAGTGTTCAGTACTGCTTAGATATTTTGTAGAATATACCTCAATTGCAATTTGTTTCATAGTCTTTTGATGACTAGACTGGGGTTACAGTTTCAAGAGGTAAGACAAGAAGGTTAAATTGGCATTCCTACCAAATCATATCAAGAGTACATCTTATCAATATCACTTATCACTGTTGATCTTCACCTTGATCACCTACAAGGCTGAGGAGGTGTCTGTCAGTTTTCTGCACTGTCAAGTTACTCTTTCCACCCCTTACCATTTGTACTTTTTGGGAGGAGGTCGCCACATATCACACTTAAGGAGTAGGGAGTTATATTCTAAATCCCTATTGAGGGCAGAATATTTACATAAAATAATTAGAATTCCTTTATATGGAAGATTATTTTAATTCTAATGTCTTTATTTCTTCAACCATTGCATTATATCAGTATGGTCACATAGATATTAATTTAATACTTTATAATCCAACCATTTTTCTAGTTTTGGTTACCGTTAGTTTTTTAAGTAGTTTCTGTATCCCTTTGACATATACCCTGTGTGTATAGGTCACTGCTATGTTTGTTGGGACTACAAGATGCTCCGTCAGGATCATCTTGAATATGTTCCTTCACTTAAATCAGACATTAATCCAGGAATCCCTGGTTTCTTTTATTGGAATATGGTAATAGAAAAAAAAATGGCGCTAGGCGAGGTTTTGGTTTTGGTGAGGAAATTTAGATACATATATAATGGAATCTTGAGTAATCTACACACTAACTCCTTTTTTGTTGTTTATATTTAAGGGAGCTATTATACTTTACCTCTAGTTTAAAAGTGATATATCAGAAGTTATATTCTCTGTTGCAATAAACATATTTGGTATTGACAAGATAAAGATGGAGAACAATTTTTGATATCACAACCTATGCAAATTAACATACTCTTATGACCATTTTAATGTTCAATCATGACTTTTTTTTTAGTTTATTGCTATCATGGAAATGAAACTTTCTGACTTATGTGAGGAAAAGCAAAAATTAATTTTTAAAATGTTTCATGATTGGTGATCCTAAATTGAAACTACTTTGAAATTTTGAATAATAATACAACCATTAAGAAACTGCAAGCCATGTTAGGGTATGTTATAAATATTTTATCATTTCAAGTCACCACTTTCATGCCTACGTTTCTAGAAGTAAATTGCCATCGACATCACCATCGTAATCAATGCTAGAGATAAATTCTACTGAGAAATTGAAAAACATTTTATTTACTGTTCAGCACAGTTGGAAGGCAGGAAAATAACTATATACAGAGATAAACTCATCTAGCATGAACTATGTCTTTGTGTCACCCCAAGATTCATAATTTGAAATTTTAACCCCCAGTGTGATGACATTAGGAGGTGGATCCACTGAGAGGTTTTAAGATCATGAGGTTTTTAGATCATGATCCCCTCATGAATGGGATTAGTGCCCTTATAGAAGAGACTCTGAGGCCGAGCACCTGTAATTCCAGCACTTTGGGAGGCCGAGGTGGGCGGATCACAAGGTCAGGAGATGGAGACTATCCTGGCCAACATGGTGAAACCCCGTCTCTACTAAAAATCCAAAAATTAACTGTGCATGGTGGTGCGTGCCTGTAATCCCAGCTACTCGGGAGGCTGAGTCAGGAGAATCGCCTGAACCTGGGACTCAGAGGTTGCAGTGAGCCGAGATAGTGCCACTGCTCTCCAGTCTGCCAACAGAGTGAGACTCTGTCTCAAAAAAAAAAAAAAAAAAAAAAAAAGAAAAGAAAAGAAAAAGAAAAAAGACTCTGAAAATTTTGCTAGCCCTCCTTCCACCATGAGAGGACACAAAGAAAGGTTGGAAGTTTGTAAACTGAAAGAAGAGCCTCACCAGATCCCGGCCATGCGGGCACCCTTATCTCAAACTTCCAGCCTCCAGAACCTGGGAAATTTTTGTTTATAAGCCACCCGGTGTATGGTATTCTGTTATAGAAGCCTAACTGACTGAGGTATCATTTTTTTTTTTCAACAAAGTCTATTCCATAAGCATCCTGGTTGCCAGCCATACCCAATTTACCTTTTCTAATCTCTTTTTAAAATGTATAATAATTAAATTTCCCTCTCACATAGAACTGCAAGTGGTGGACTGACATTATTTTGTAAAATTCTGTGTAAAGTACATTTTGCATTTAAGTAGAAGGTCTTCTGAATTACTTAACATATTCTGTTTTTTTCCCCAGCCCTAATGTGGTTATTATTAAATTAGGAAGCATTTTAAAATAACTTAGACATTTATGTTTTGCTTAGATCTTTTCTATTATCTTTTATTATTTGATCCTAATGTCTACAGGGTTATTGAGCACTTTTTATAGAGACTTTTTTTCCATATGAAGAAACGAAAGCTCAGAGTTACTAAGTAATTTCCTGAGGACTTTAAGTAGTATTAGTGATAATTTTAAATCAGTGATAATTTCAGAACCCCCTTGAAAGCCCCCCAAGAGTTCTTCTCTTGGGAGAAATAGTCACATGTCTCTACCAGGACATAGAGCAGTCTTTGGATATGAGAAAAGGGAAAACTTTCCTCTGCTCTCAGAGTTAACACGGGAAGACTGAGGGGGTGGCAGATTCTGGGGTGGCAGATTCTGGCCAGCATGAAACTTAGACTGGAAGGTACTCAGTGTTTGCTCAGACTGAAGTGCTAGCAGAAGGGGGCAGGCAGAAGGAGAGAGTGGCTCTGTATGTATAAACTGAAAAGGGTTGCCTAGCTAAGATAGGTTTTAAAGTGGAATTCTAGGGCATAGATAAATGAAGTATTAGAATAAGGCATTTTTATCCTCCTTTTGGAGAAATCACAGCCTAATTACCACAGTGGCATAGCAAGTCACAAAAATATTTTTGTTCTGTAGATAGAGCCACCCAAACACCACATCACCAGCCATTAGTGATGGCTCATGTATAGGTCCAAATTATCTAGTGATGTAACAAGAACCACATAAACTGAGCTACATCTGTGTTACAACAGATATTTGTGCTATAAACTGATAATATAAAATTTCATATGCTTAAAAAATGCCTCTGAAATCAAATTAATGTGTCCATTATGTCTCAAAGGTATGATAAAGTTCCTTACATAGGCATCTGTATTAATGTAAAACTTTATCCTTCAAGACAATTTCATTTAAAGGGAGAATAAAGCAGAAATTGAAGATCAAAATTTCAGTTTAACCTGAGTATACCTCAGTTCATATAGATAGATAGATGATAGATAGATAGATAGATAGATTTGTTGATATAGTTTGAACTTGATACAGTTTTTCTTCTCTCACTGAAATCTTTTCTTCACTATATCACTTTTAAATCTAGCAACAACTGTACATTCCAAAGTAATTTTTTTCAGAGTCGTATAAGTAATAATTCCAATGTCCCTATTGCTAGTATTATTATGCATTCTATCAAAAGGGTAACATTAATATTAATCAAACACTAGAGAAAATAACGAACTATTTTATTATAGGAGACAATCATCAGTTTGTCTTCTCATTAAATATGAAAACTGTGGTAGCAGTGCCATTTTATATTGGGAAATTTAAAAATGAATCTCTTAAAATAATTTTTATTTGCAGAATCTCTCTCACATCCTTTCAACCCCGAATATACTAAAAACATACAGGTATTGAGCATCACGTTGAGCAAGGCCAAGAACATATAGATAAATGAGGCACCATAATTACTCACAAGGAGATTCTAAACTAATGGGATGAGAAAATGAAAATAAATCACAAGGGTGAATGCAGCTTTTAGAAAAAGACAAAGGCATGGAGGCAAAGCTCAGGATTCAGATCCAGAACACTGTGAAGTACAAGTCTTATCAATCATTACCTTTTTATTTATTCAATGCAATCACCCAGAATATTGAATTTTAGTTGACCCTTCTGCAAAATGGGCTTTTATGTGGAATCAAAGGAATACTTTTTATATAGCTCAACATAACTTGAAAAATACTGCAAAATACAAGCTGATAGGTTTTGAAGGATGGATGGTAACTTTATTCAATTGTTAATGATAAGGAATGCATTATATCTGCACAAGTGTGCATTAATTTGCTAAGAAAGTGGTAGTGGAAGCTGGAAGACTTACAATTGCAGAAAGCAAGAAAGAAGACATTTCCAGAGTAGAAAACAGTGTGGAAAAGGCATGGAGAATGTAAAAAGTAGGCTGTGTCTGGAAACACAGTATGATTGTATTCAGGCAGAGAATGTGGACCACAAATACTGGGTTAGTGGAAAGTCACTTGAAAAGATAGGTTCGGGTCATGATGCTAGGGCCTTACGTACATGAAGAAATAATCTCAATGCAATTTTCAATATGATAGGTAACAAGGAAGTGATTCATGAAATAGTGACACAATCTATTTTGAATAGAAGAAAGACACAACTAACAGCAACATTAAGGTTGGATTGGAGTTCAGAGAAAACAGGGTGGAAGAGGATTACAATCACATGAGTGATGTTGAACTACCGTAGGAACAGTGTGAATGGTACAGCTACTGAGTGAGAGACCCTGATGACTCTGAAATTCCAATTATTAGTGAAGGCCTCACTCCAAACAGCTAGACCTCTTTATTTAACCATGAAATATAAATTTTCAACTTGTGATCTTAATAGTATCTCAAATTCAACATTTTTTTTTTTGCCATTAGTCTTCATACTCAGTTGTGTAATGCCCTCCTCTTAGCCTCTACCCTGGCATCATCTATTTTAAATATGTTATATAATAATGCACTCTGCATTGCTGTCAGAATGCTTTTTCTAAAATAAAAATCTCCTTGCTGAAAGACTTCAGCGAGTGACTTCCCATTACATTAATGGTCTATGCATTAGTATGTCTGCTAAGACTCCTCATGATCTGATACCAAGCATCCCTCCTGTCTCGTACTTACCCTTGTCCATCATGTACAACCTCTTCAGTCCTTTCATGCTTTTTAAAATATTGAGTTTTTGTTAATTTTGGCCTTTATACCTCTTCTTTATTAATTTTATTTTATTAAAAAACAGTGATTGTTCCATACAACATTAACCTACCATAGTCTGCCTTTAAGTAAAACTATACTACATCTTAATTTAGAGAGGCATTATTCTTATTTCTCTCTTCTTGTTTGCATTATTATTGTCATATAATTTATTTTTACATGTATTAGAAAGCTTCTAGGAAAAATTATTTTTCTTTAAATACTTAACTATCTTTTAAAAATAATTTTAAATGAATTAACTATTTTATGATCGCATATATCTAGTGCTATTTATTGTTCTGGTAGTTGTGAATTTCAATCTGCTGTCATTCTCCTTCAGCCGCAAATATCATTTTTATATTTCTTGTAGTACAAGCCAGCTGCTGATAATTTTTTTTTTCATCTTTGCTTGAATTAAAATGTCTATTTGGCATTCAATTTTTGAAACTTTTTTCCAGATATAAAATTTTATTTTTATTTTTTTCTCTTATTACTTTAAAGATGTCATTTCACTATTTTGGGTGTGTGTGTGTGTGTGTGTGTGTGTGTGTGTGTTTTCTGTTGTTAGTTTGCTTTGCATTGTTTCTGATGGGAAGGCAGCAGTAATTTTTTTACAGTGTATATAAGGTGTTCTTTCTTCTGGTGGCATTTAAGATTGCCACTTTATGATTATTTTCCAAAATGTGAGTCTAATGTGCTTTGGATTTGATTTATTTTATTATCCTGCCTGTGTTTTGTTGTGCTCCCTGGATCTGTGCATTTATATATTTTTTATTCAATTTGGAAAACTCTTAGCTAGTATTTTTAAAATATTGCTTTTACTTCCACCTCTTCTATTTTTTGGAATCCTGTTATACTAATTATATTAGACTAGTTGTCTTATATATATTGTCTCATTTATGGAGGATTAGTTCCTTCTTTTCTTTCTTCCCTCCTTCCTTCCTTCCTTCCTTCCTTCCTTCCTTCCTTCCTTCCTTCTCTCTCTCTCTCTCTCTCTCTTTTCTTTTCTTTTTTGAGAACTTGGTCTTGTTCTGTCACCCAGGGTGGAGTGCACTGGTGTGATTAGGGCTCACTGAAGCCTCAGTTGATCCTCCCACCTCAGCCTCTTGAGTAGCTGGGACCTCAGGCCACCACCAACATGCCTGGATAATTTTTGTATTTTTAATAGAGATGGATTTTTGCCATGTTGGTCAGGCTTATCTCGAACTCCTGACCTCAAGTGGTCTGCCTACCTCTGCCTCCCAAAGTCCTGGGATTACAGGCATGTGTTGCTGTGCCCGACCTCCTTCTCTTCTTTTCCAGACATTGTTTATTTTTCTCTCTGTGCTTCAGTTTAGATATTTTCTATTTTCCTTCCATACAATTCACAGATCTTTCTTTATAATCTGTTGCAAACTCTGTCTAGGGTTTTTTTTTATTTATTTATTTTTGCATATAAGATATCACATATTTAGAATCTGGAAGTTCCATTTGATTCGTTTTAACAGTTTCCATTCCTTTCTTCATTGAATGTAAATATTCTTTATAAAGCTTGAACACATTTAAAATAGTTCTGCATGCCTTTCTCTGATTTCATCATCTCTGTCACTTTTGGGTCTATTTGTATTCCTTTTTTTCTTCTGGTTATAAGACAAAGTGTTTTGTCCTTTGTATGCCTTTTTCTTTTTTTTAATCATAGGACGACCATTGTAAAGGTGGAGTTGTTTAGAGTCTCCCTGTTGTTGGTTTCCCTTAATAAGGATTGACCTTTGTGCCAGCAGGCAGTTTATTTACTTGAAGATCAGCTTAATCATTTTAATAGTTGCTTTTCATGATTTTAAGGTGCGCTCAGCATAGTTGTTACAGCTAGCTTAACCCTACCACTAATATAGGGTATGTAATGGATGCCTGGTGTTCAAAGAAGTCTTTCCATTTGAGCCAGTGTGTATCCTTTCATTCTTAGACCCATGAAAGCTCTGGTAGTTATTCATATAACTCCCAGTGGTCACTTTTTGCCACGTATTGTGAAGTCTCATCCTATAGATGCATAACTTAGTATTGAGCAAAATCTTCTAGGGGATCAAAAAAAATACGTAGCTCTTTCTATGAACGCTCTCTTCTTTCTGGTATTCAGATTGCAAATTCCAGCTGTCCAACCTCTGTGAACTCTAATTTTTCTCTCCTCAGCTCAGCAAATATGTTTTATTTGTTTTCAAATATTGTTCTCTGTTTAATGGTTTGGAAAGCATCTCCAGGAAGAAACGTAATTTTAGAACTTATATGGCTTATTTTTCTATTCTTAGGGATCACAGTCTTGCAATACTTTTTGTCCAATATCAGAATACCATATACTCTCTCTTATTGGTGCTTTTGAAAAACAGAAATTAAAAACTTCCATATAGTCTAATTAATGTTTTTTCCTTATCTTTTCCTACTTCAAAGTAATAAAGATACTCTCTTATTTTTTTTCTTAAAATTTTTTGTTGTGCTATCTTTCACATTTAGTTTTGCAATGGAATTGATTAGTGGATTGATGTGAAGTAGGGTTCAGTTTTACATTTGTTTATCAAAATAATCCAACACTATTTATTGGAAAGACACTATTTTCCCCATGAAACTATAGTATTTTCTTTGTTACAAATTAGATGAGTGATCTGTAAAAGTATTTTTCTTAACTTTATATTCTATTTAATTCTTTAGTACACCTAATGTTGCTTCAAAACCACTTTTTCTTAAATATTATTGCTAAATAATAAGTATTCATCTTGGTAATATAAATCTCCTATATTTGTTCTTTCTGGATTTTTTTCTTTTTGTTATTTCAGTACCTTTTAAATTTCAGTATAAATTTTAGAATCAACTTGTTATGTATGCAAATATATCCTGCTGGGCTCTTTATTAGGATTGTATTATATCTCTTTATATATTATGTGGGTATATATATATACACATGTGTATTACATATATATAAATTTGGAGAGGATTTATATCTATGCAATATTGAGTATTCGATGTATTTTGTTTGTTTGTTTGTTTTTGAGACAGGGACTTGCGTTGTTACTCACCCTGGAGTGTAGTGGCATGATCATTGCTCGTGGCAGCCTCAATCCCCCTAGGCTCAAGCGATCCTCCCACCTCAGCCTCCTGGGTAGCTGAAACCACAGGTGTATGCCACCACACCTGGCTAGTTTCTATTTTTTTTTTTTTTTTTAAGAGACAGGGTCTCACTATTTTCCCTAGGCTGGTCTTGAACTCCTGGGCTTAAGTGGTCCTCCCACCTTGGCCTCCCAAAGTGCTGTGATTACAGGTGTGAGCCATTGTGCCTGGCCTCTCTCAATCTATTAATATGGATTTTCAACCTCTTATCTAGATCTTAAAATTCTCTCAATAATGCTTTGTACTGTCTAGAGGTTTTTCATTATTTTATTAGATTTATTCCTAAAATGAATGTTTCTTATATTATTGTGAATGGCATTGTTTATTCATTTTTCATTTTGTGTATTGATACTAAATATAACAATTTTGACAACTGCACAGTGAATATAGCAATCAAGATGAATTATATATGGCTATATGTAATAAAGTGGATGAATCTCACAAATGTATTAGTAAACAAGAGAAGATAGACAAAACAAGGACTCTGGTATGATTATACTTACAAGAAGTACAAAAAGAGGTGATACAAATCTCTGCTGTTAAATGTCAAGCTAGTGATCACATTTGGGGTGTCATCACTATAAACTTCAAATGAGATTATGAACCGATAATGTCCTATTCCTTTATTGGAATGCTGGTTACATGGATGTTTTCAGTGAGTGATAAGTCAGGAAACTGTACAATTATGTGCATATTTTTGTATATTTTTGGTGAAAAGTAACAAAATTAAAAGGGCGGAGATGAATCTAGCTTCCAATTTACCTTTACTACTTACCATACTTCTTGTTTTAAAACTTATGTGCTACATAGAGAATAAAAATGGGAAGAATCAGCGATGGGGGTGGGGAGAGGTATAAACCTTGGGGATGGCTTTGCATGATTTGTACACTCTATATTTCTCAGAAATGCCCAACCTATGACATCTTTCCTTGTTTCATTTTGAAACAGCTGGCTGTAGTTGACTTCCTTCTAAATTACAAATATTTTTTGACTACTAAGTCCCTAGGGAGAAGCTGGGATGGGAGCTTCACTGAAAACATATTTGCTTCGCCAGTGACAGTCACGCAAAGCCACGGTAGGGGTGGGAGACAAGGCAGCGCTTGGTAGTGACAACAACTGCTAAGTAGAGGCAACACATAAGGGAACATAGGTCAAACTTTATGGAAAAATGTTAACACACTACATTCCAGTTTTATCTTAGGTACTGGGATGGCTTGTATTCTGTCCTAGTAGTTGCCATTAAAAGCATGCTAAATAGCCATGTGATAAGCATTAGAGAATTTCATGTTTCAGAATTGCATTTTTTTCTCAGATAAAAAAAAGTACAAAATAATGCAACTGTATTTTGTTCTATATATTTATTTATGGCCTGCTCTTAGTGGATATATGAAATGAATTGCATTATGACAAACTCATGTGTTTAAAAATGAAAAAGCCTTCCAGCAATCTCTCAAGGATTTCAATCAGATTGTTGTAAGAATGTTTTTCTGTATCTTCAGTTTTGATCCATATGCATATAGTGAGGATATAGAATTCATCTAAATAACCATAGTACATGTCTACATCAATTTTAGCTCTGTTTTTAATGAATTTCCAGACTTGCTAACAGATCTTAACAAAATTATGGCCAAACAAAATAAATATAATTTCCCTCTCCAATTATAGCCTTAAGAGCTTATGCTAACTGTAAGTAAAAATGTACTAATGTCTAACCTGCACTCTTTTAAATTAATTAGCAATTCTTAGCAGAAAAAAAAAACTATCTAAAATAATCCAACTTTATTTAACCCCTGTGATTAAGAGAGCGAAATACATTTTGGACACAGGTATTCTTAGACATTTGGATTTGAGATTTTAAGTTTGTTTTTTTTTTTTTTTT
>NW_012121154.1:2316590-2321477 GCF_000951035.1 Colobus angolensis palliatus | reverse complement strand
TCACTGTGTTAGCCAGGATGGTCTTGATCTCCTGACCTCGTGATCCACCCGCCTCGGCCTCCCAAAGTGCTGGGATTATAGGCGTGAGCCATGGCGCCCAGCCAGATTTGAGATTGTTAAATGTAAATTAACAAAGAAACATACAACTACATTTGAAAGCTGTCCTTGAACTCAGCCTAATCATTTTACACTTAGTTAAGAATTTATACTTGGAAAAATCTTTAGTAAGAGTTTTTAATCTGCCTAGTTTCTTTCTAGTTCTGTAATAAATATTAATTCCATAGTAAGTAATCGTAATTCCATGATTCTATGTTCATCTTTCTATGTGTTATCATAAAGTTATATTTAGTAGTGCTATTGATTAGCCATTGTAATGGCTGGTAAGAATTTTTGTAACTATATTCCTTAACATTACACATCCAACACATTTAGTGTTCTGATTTAATGTTACTCTGCTACAGTGTTATTAAGTCATATCCATAAGTCTGAAAGGAATAACTACTTAAATGTTACTGTTACCCAATAATAATTACATATATTGTTCTAGCACCAGTTTCAATTATTACTTCTATTCTTGTATAGGGAAACCATTTTGAGTATGTTAAATTAATTTTCAGGACAGACATCAGCAAGGGGGTGGAATATTACTTTTCAGCATTTATACACTTACAGAAACATCAGTCTAAACAACTCTCCATGTGCAAATGTATCTTCATAAAAGCTAAGGAAACTAGGTGAGAGATCACAGTACCTGAGTTTAGCACAGAAATGTGAAAAGACACATGGAAGAGGGTGGGAAGGACTGTCAGTTTTACACTACCTGCAACACCCCTTTTACCAACCCCAGGAAGTACAGTATGGAGAAATACCCTCAACTTAGGGGAAGGAGAGGAAAGTGAGTACCGGACTTTGCCCTGGACTCCAAAACCAGGCTTGCCCCAGTAAAACTCACTGCCAGAAAGGTCCCTACAGCCCCAGATTCCAGGCTAGCACTTGAAGATTGAACCTCCAAGCCTGCCTTGGCACCAGATGGGATCCCACAGCCTCAGACCCTAGGCCTGCCCAGCAGACTTGACCTCTGGATGTGCCCCAGTGTGGGGACTCAATTGGCACTGGAATGGACCCAAAGCCCAACGTCGTTGGGGCCCACCCAGTTGCCCTGGGCATTGGACCCATCCCGGTGCTAATTGAGTCCCTGAAGACTGAGACCCTGGGCCTGCCAAGTTGGCCCCAGAACACAGCCAGCCCTGGTAGTCCTAGGCTTCAGGTTGTCCTTAGCACCAGGCTAGCCCCAGGGTACCAAGCTTCAATCCCACCTCAGCACAAGCCAAGCTCCGCAGACCTATTCATCGGGTCAGTGCTTATAGACCCAGCTTCTAAGCCAGCCCCTGCAGATACAAGCTCTAGGTCTGCCCAGCCCCAAGTGATCCCCTGTGGTCCTGGGCTCCAGGCCTACCAGAAATTTCAGAACAGCCCAGAGTCAGGTCAGTACACATAGCCCAGAAATCAGTCCTGCCTCAGCTCCAGGTCAAATCTCTTGGCCTCAGACACCCATGGACAAAAGCTCCAGGCCTTCCTGTACAAGGCCTATAACCCTACCCTTGAGTCTGGCCTCTGTGGCCCCACACTTCCCCAGACTCAGGTTCCATACCTGCTCAGCAGAACAAGGCTCATCCCAGTAGATCCCAGCATTGGACAAACCTCCATAAACCCAAAACCCATGATGGTCCCTGTGGACTCATTTTGCAGGCCAATCTTCACAACACAGGAACTCAGACCAGCCCTTGTGTACCTAGCCTTCAGATCAGCACCTTCATACCCATCCTCCAGGCTAGCTCAAGCAAACCCCGGATCCAGTTGAGTCCCCATGGTACCAGACTCCAGGCAAGCCCTGTAGCTTCAGGACAGTCCTGTGGACTCAGGATCCGGTCCATCCCAGCACATGCCTAGCCCCTGCTGACTCAGGCTCATGTTCCATCCCAATACTAGGTCAGCTACTGTGAGGCCAGGCTTCATGCTGGCTTCCACAGATACAGGCTCCAGGTCTGTCATCATGGACCCAGCTCTAGGAACACCACATGGACACAATCTACATGTCCATACTAGTAGATCCAGGATCCACACCTAACTGTGTACATCAGCTCTGGTCCTGCCCACCTGCTGACCCATGTACCAGGCTAGCCTTCCTGATGGCTGCAGCAGCAAGCCTGCTCATGGACCACCCAGAGAGCCTGCTTAGAATCTCTAGAAGAGCTGCTTGATGTGAGACATTAAGACGTTCTCAAACAAAGCCAGTCTTCAAGGACTAGAATAAAGCCTTAATTCTTCCAATACACAGACATTAACATAAGGCAACAAGAAACAAGGAAAGTCAAATAGACACAGCACTCACCAAATAATACGATAATCTCCCAGTAGTTGATCCAAAGATACAAACTGCCTGACAAATAATTCAAAATAACTCATTAAAAAATGCTCAGTAAACTTCCATAGGATACAGGGAAACAATTCAATGGAATCAGGAAAACAATAAATTACCAAAAAGAGATATTTACCAAATTATCAAAATTATAAAATTACAAAATTAAGGAAAGAGATATTTAATAGAGAGATTGAAATTTTAAAACAAACAAACAAACAAACAACAACAAAATCAGGCAATTTCTGGGGCAGAATATTAGAGTGAATGAAATAAAAACCACCAGAGAAAACAGTAACAGAATTGATCAAGCAGAAAAGAAGCTTTATACATGAATTTGAAGACAAGTTATTTGAAAATATACAGTCAGAGGAGAAAAAAATAAAACAAAAAGGAATAAAGAAATTTATTTTTAGAAATTTTTAGGACTTATGGAAAAATATTCAAAGGACAAATTTTCAAGTTATAAGAGTTCAAGAAGGAGAAATTAAACAATGGGTAGAAAGCTTTAAAACTTTAATTAAAGAAGCAACATCATACATTCTCCAAATCCGAAGCAACATAAATATCCAGGTACAAGAAGGTGGAGGTCTCCAGTCAAATTCAATCCAAACAAGACTACACCAGGATATATTAATTGAACTGTCAAAAATTAAAGGTAAAGAGAGGATCCTGGAAGTATAAAGAGAAAATAACTAATTCAGATCTAAGGGACTTTCAGTACGACTGTCAGCTTGTTCTTCAGCAAAAACCCCACAGACCAGAAGAGAGTGGCATGACATATTCAAAGTACTGAAGGAAAATACTGATAATAAAGAGTATGTGGCAAAAGCTGTCCTTCAGAAATGAAGAAGAAATAAAGACTTTTCCAGAGGAACAAAATCTGAGTGTTCATCATTATCAGATCTGTCTTACAAGAAATGCTAAAGGGAATTCTTCCAGATTAAAGAAAAAGACTCTAATAACAGGAAAACATGTGAAAGTTTAAAACTCACTGGTAAAACTAAGTGCACAGTCAAATAATGAATTCAGAATAATCCAATGCTGTAATGATGGTATGTAAATCACTTAAATTTTTAATACGAAGGTTAAAACACAAAACTATTAAAAGTAATAATAGCTACAATATTTGTTAAGGGACACACAGTATAATAAGATGTAAGCTATGACATCAAATCATATAATGGGGGATGGAGTAAAAGTATAGAGCTATTGTATGTGATAAAAATTAAGTTGCTATTGGCTTACTATATCCTGTTACAACTGTAAGGTATCTTATCTAAGCCTCATGGTAATTCCAAAGCAAAAACCTACAGTAGATACACAGCAGTTAAAATTAAGAATTCAAAAGACACCACTAAAGAAAATCATCTAATCATAAAGAAAGACAGCAATATTTCTAAAAAAGAGAGAAGAACCTATAAAACTATCAGAAATTAATTAACAAAATGACAGTAGTAAGGTCTTACTTAATAATTACCTTGAAAATACATTGATTAAATTTTCCATAAAAATATAGCATTGCTGAATATATATATATATATATGTATATATAAAGACCCAAAAATAAACTGAGACTCACTTCATCTTCAAGAGCAAATATGGACTAAAAGGCAAAGAATGGAAAAAGATTTCCCACGCAAACAGAAACAAAAAGAGAGCAGCAGTACTCATGCTTATGCCAGACGAAATAAGCTTTAAGTCAAAAACAGTAACAAAAAAGAAAAAAAAAGAGAGATACAGAAGGTTATTGTATAATGATAAAGTGGTCAGTTTAGCACAATGATATAACAACTATAAATATATATATGCACCCAATTATCAGAGCATGTAAATATATAAAGCAAATATTAATAGATGTGGAGAGATAGACTGTCATGTAACAATAGTCAGGGACTTCAATAACCTGCTTTCAGCAATGAACAGATCATCCAAACAGAAAATCAATCAGGAATCATTGGACTTAAACTACACTCTAGTTCAAGTGGACCTCACAGCGTATACAGAATACTTCACCCTATAGCGGTAAAACATGCATTCTTCTTAAGCACACATGAAACATTCTCCAGGATAGATTATATATCAGGCTACAAAAAAAAAAAAAAAAAAAAAAACCTCAAAATTTTAAGAAAACTGAATAATATTGTGTGACTTTTCTTACCACAATAGAATAAAACCAGAAATCAGTAACACAAGAAATTTTAGAAAATTCACATTGAAATTAAACAACATAAACAATCCATGGGTCAAAGAAAAAAATAATAGAGAAATTAAAAAATTCCTGAGACAAGTAAAAATGAAAGTAAAATATAGAGAAGTTTATAGAATGCAGAAAAGTCATCTCTAAAAGGGAAGTTTAAAGCAATAAATGCAGGCCGGGCGCGGTGGCTCAAGCCTGTAATCCCAGCACTTTGGGAGGCCGAGACGGGCGGATCATGAGGTAAGGAGATCGAGACCATCCTGGCTAA
>NW_012121154.1:2260509-2316445 GCF_000951035.1 Colobus angolensis palliatus | reverse complement strand
AAAAAAAAAAAAAAAAAGCAACAAATGCATATATCAAAAAAGAATAAAATGTTAAATAAATAATATTGTACCTCAAGAAACTAGAAAAGAAAACAAAGTCCAATGTTAGTGGGGGGAAAAATAATAAAGATCAGAACAGAAATAAATGAAATAGAAAATAATCAAAAAAAAACTAAGACAAACCTTTAACTAAGGGGGAAAAAAGGGAAGACTCAAATAAATAAAATAATAAATTAAAGCAGAGACATTACAGCTGACACCACATTAATATAAGAGATAATAAGAGACTATTATGAACAACTATATGCCGACTAATTGGATAACCTAAAAGAAATGGATAAGTTTCTAGACACATACGACCTACCAAGATGAAATCATAAAGAAATAAATAATCTGAATAAGCCAATAAAGAATAAGGTAATTGAAACAGTTATAAAAACTCTCTGATCAAAGAAAAGGCCAGGACCTGAGGGCTTCACTACTGATTTTTATCAAACATTTGAAGAAAAAATAATTCCAATTCTTCTCAAGCGTTTGCGAAAAATTAAAGATCAGGGAAAACTTCCAAGCTACTTTTACACTACCCTAATGAGAAAACTAGACAAGGACACTGAGGCGGGTGGATCACGAGGTCAGGAGATCGGGACCACCCTGGCTAACAGGGCAAAACCCCATCTCTACTAAAAATACAAAAAATTAGCCGGGTGCAGTGGCGGGCGCCTGTTCTCCCAGCTACTAGGGAGGCTGAGGCGGGAGAATGGCGTGAACCGGGGAGGCGGAGGTTGCAGTGAGCCAGGATCGCGCCACTGCACTCCAGCCTGGGTGGCAGAGCAAGACTCCATCTCGAAGAAAAAAAAAAAAAAAGAAAGAAAGAAAGAAAGAAAAAGGAAAAGAAAAGAGAAAATAAAAGAAAATTATAGGCCAATATCCCTGATCAATATAGAGGCAAAAAATCCTCAACAAAACGCTGGCAACTCTAATTCAACAGAAAATTTAAAGAATCATTCTCTGTGAACAATTGGAATTTATGTTAGGAATGCAAGGATAGTTCAGCATACACAGATCTATAAATGAGACACACCAGAGTAAAGGGACAACCTGTGAAATGGGAGAAAATATATACAAATTATTCATCTGATAAGAGATTAATATCCCAAATCTACAATAAATTCAAACAACTCAATGACAAGAAAACAAATAACACAATTAATAACCCAATGAGCAAAATACCTGCATAGACATTTCTCAGAGGAAAACATAACAGTGCCCAACAGCTATGTGAATAAATGCTCAACATCACTAATCATCAGGTAAATACAGATTGAAACCACAATGAAATATTACCTCATACCTGTTAGGATTAGTCTTATTAAAAATATGAAAGATAAGTATTGATGGGAACGTGGAGAAAAGGGATTCCTTTCACATGGTTTGTGGGAATGTAAATTAGTACAGGCATTATGGAAATCAGTATGAACATTCCTCCAAAACTTAAAAATAGAACAACCATCCATCTCACTATTGGGTATATATTAAAAGGAAATGAAATTTGTATTTTGAAGAGATATCTGAACTCCCATGATCATTACAGTGTTACTGACAATAGTCAAGATGTAGAATCAACCTACATGTCCGTCAATGCATGAATAAAGAAATGTGGTAAATATATATCTATATATATAGATATATATTCTAGAAAATATGTATATAGTCTACTATGTATACGCACACACACACAGTAGAATACTCTTCAGTCCTAGAAAAGAAAAAAATCCTGTCATATGTGACAATATCAATTAACCTGGAGGACTTTATATTAAATGAAATAAGCAAGGCACAGAAACATGAACACTGCATGATCTCACATATGTAGAATCTAAAGAAGCTGAACTCGGAGATGTAAGAGTAGAATGGTGGTTAGCAGGGGATGGGGTGGAACAGGAATGACTGAGGAGATGTTAGTCAAAAGGTATGAAAAGTTTTAGTTAGGCAGGTGGAATAATTTTAAGAGATGTACTGTACAATATGGTGATTCTAGTTGCTAATGTGTTGTTTTCTTCAAAATTGCAAAGAGAGGAGATTTTAAGTATTCTCACCACAAAGAAATAAGTATTTGAAGTAATGCACATATTAATTACTTCAATTTAACCATTCTATAATGAAAATATATTTCAAGACTTCATCTTGTACATATATACAATTTTTATTTTTCACCTAAAAATAATAAATTAATTTAAAAAATAAAATAAAAACTTTTTAAAAATTGTACAACTCTATCAAGGATAATTTGCTGCAAAATGATTAAAAATTAAATAATAGAGTGATGAGAATTTTAAAATATAAATTCCATGCCTTTCAAAATAATGAAAGTTCATATGACAAAATTTTACACTGGTGTAAATACAAGTGATATTTTTCTAGGGAACAAATAAAAACACAAATAGCAAGATATACATCTGCCTTTTTTTGTCCTCTTTGCACATTGCAATTAAAAGCTGTCAGTATGGCAAGCAAGAATGATAGTAAAGGCTAAAGTATCAGCTCAAATAATGAGTGGTTTTTCCAGTTTTATCATTTTCTATAAAGTCATAATACTTTAATAGCTGTGAATTGTCACTGCTGAAAAATCATCTAGAACACCTGCTCAACAGATACTTTTTAAAGCAAATCAAATCAATTACACCAGATTGAATCAAATTGTACCACTTTTAGCTTTTAAAAAAAAAAAACTCTCTCTTATATATATAGTTCTGTAATCTCATATGTTAACATGGCTTGTCTTTAGTGAGCAAAGAAGTTTAAACTCTCAAAAAATTATTTTAACTAGAACTCCAGGTGCAAAATCAAAATAATAATGTTCTTAATGAAATGTGAAGCTTTTCATTTTCATTGATTCTTACTATATGGAATTATATTATATTTTATCTATTGATCCTCAATAAAGGGAGGTATGTCAGGGTGAATTACATCCTATCTCAAGAAAGCCAACTCACAACGTGTATTAATAAATGCCAGCTCAGACAAATGCAGCTTCAGTACAAAGTAGAACTTTCAGATTTGAAAAAAGTAACTTTTCTAGTGAGTAGTCAATAAGATTTCGTTCAAGAAATAAACTCTCTATTTGATGGATTGATTAAAGAAGAGGCTAAAAATTCAAACTCTTATTTCCTTAAAAGGCATGACTGTCTTTGTCTTATCCTAACCCATTCTGATAATGTCCCCTTTTATCTTCTTGTTCTATTATTCCATGTAGAGGAAATGACTTAGTCTCATTGGGACACATTAAAATTGATCTAAAAAATGTATCTATATATCAGCACAAAACCAATTACGAGGATGAAATATTTTTAATTTACAGCTGCTTATAAATAGCCCAGGTTAAAAGAAAATACAGAAATAGAAAGCACCTCATCACCACTAATTTCCTTTAACCTATTAAATCTAAGAGGCATGTAGAAGTGCATTTGTAAGTTCCATATAATTAATATTTTTGGTTTTTTATTGCTAGTATGTTTAATATAAATACAAAATGTAGCCTCTAATTTTAGAAACTTTAATCAACATTTTAACAATTAGTTTTATTTACTATCAGATGCATTATTATTCTTATAAATATCTACAAACATAAAGTCTATAGTTGCAGGATGAAAATTGACCTTTTCATATATCTGTATTTAATTGAGTTTGTTAATTATTTAGTACTGATATCATGAAATATTTAGGAGACAAAAGTTATAAAAATGTGCAACATTATCCAATATAATAAATATATTATGTTGACTTAGAGGCCTACATTATTTATTTAATAAAATTTACATTCTTAAGTTTTGTGTTTTTCACAGGCGCTAAATAAAGTCCTTAAGGACATACGCATTTCACTAGTAAACCTGAGTACAATCTCAATTAAATATAAAGTAACTGCAATTTTAGATGAAATTGCTATATGTCTACCTCCAAATCTTTAGAAAATTTAGTCATGCAATACTTTCATTCTAATATTCATTGAGATACATGCTTTATAATGTATTTATCTGATCCATGGCCTGGTGTTAGTAATCTTCATAATGGTGCATTTAAACAAGATGTATTTTTAGCAGAGGGCTATTATACCAGAGCGTTAATTGGAACAACTACATTTTCAGATTTTTCTAGATAACATACACATTTATAAATACTTTAGTAATTGTTTGACCTAGAAATGGCAATGTGAATACTTGAGTGTAGAACCCTGAAACCTGTAATGAAATGTTCCAGAAGTATAGAGAAGAGCATGAGAATAAGGAATTGGTCTGAGGTCAATTCCTTAGCCACTCAAATTCCTTGCTATCACTCATAGATCCAGCAAGCTAATGTGTGTCATCTGGTTGATATTCAGTTTTTAGAGCTGCAGAGCTCCTTTAAAGATTTCTTTCTCTGTTTGTTGAATCTTACTCTGCTTTGGAAGTTCCATAACCGCAAATGTTTGGAAGATAAATGGTCTGTGTCCTAAGGGAAGATGTTGTAGCATCAGAGACCTCCAGCCTCCTGCAGGAACACCAAGAAGAAGGCTTCCTGTTCCTTATCTTTTTACCTCTTCCTAGTTCTCATAAATAAAGAGGACTTGGCACATCCATCAAGCTTCATGGCTATCAGGGAGACCACTTTTAAACTCATAAGAGACTTATGTGGGTCTAACCCATCAGCACCCATGAACCTACCACATTCGGATCCTCACCTAGGGGCTATTCAATGCTGGTGTCTAGACTCTTGAATAGCCCCCCAGGACTCCAAGAAAGCCAAAGGCTTCACTCCCACTCCACAGCCTGACAGCTCTAGCAGCTGCTTGGCTGTAAAGAAGCACATAGATTGGAGTTAGCAGTAGAGGGGAAGCAGAAGGTGTCCCAAAAGACGTCCCCAGAAATCCCTCGATTAATTTTAGAATAGTTTTTAACATAATTGATTTATTATAAAGCTGTACATTTTGTTGATCATAATACAGCTCATCACAAACCAAGTTCAGATCATAAAACATAATCTTCAAAGAGCTCTTGAAATACGTTTTCTAATTTTTGAGTTAGACACAAGTCTATCCAATAGACGAGCTTACAGGAATTACAATAAATTGATTGACAGTTACTAAATGAAAAGTACTAAGATTGAAGAAAGACAGACCTTTTTGAACACACAAAAAAAATTTATTAAAGTATTTATTTCCAAGTAAAATGGGTACAAGAAACCAAATAGATCATTTTATTTAACAGGTGCAGGCAAGCTCTGGGTACGGAAGACCACATCTTGACCTTGAAAAATACTTAGCATATGTGCCAGCAGGAGGCTGCAGCACACCCCAAGCGACCACAACCAGATGCAGCTGAGGCAAGGATTCAATTATGGAGAAAATGGATCGATCTGTAAAGGCCTTTTAGGTGTTAGCAAGCAAAGCACTATTTGCTGCTTTTAAATTTGCAAGGTAATTGAATTTAGTATGCACTACAGAGCATGAAGGAGGGTCTATGTTTAAATTATTTGTGCCAAAGGGGAAATTGTAATTAAAATATTTTGAACATTGTGGAGGTGAGAGAAAGAAACCAAAAATAAGGCCCCCTGACTGTGGCTGCCTCCACTGTAAATTGTGAAGCTGCATAAGAACACATCAAATGCTATTCTCTGAGAGATAAAGGTATAGGCGTGCATAAATTGATATTTTCTCCAAAGAGAGAAAACGAATGGTGCCAAGTTTTTCTCAATTCAACCTTAGTTCTCAGTGGATTTTGGGCAACTGTTATAAACAGTCGAACAGCCTGGTAAGACCAAACATAAGAATGTGCCCCATATCTACACCGCTTCATTCAAAGTCCATGTAACTTTTATTATGATCTGTGGCAATGCTTTTAGAAACAGAACATAATTTGACCAGCTATCACTGCTATTTGTATAAGCATTGGCAAATCTAACCTCAGTAAGTGGGGATCAGTACTGTGATAATCTTGTATGTCCTATCAGATTTTTGACTCTTAAATAGTAAAGCTCAAAAGAGATTTGGAGTTGAACAAATATAATTTCTGACTACCTAAAGGAACTACACTTGCTTGAGTTAGAGACAGCCTAGGTTGCTACTAAAATAATTCTAATGTATATAAAATGAGACCCTAATTTGTGGGTTTCAGCTTGTTAAGTACTGAATTATGTTCACCCCAGAATTTATATTTATAACCCCCAACACCTCTGACTATGACCATAGAGGGTCTTTACAGGTATGATTATGTTAAAATGAGGTCATTAAGGTTGATCCTAATATAAAATGACTGGCATCTTTATAAGAAGAGGAAATTTGGACATATACATGTACAGAGGGAAGAGGATGTGAAGACAAGGTAGAAGAGTGCTATCTATAAGCCAGACAGAGAGAACTGGTACAGAGTCCTCCTCCATGTGCTTTAGAAGGAACCAACTCTGCTATCACACTGAGCTGGGACTTCTAACATCCAGAAATATGAACAAATAAATTCTGCTGTTTAAGTCACCCAGTGTGTGGTACTTCTGACAGAGGCACTAACAACCTAATACACAGTCTTTGGTCAAGCTTACCTTTAGTGAAACAAGTTTGTCAAAAATTCTGTGGAAAGCATATTTGGTCATTTTGTCTTCCTTTCTACCTAAGTAGAGGGAGAGATTAAATAAGGTTTCCCTCTCTGTAAACTTAGTTTCCCTCAGATAGGTTGTTTCATGGTGTAATAGTCAGCTCTGGCTGCCATAACAAAATGTCATAGACTGGGTGATTTAAAGAACAGAGACCTATTTTTGCAAGTTCTGGATGCTAGAAGTCAGAGATCAGGGTGCCAGCACGGTCTGGTTTGGTGAGGGATCTTTTCCTGGCCTATAGAAAGCTGCCTTCTCATAGTGTCCTCACATGGCAGAGAGAGAGTGTGCTACTTCTCACATGGCAGAGAGAGAGTGTGCTTCTTCTTACAAGGGCGCTACTAATTCCTTCATGAGGTCTCCAACATTATGGCCTGATCTAAACCTAATTATCTCCCAAAGGCCCCATCTCCAAATACCATCATATTGGGGATTAGAGCTTCAACATATGAGTTTAGGTGGCGGGGCCTACTATTCAGTCATAGCAGATGGCCTCCACTGAAGGGGGCTGGAGGGTAGTAAGCCCATTCTGATACCTAGGTATATCTTTCTGGAAACATTCTTGTCATTTAGGTTTTCCATCTCTTGACTCTTGTCATTTTCTCAATTGTTTCAGAAATTAGGTAACCCAAAAGTGGGAATGCTGGATCATATGGTTGTTTTATGATTTTAATTTCTTGAGGGACCCCCATACTGTTTCCTATAGTGGCTGCAGTAATTTACATTCCAACCAATAGTGCACAAGGAGAATACGGGTGCTATTCATTGGGCCCCTCAAGGTCTCCAGGAAAATAGAACCTAATTTTAGATTGGATTGCTGGAAAGGAGACTGAGCTCTGCTCTGATGTTAATGAAAGTTTGTATGATAATCACAAATTCCAATTTATTTTTCAAACTGCCAAAATCAATTCTTTTTCTATCTTGCCCACTTTCCTGAGACACTCCCCAGTTCCCTGAGACATTAAGGAGGCCTTGATAAACATCATATTTAAGAATATCACCCGGATTAACTTTGCCCTAGAGTTGTTTTCACTTCCAAGACTTTCTTTTGATGTCTATTGTACCAGGAACAGATGAACAAACCACATTTCGGATTGTTAAACTATTTCTCAAAATATTTTTTGAATTTTTAAAAACCAAAATGCATCCTCATAAACACTTTTCCCATTAAAGCAATGTGTGTTGTAGAGAAAATTCTTTCCATATGGTTCTGGTTTGTTTACACTTAACTCATCAAAAAGCTGTTTAGGAAAAAAATACTTGATTGCCTAGGAAATTGTTTTGATCTTTTTATTTTAAAAACAGAATAAGTTATCCAGAGTAAACAAAATTTACAGTGGACAGTTGATAGCTGAATTCTATTCTGGTGTTCTAAGCTTCAGTGTTCTACACTCAAGCATTCACATTGCCATTTCCAGGCCAAACAATTACTGAAGTATCTATAAATGTGTATTGCTCTCCAGAAAAATATAAAGATGTAGTTGTTGTCCCACATACCACTGGTATAGTAACTATTCTGAAAATATAACTCAGTTAAAACACAATATAATGAAGATTACTAAAACCAGTTCCCAGATTAAATAAGTACATTACTAAAACATGTGTTTCAAAGAATATTGGAATAAAAATATTGATACTGCTAAATTCTATAGGGATTTGGAGACGCAAATTATAATTTAATATGAAGTTATACTTATTTTATACTTGAGATTGAGCTCAGGTTTACCAGTGATGAACAGAGTATGTCCTTAAGGACTGTACTTAACTCTTGAAACAACTCATAATTTGGGAATGTGAATGTTATTGAATCAGAAATGTGTCTTACCAATAAACTTTGAAAGATAATAAAAACTGATATTAAAGTGTACCTCCAAAATTATTATGATTTTTAACACATTTTGGAAGGTTAATATATTCTAACCAGATAGGCCATATTTCAGCTTTACTACCTTGTGAGTTATCACAGAAACGCACATTAGCATCACTATAATATTTCATGGAAGGCCCAAATTAGAATGAGATGTTGAAAAATGTTTTAACATTTAATCATAATTAAATAACGCCATGAATACCTAACTTCAAACTTTTAGATACAAATTGAATCAATTCAGATATCAATTATATGCAAATGAAAACAATTTGCAATATTCAGATGATTAACAGGGTAGAGGCATAGTACTAGTGGGATATTAACTTTTTTATAATCAGGTTATGTAGGGAATAGAGAAGTTTTTCTTCAGAGTTTCCTAAATGCATAAAAGGTATATCATTCCCTGGTTAAATGCTTGAATGTACGTATTCCAAGATGGCTCCAACATGTTCCAACCGGTTGAGATAAGACTAACCGAGTCCCAGATCCGGATGCATGACATTCCTTATTTGGGAACCCCTCTGACCTCTTACCACTAATTTCCTCTTTTCTTTATCCTCTTTTCCCTTCTCCCTATTTAGGAAAGCTTAAGATTTTTAGCCAATCGAGTTAAGTTTAGAGTGTGAGGTCCCATCCCAGCCAATGGGAATGGGACACAGCCATAGAGGATTGTGTCAGGATATAAAAGTTATAAATGTCCTTTTTTCCTTTGTTTGGTGTGTTCTCATTGCTAGACAGCTGATGAGTGCACCCTTTCTGCAGAAAGTAAACTAGCCTTGCTGAAGAATCCTTTGTCTCGGTGTTGATCTTTCGCAGTATGGAACACCTGTGCCCAACAGGTTATTTATCATTATATTCCTCCAGATTATTTGTACCAATAGATTAACAACATCCAAAGATGTGAAATCGAAATTAATAAAGAAAAATTATCTCCTCAGCAGAGTATGGTCAGTTATTTTCTGTAAATCATATGTATAAATAAAAATTTGCCTTCTAACAGATTTATTTTGTAAAATCATACTAAATAATTATGACAGTCATTTTGAATGTCTATATATTTTCGATCAAAATTGTCGTGCCTTTTAGAAATGCTGTCTTAATCTTTTACACAAGAAAACTGAAGATCAGAGCAGTAATGTAACTTTTGAAGCTAATGCAAAACTAGGTTTGCCTTGAATCCAAGTCTGAATTGTTCTAATGAATTAGTTATTCGCAGTATAATGTTATTTCTCTTAAATCTCTTGATTAGAGTCTGAGATAATTTTCTCTTTAACAGGGGCTGCTACATATTTTTACAAGTTATTCATGGCTAAAATTCAGTAACAAGAATAACTTTGTAAGTTTTTTTCTTTAAAGGCATAGTTTCACGTTTACTTATTATTATTATTATTATTTTATTTTTATTTTTTGAGACGGAGTCTTGCTCTGTCGCTGGGCTGGAGTGCAGTGGCCGGATCTCAGCTCACTGCAAGCTCCGCTTCCCGAGTTTACGCCATTCCCCTGCCTCAGCCTCCGGAGTAGCTGGGACTACAGGCGCCCGCCACCTCGCCCGGCTAGTTTTTTGTATTTTTTTAGTAGAGACGGGGTTTCACCGTGTTAGCCAGGATGGTCTCGATCTCCTGACCTCGTGATGCGCCCGTCTCGGCCTCCCAAAGTGCTGGGATTACAGGCTTGAGCCACTGCGCCCGGCCTACTTATTATTAATATATAACAAAAATTGAGAAAATACAGCTTATAAGTAAAATCTATCTTTCCATCTATTTTTGTACAGCTTGGGGGATAAGAATGGTTTTAATATTTTTAAATGACTAAAAAAATTAATAAGAACAATATTTCATGATGTGAAAGTTATATGAAATTTGAATTTCAATATATGTAAATACTGTTTTATTGAAACACAGCCACACTCATTTGCTCATTGTCCATGGCTGCTTCTGTGCTACAATGACAAAATTAAGTAATTTCCATAATGACTGTATGGCCTGGAAAACCTAAAATATTTTTGACCTGGCCCATTACAGAAACATTTTCTGATCCTTGATATATAATAATATATTAATAGTATAGGCAATTTACCATTTAAATAATATGATCACCATTTTAATAATATGAGCCAAGGTTCTAAAAAAATTAAATGGTAAAAATAAACTTGGAATAAATCGGAATAAATGGTAACTAAGCCAAAATATAATTACATATAGGTCTTTAAGATAATGTGATATTATACATTATTTAAATTTGTTATTCTATATACTACCTTATATTTATACAACTTTTGATTCCTAAGTGTTGTTATGTGACATCATCAGTAGAGTGGGTAGCTTCACAGAGAAAACTACTAATTTGGATATTCAAAAAGTGAAAGTAACTTTGATTCTCTAAGAAGAATTATTTGCACATATGTGAAAAAGTTATAAGAAAAGAAAGCTGTCCTTAGTAAGATTTAAGATGTCTGACTGGTTTGGGTTCAGTAGAAAGAGTTACATGTAGGAAATTAACTGGAAATCAAATATGTGAAATTAGTGGCAAAAATTTAAAAGAATTGCATTAGTTAGCAAGTTTTCCAGGTAGAAAATAAACACTGTCCCTTTGTCTTGCTCTTTAATTGTGTAAAATATGAGTTATGGCAGGAGGTCATCTTGCAAAAATGAAAATAATTTATTTTAATAGAAAAGATATTTTTTGGTCAAAAATGTATGCACATCAGCTTCCACAGCAACTTTTGATTAAAATGATGTACTACCATGCAAATAATGGATACCATAGAACACTTAGCATGAAACTGTCCACTTCCATCATTTAGCTTTATTTAGAAACCACAAACATCTAGAATCAAAATATATGAACTAATATAAGATCTGTTGTTGTTATTTATTTAAAAGTCTGGGAAAAGGCACACTTACAAAGCTAATGTAATAAAATACAATGGGGTATTCTGAATGTATTTCCTAGGGCTATTTGTGTTTCTAGCACAGGAGTCTAAAGAGAGAGGAAGTGTGTGTATCCTATCACCTTCACATTAACCTAATTCCAGTGTTCCTCAGAGGCTTATCTTTGAATAGAAGGCTAATGATTTATTGTGTCCTCTTTTATAAAAGCCTTGCGAACAGTTACATAAACTGAACTCAGGCATATAGTACTGTGATTAAATTGTTTTTTCCGAAAAAGTAGTCAACGTAGATCACTGTAGCACAACCATAAGACAGAACTATATAGAGAACAAAATAGAAGTATATTATGTAATTAAAATAATAAATAAAAATGAATAAATTATTGGTACCTATAAGCAAGTTTCATAGCTTATCATATTTAAATTCACATAAAGCATATACAATATAAGTAAATTTTATTTTTAAGCAAATTCGGGGTGTAGTAGAGATCATTTCATTACACAATTATTGACAGTAATTTTGAACTTTTAAAAAAATATAAAACATTATTTCCCTTGTTAATGAATTATATGCTACATTTCTTTGATAGAAAAATAACTTCTAGATTTGTAGTATAATCTAATAATCCTGAAAAAAGATATCATATACATAAAGATAGGTAAATTAGGCCGGGCGCGGTGGCTCAAGCCTGTAATCCCAGCACTTTGGGAGGCCGAGACGGGCGGATCACGAGGTCAGGAGATCCAGACCGTCCTGGCTAAGAGGGTGAAACCCCGTCTGTACTAAAAAATACAAAAAACTAGCCGGGCGAGGTGGCGGGCGCCTGTAGTCCCAGCTACTCGGGAGGCTGAGGCAGAAGAATAGCGTAAACCCGGGAGGCGGAGCTTGCAGTGAGCTGAGATCCGGTCACTGCACTCTAGCCCGGGCGACAGAGCGAGACTCCGCAAAAAAAAAAAAAAAAAGATAGGTAAATTAATATATGATTATTAACACGGCATGTAAAACATTTAAAAATTTACAAATATGCTCACAACTGAAGTCATCTCTAGTACTGTAAAACATTTATTGGTACATTTATAGTAAATACTGGCAACAAAAAGAAACCCAAATTATAAGATAAATATTAAAATCAAAATGAGACAGAAAGGAAAAGTAAATATATCAGTAAAACATTGTCAAATGCAACAAAATAAATAACTTGAATGGATTGCCATACAGAACATCAACAACTTATGTAGACAAATGTGTCAGTAAAATAAGTACAAAGCACATAAAATAATAAATCTGAACACTTTCAAATGACATCATGAATGAAGTAAAAAGCAAGTATTTCATTAAGTGTTCACATCAAGAAACGGGAAAAAAATAAGTGAATTACAATAAACACACTTTAAGCCCATTGATAGCAAGTACTACCATTATTTTGCACAATGGATTATAGTTACAGTACGTTTAAATCTAAATCAAACATACAAGGTAAATAACATAGAATCTAGTCTTCATCAACTGTTTGGCTCTTGGTTTTGAATTTTGTTAAAATAAACACAATTGGGATGTTAAATTCATATCTTCACCATGATAATTTTTACCATTCTCATTCTAAAAGCAGTTACATCATCACTGGTCACAGAGGCCAGTAGACCTCTTACTTTTGAAGCTTAATATTCATTCCTAATATGGGTGTACTGGATTTACGAGTTTATGAAAACTTTTAGAAAGCAGCAGACTAAAGAAAAACGTGTTTAATATAACAGTAATAAGTTAAAAACCATACAGAATTAAGTAATACAATCTACATAAAGTGTGTAATACCACATCTCAATAATATTCCGTCATATGGATATACAACAGTTTGCTTTTACATTCACCTATATTGAAGGACATCTTGGTTGCTTCCAGTTTTTTGGTGATTATGAATAATTCTCCTATAAATATTCATGCACAGGTTTTGTGTGGAGTTTTCAGTTCATTTGGGTACATACCAAGGAGTGCAATTACTGCATCATATGGTAAGAGTATGTTTAGCTTTGTAAAAAAACTGCCAAACTGTCTTCCAAAGTGGCTGAGCCATTTTGTATTCCCACTAGCAGTGAAAGTTCTTATTCCTCTGCATCCTCCCCAGAATTTAATTTGTCAGTTTTTTTGTATTTTAGTCATTCTAGTAGCTGTGTATTGGTATCTTGCTGTTGCTTTAATTTGATAAGAAGGCAGCTTTGTCTGAAATTAATACAATTAATCCAGTTTTTCTTTGATTTAACATTTATCATGGTATATCTCTACATCCTATTATTTTCTGGTTACTTGAGTCATTATATTTAAAGTGAGTCTCATGTAAAAATAGATAGTTGGCCTTTTGAAAAACCTACTCTGACAAATCTATAATCAATTGATATATTTAGACTATTCACATTTAAACTATTATTGATAGAGCTAGATTAATGTCCACTGTGTTTGCAACTATTTTCTATGTATTCACTGCATTTTTAAAGTTTTTGCCTTATTTTCCCTCTTCTCTGGTTTTATTTTTAATTTTTAAAAATTATATATTTATTTGAGATTCAGGGGTACATGTGTTGGTTTATTACAAAAGTATATTGTGTGATGCTGAGATTTGGACTTCTGTTGATCCTGTCACCCAGATAGTGAACACGGTTCCCAATGAGAAGATTTTCAGTCCTTGCTCCACACCCTACCTTCCTACTTTCAGAGTTCCCAGTGTCTATTGTTTCTATCTTTATGTCTGTCTTCATGCCCATGTGTATCCCAGATTTACCTTCTACTTATAAGGGATAACAGGCAATATTTGGTTTTCTGTTTCTGCATTAATTCACTAGTGACCGCATAGTATTCCATGGTATATGTGTAACACATTTTCTTTATCCAATCCACCATTGATGGGTACCTACATTGATTGCATGTATTTGCTATTGTGAATAACACTGCAATATTGAGCATTTTGGGGGGGGGGGACAGTGTCTTGCTCTGTCACCAAGGCTGGAATGCAGTAGCATGATTTTGGCTCACTGCAACCTCTGCCTTTCGGGTTCATGCAATTCTCATGCCTCAGACACCCACGTAGCTGGGATTACAGGTGCACACCAACATGCCCAGCTAATTTTTGTACTTTTATTAGAGACAGGGGTTTTCGACTTTGACAAGGCTGGTCTTGAACTCCTGGCCTCAAGTGATCTGCCAACCTCTGCCTCCCAAAGTGCTAGGATTATAGGCATGGGCCACTGTATCCAGCCTTGATTGAGCATTTTATGTGATGTAGTTATACCTCTACTCTTAGTATATAAATTATGTTTAAAAAAAGAAACTGGTTTTTCTAAGCAGGTAATATACATTTTCAAAAGTTTCTCTTGCGAAAGCACTATACCACTTTAAGTGTAGTGCATGTACATTTTTTAAGTATTCCCAGTTCCTTCCTCTTGACCCTTGTAACATTGCTATCGTTCTTGCAACTAATCCATGTGATAACAGCTAATACATTGTTGGTAATATTATTTTAACAGTTATATCTTAAACTGATTAATAATTTAAAAAATTATCTTCATTTATTCCTTGTTTTATACTCTTCCTTCTGTTACCTAGGATTTCTGTCTTACTACATTTTCTCTCTCCCTGAATAACTTCTTTTCATGTTTCTTTTAAGGGAGGTCTGTTGGTGATAAATTCCCAAAGTTTCAGTCTGAGAAAGTCTTTATATCTCTTTCACTTTTAAAACATACTTTTATTGAATATAGAATTCTAGACTCCTTTTTTTTTCTCTTAACACTTCAAATATTTCACTCACTCTCCTCTTGCTTGCAAAGTTTCTGAAGAGAAGTCCGCGGTAATTATCTTTTTTTTTTTCTACTATAAGTAAGGTGATTTACTCCTCTGGCTTCTTTCAAGATTTTTTGGTATTGGTTTTCTGCAGGTTGAACATGGTATGACTTGCTATAGTTTTTTTTGTTTTTTTTTTTTTTTTAATCATGCTTTGTGTTCTCTGGGGCTCCAGAATCTGCAGTTTGGTATATGCCATTAAATTTGGAAAATTTCTCTTATTTTTTTTTCAACTATGTCTTGTGCTCCTTTCTGTATTTTCCTTCTGACATTCCCAGTTATCCATATGTTACATCTTTTGAAATTATCCCACAGTTCTTGGATGCTCTATTCTTTCCTGTTTTCCATACATTGTTCTCTTTGCATGTCAGTTTTGCAGGTTCCTATTGATCTAATTTGAAGTTCACTCATTCTTTTCTCAGCATGCTGAGTTTACTGATGGTCCCATCAAGGGTATTTTTTGTTTTTATTACAGCGTCTTGATATCTAGCATTTTCTTTGATTTATTTTTAGAATTTTCATCACTCTACATATATTGCCTGTCTACTCTTTCCATGAAAACCCTTAAAATCTTAGTCAATATTATTCAAAATTCTTGGTCTGATGACACCAACATCTCTATCCATCTGAATCTGGTTTTGATGCTTACTTTGTTACTTCAGACTATGCTTTCCTTGTCTTTTCCCTTGTCTTGTAATTTGCTGTTGAAAACATCACAGAATATATTGGCAAATAAGAACTAGGGTAAATTGGCCTTTAATATGAGGTTTTTGTTAATCTGGCTAAGACTTAGGGTGTTTTTGATGTTTCTTGTAGCTGTAGATGCCAGAGACTTCAAGTCTCTCTAGTGTCCTTGTTTCTGTCTCTCATTTTGTCTTTGGACTTCCCTAAGTACTTCCCAGAAAGTGTCTATATTTTGCAGCTCTTTCAACTGTACCCCTCTGTTACTACACTAGTGTCCTGTTGGTATGCTGGTAAGGTGTGGGAGAGGAAAATATCCTGTAATGTTATGATTATATCTCGGTCTTTTAGTTGCTCTCTGTCATGGGACTGTGACATTCACAAGTGTTTTTTAGCTTCACCTACTCCCTCAGGGGAAACAGAAAAGCTAGCTAGGGCTGGAGTTAGAGAAATGTCCTTTCCCCAGATGGGATAAAGCTCTGGTAAAGTCTCCTGCAGAGTAGACCTTTTTATTAGAGACCTGTTTATTAGAGAATGCTCTGGGCATATTTCACAATGATTACTCTTCCCCTTCTTTTGGCAGAGACAAGAGGGGAATCTTTTGTGGCTCTTCACTATGAGAAAACAGTAGGGTTCCTAAAAGTAAATCTATAAAAGTATGTTGTCCACTCTCAGACTGCAGGTCTAGATATTTCTCACTTTCAAGTTCATTTACTCTCAGCTTTTAGGAAATGATCAAAATTGCAATTTGAATGTCGTTACCACCAGTGGTGACTTCAATGGCTTCTGCTCCAAGTAAGTAGACCCTGGTTGTGACTCTGTATTAACCTAACTCTACAGATTTTGGAGTGGCAGTTTGCCCTGCAAATTCTGTACTCTTATAGGTCCAAGAAGAACCATTGATTTTCAGTTTGTTTAGCTTTTTCTTATTGTAAGGTTGGGAGTGATCACTTTGAAACTTTTTACGTTTTGGAGATGAAACCAGAACTGATTTATTTTTAGCAATGGATAAATTGATTAAGTTGTCCATACTGATCTAATTTTCTGAATCTGCTCAGCTAGATTAATATAATTCCTAAGTCTTCTTCAAAATCTAAGCATTTTTAGAACACTAAAATCAAAGAGAGGATGAATTATCTCCTAACTTTCTAACTCAGTTTCAAGACGTGTAAAACAGGAGTGTGTCTTGCTTTGCCCTTTTAAGTACAGTCATGTTCCTCATAGTGATGCAGAGGCCAATGACAGGACACATATATGATGGAGCTCCCATAGGTTATACTGTATTTTCACTGTAGCTTTTCTACTTTAGGTATACAAATTATTACCACTGTGTTACAATTGCCTAAAGTATCAGTAAAGTAACATATTGTGCAGATTTGTAGCCTCAGAGCAATAGGCTGTGCCATATAGCATGGGTGTGTAGTAGGTATAACATCTAGGATTGTGTAAGTACACTATGATGTTTACACAATAACAAAATTGTCAAAGGAGCATTTCTCAGAACATATTCCTATTGTTAAGTGACACATGACTATTTTAAAATATCTCAATGAATTTTATATAATCAGAATAAATGACCTATAACACTTGCAAATGAAAATAACTTTTAAAAAATGTAACTTGATTTATCAAATGTGCTCAATGAGAATAAATCTCTGCATTTATTTCACTTTTGTAGCCAAGAGCAAGTTAACAGTAATTTAAATTTCTTCCAGATTCTCCTGAGTGTCAAAAGGAGTGAAAATAATAGCTTATAGCAAGTCTATAAATCCTCTCTTTCTGTCCATTGCTTTCTTATTCATCTGTAATTCTTAAATCTATCTCAACTTTGCTTTAACTTAAGTAAGCCTCTCTTAACCAAATCATACAGTATCAGGTTCTGGTCTTTATTCCTCTTCCAATATCTTCTTCTGCTTTACCTCTCATTGATACCTTAGTCCTTTCTAGTACTTTTAATTTTCCAATAAAAATACTTTTACTTTCTTATTTATATTTCCTTCCGTTCTTAGGGTAACAGGAGATAGAGGGAAGATTCATACGTTATATATTTTGGTCTCCAATGCAGATTTATAGAGATTTTTCCCCCAAAACCATTACTTCATTTACCAAATCGTTACATTCTGTAAGGAAGTCAATTATCTTCCTTATATAACAGCAACACAATTTAAAAACTATGAATCAGCAAATAATATTACAGTGATAATATCAGAAGTTCCATAATATAATAAATTCACAGTTCAAATTGACCATATTAATTTATACCATGATAAGTCAAATCACCGAGTTAAGTGGGATGCAGTTAACTTGAAGCCTATCAGGCCTTCAAAAAGAATGTAGCTCAACTAAGACCATCATAGAAACCGATGTATTCTTATAGTCAAATGAGAAAACAGGAAAATATTTCTTGCATTTTTAAATATAAGATTGACAATGAATATATTCTTTATCTTATACCTTTTACTCTGGCTTCCTAGACCTATATCATCTGATGTCCCCAATTATAGGCTTAGACACTCCCAGTGTCTTCTATATTCCCTGACCAAAGCAAAATATTTTACAATTGCCTCAGACTTGTTGGAATCCACCTGCCTCTGTCACAATTTCTATAATTTCTCCACTCTAATTCCTTTCAGAATTCAGTTATCCCTAAAGGTGCCCCTTCAGTAGACTTTGAATCCTTTCTACACTTGTCCAATTCCCAGGATTGAGTTTCTGCTTACGCTTTCTTTCCACTGTACCACTGATTACATTACTACCCCATTTCCTACAGACCTGGACTCTTTTCCTGATATACCACCAGTGTTTGAATCCTTAGCGCCCTGCTTGACTTTGGCCAGTTACTTTTTCTGGAAATACAAATGCTAGATTTCTGTCTCTTTACTCTGACTCATCAATGGATGAACCCAAGTTCCTGAAATTCCATTATCCTTTCAACTATGACCGAAATTATGTCTACATTGCTCTTTTTGTTGCACTCACTGGCCTTAGGCAAAGTGTCAGAGATAAATCTGGATCACATTCATAAACACAATTTGATTTTCTCCCAACTGCAAAACAAAAACAAAACAAACACCCTGTAATCACTTTCATTGCCTTCTTTACTTTCTTTATAAACTTTTAGCTTTGTTTTCACTTTCTCATATACAAAACATATGGATTATCTTCAAACATTATGGCCAATCATTTGCACTTCATATTTTCATCACGTAGTTTGACCTTGCACAGCTTGTTATTAGGACTCTGTTAAAACTTCAGTTTAGATAATTAATATCTAAAAGGTTATTACATTTACAGCATTCTATCATTTAATCTGTCTAGGTGTTCTAAATTCCATTTCTCAAGCAAGTTATATGACATGAAAGCTATGTACCTGAAAGTCATTAGTTCTCCTTGCAACATAAAACACCTTCTATAATATGCGTTTTAGTGTTATGTTCTCAGGTTTTATTGAAAGTCCATATAGATACTAACCATAAAAACATTGTTTTCTATATGCTTTAAAAGCATTCCTAAGATTGATTTCAACTAACAATTATTGGATGGCTAACAAAAACCGGATACCACTTAAGGCACTAGTGATACAAAATAGATAAATAAGTCTATTTATCTACTTTCAATGGATTTATAGCCAGAGAATTGGCAAAGGATTGTACATAAACTAATAGGTATGTTTCATAATCTCCATTTAATAATTTTATATGATAAATATTTTCATTAAATTAATATTTTCCCATTAAATACATGTTTTAAATTAATAAAAATGTTTGCTCTCATTAAATAATAGACATATACACTTTCTACCATAGATTAGCTATTAGAAGAATAGAATTTTATTGTAAACCCATACTAAGAAATTTATTAGCTTCAGTAATAGGAAGGTTTAAGTTCTTCTTCATATTCATTTTCCCATATTGTATGTATAGACTTATTATATGTATGGTAAAATACATTATTTCTTAATAATTACAAGCAAAAATAAGTACATTTCTAAAATACATACAACTTTAATATCAATTTATATAGTTTGTTATAATAAAATGTTGATAATTCATCTTGTGAATGGTATACCTAAAAATAATCAAACACATCATTTGATGTTAGTCCACAACGGTACTTTTCAATTTAGCCTTTTTTTTGTTTTTCTGTTAACCATGTAGGAAATGTTTAGGTAAACATACTTTGTAAGCTAACTGCATAATAAAGTGTCCAGGTTTGTCATCATAGATTCAGATTCATATTTAATTCTAGTCATCATACTTTTAAAAAATTCACATAGTCAATCAGTATCCAGGAAATAAAAACATCTTGAAACAAACTCTGGAAAATTCTTGACTCATGAAAATTTTAACTATGTCAGTTAGTGATTTGATAATAACTATTATCAAAGATTTATGCTTCTGTTCAATCATTCTTTAAATGAGCATTATGTTGATATCCTAAAACTATTTTAGAATCATCAAAGTATGGTAAGTAAAGTGCACATAATGTTGAAAACTGAGCAAAAAATTTACTTTTCATCCTGATACTCAAACTTATTTGATGTATAAAAAATTAAAAATTTGCCCCTATAGACTTTCTGAATGGTAGAAGAAAAGAGGTTAAGAAGCAATTTATAGCTAACTCTCTTGAAGAGAGTATAATGAAGAACCAAGGAATATTTAAAATATGGGATATAGTTAGTAATGCATTCCTTTTGCATTTTAACATACTTAAATAGTACAGGAGTATTTTGCTTATTTTATGCTAAAAATGCAAATGCTATTTATTAATTACTCGTGAGAGAAAATCGTGTAAGCTTTAAAAAATAGGGATTAATTATTGCATTTATTCATTTTATTATAGGATTTATTTACTTACTTGTTATAATTAATTCTTTAGAGATCACTGAGCTTTAGAAGAGAAAGTATTATATTATACTATATGGTAAGATTATATGTCAATTCTTAAGCCTAGGAACTGACCTAATTTATCAACTACAAAAATTAAAGTATCGTCTATTTATCCACTGGAAATATATATTTCCATGAATAATTATGTTATATAAGTATGTTAACTGACATGGAAAGAGTCACAATATCTGGCTAAATGATAAAGAGCAGACTACAAAGCATGTATTCAGTAAGAGATTTTTTTATTTGCACAAAAAGTAACATACAAATAAATCTAGAGCAGTGATATATCCAGAAACACATTCATAGAATCACCTACCATGCTAGTTTAAATGCAATCCTAATCACTGACTCAAACTTGCTAAATAATTATCCTAGGGCTGGAGTTCAGCAAATTTTATCCTAACTAGCTTTTCTATATTTGATACTCACTATACTTTGACAACTACTAGTCTAGGAATGAAGGTCATAAACATTAAAAAAGTATGTAACTTTTTATTTCTAATTAAATAGATGTATAAGAGTAACAACATTGAACTCCTGATATTTATGCCAGTTTTAGCTATTTTTCCTTCCTAATTCTTCAATTCCTAGGAAGCCCAGAGATGATGTACTAATATATTTTAAAAGTAAAAAGTGAGTTGAAGAAAAGTTGTAAAACACATACAAGTATGTTGACCTGTAAGTGAAGCTAATGTAACAAATTATGTCAAATCAATCTCCTAACTCTAAAATACTTGTGTATAGGCTATATTTCTGCCATCATCTCTCTTTCTGTCTCACACACACACATATATATATACACACAATTATTTTCACTTCCTTACTCATATGCCATAATATCAATTTTCCATGGAGAGAGGCTGATAGCTTTACAATAGCTTCCCTTACACATGAAGTCAGAAAATTAAGTGAAGGTTTTTAATTGTAAAAATCTATCAACTCTCTTATATTACAACTTAGCCATTTTCCCTAACAAGTATTAATGACCTCTCTCCTTAATGAAAATTAATTGCTATTCTGCCTTAACAATTACATTGTGATTGATCAAATTTATAAAACCTGCAAGGGTCACTTGCTTTAATTCTACTGCAATCCATTAAATCTCCAGCAGATGATAACCTTTAACTTATTCACATATTAGGAAATTTTAATGGCAGTTCTACATGTCACTATTTATATAAAAAGTTATACATCAAATTGCCTCCTTTTCTTAGCTCAATTAAAGTGGTTTGTCTTACTGATATGAGACATTTCCAATTCTACCAGGGTGACTTCAGAGCTAAAACATTTACATTACATTTTTTAAATTCACATTACCAACAATAACTAAGAAAATTAATGCTGGTGTGCTGTCAAGCTGGTAGCAAATAAAAAATGATAGTTTAATATGATAAACTTTTTCCTTAAAAAACATATTATGTATCTTTTAAAAATACATTATTTACTTTGAAGAACAAGAAGAGAAGAGATCAGTTTATACCCATCAGAAAGGCAAAAATGCAAAAAGATGGGTAATACTATTAGAAAGAGTGTGAAGAGATGGGAGTCAATTGTGTTTTGGATGTGACAATCTGGAGTATGGCCAATCCAGAAAGTTCTCTATTTCCAGAAGCTCTAGGGTATGAACTATATACACTCTATTTCCAGCAGCACTATATATGAACCAATGATCTTACTCCGGAATACATATCCCAGAAAAGTATTACGAAGTTCATACAAAGTGAGGGTTTGAAAAAAGTGGATGCTGACCCACTGTTTGTGTCAGCAGGAAGTTTGGGGGCAATTTGTGTTCATCATTAGGAGAACAGATAAGTAAATGATTAAAGAAAAAGAATAAAATATGAGATGTTAGACTGAAATATTAAGACTATTTACAATACTATATAAGAAAAATATTATTTATCAGTTCATTTATTGCAATGCATATTAGCACTTTTTTATTGACATCATGTTTGAGTCAACTCAGTTTCACATTAAACTGAAGAATCCTACCAAAAGTTTGTTTTTTCCCTCTTGTGTTGTTTTACTCACTTTGAGACTTATTATTATGTTTTACATACTTCCTGTGCTTGCTCATGTGAAAGAATTTGTTGATTTTTTTTTCCCTTTCATTTGGTGTATATTTTCTTTCTTCTATCCACCCAGGAGGTCAAGATTAAGGCCAGCACTCTCCATAACTTCCCTGATTCTATCCCTAAAGACGTTTCTTTTCTTTGAACTTCTACAGCACTACTAGCCTATATTACACGTAATATTACTCTTATTACAACAGCTTTATGTCATTAATTTGTTAGTCCTCTACAAGACTTCTGATGAGTGAGACCAGATCTCATGTTGTACGTGCCCCTTACTTTTCTTGGCATATGGCTGAACACATTATGAATATTTAAGAAATGCCTCTTCACTCACGACCAAATGTGTTTGAGCCAGGCACTGTTCTATTTGCTATAGATATTTCAGTTAGTAGGATAAAAATGTATTCCCTCTTAAACTTGTATTTCAGCAGCAAGGGGAGAGGAAATAGGTCTGTCAAAGTGTTCTATCAGATATTCTTTAATAGCTATAAAGACCTCCAACTGGCAATTGTAATCTATGCCTATGCAGGGAAGTGATGGAGAGGAAAAATACAAAGTACTAAAGGAAGCTTTAGCTTTGGAATCTGTGTCAAGATATGGCAAAGAAATTGAGGAAAGGGCATGGACTTCTCTTCTTCCCTAATAGCTCCAGTGAACAGGCCCCTGAAAAACTGAGAGCCATGGCTTTGCTGAAGCCCTAAAATCCCTCATCACCTTATCGATTCCTAAAATTTCTTTATTGTGGAGACTAAGTTTTGTATTTCACAGTTAGAGGTAAAAACATAAAAGTCAAAATCTGATTGATGTTTTTCATTGAAAAAATTTACATTAAGTATAAAGTAGCAACCATTCTATTGTTCGATGTAAATAACAACAGCGACCTTACAATGTGTCTTTCAAACTATGACACTTTAAGGCAAAGGGGGACCCTACTAACAATCATGGCAGGACAATATGGATAAACAGACTCTTCCAGGCAAATTAGGATAAAATATCTTCTAAAATAATAATAGTCACTTTCCTGCTATGTGACTTGCAAGAACAAAACCTATATCCCAGCTGTTAGAATGAAGACAGAATCTCTACTCCATCCAGGAATGATGTGGACATACAGAAAATCAAACATACATTGAGATATGGACTTGTGACAGCTCTTCAACCATTGAGAAAAAGTCACACATTAAGATATTTTAGCCATGTATGATTAAAATGCATGCAGCACAGTGGCTCAAGATTTCTCTAAAACGAGTCTCATTCCCAGGAATTTGTTAATCAAACTGTCTTTGATTGATTACTTACTAGGAAGTCTCTTGGCAACAAATGCGTAACAAACTTTGATGATGTGAGACAAACCATTTATCTCCTAAGAAAGTCTATATTCCTAATATTTCTTAACTACTCTAAAACATCTTTAATAATCTTCCTGTTTTTAAGATTAAAAAGTGATTGATGGTAAATATTAACACTGAATTAGAATTTATTTTGCCCCTGTTTATTGCCATAGCACTGTGCACATATGAAGTACTTACTTCAACCACATTGTAATTACTGTTTCTTGACACATATCTCCGTTGCAAAAATGAGATCTCTAGGATAAATAAATGGGTTTCTGTTTTATTTATCTCTGTTTTCCCAACATCTAACTTTCTTTTGCTTTATTGCAATATAATTGACAAACAAAATTGTATATATTTAAGTTGTATAATGTGATTATTTGATACACTAATATATGGTGGAATGACTGCCACAATTGAATTAGTTAACACATCCATCACCTCACATAGTTACTTTTTTGTTTATGGTAAAAACATTGAATATCTAATCTCTTAGCAAACTGCATGTACACAATATTTCTATTATTAACTATAGTCACCATGTTGTACATTAAATCCCCAGAACTTACCCATCTTATAATTCAAAGATTATACTCTTTGACCAAAACTCCTCATTTTCCCCAACTCCTCAGCTTCTAGCAACCAACCTTCTACTGTTTCTATAAGTGTGACAAATTTTAGATTCCACATATGTCAGATCACACAGTATGTATATTTCTCTGACTTATTTCACTAAACATAATGCCCTCCAGGTTTCTCTATGTTGTAAAATGGCAGGATTTCTCTCATTTTTTTTTTTGTTTGTTTGTTTTAGTTGAATCACATTCTACTTTGTGTGCATATAGACACACACACACACACACACACACCACATTTTCTTTATTCATTCATCACTGACAGGTACATGTGTTGGCTATTGTGTGTAAAGCTACAATGAATGTGGGAGTGCACATATCTATTGAAGATACTGCTTTCTTAACCTTCAAATATACACTCAGAACTAAGATTCTGGGTCATATGTGATGTGATTTAGATGTGTCACCACCAAATCTCATGTGGAAATGTGATTCCCCAATGCTGGAGGTGGGGCCTAGTGGGAGGTGTTTGGGTCATGTGGGAGGAAACTTCATGAAAGGCTTGGTGCCCACCTTACAGTAATGAGTAAGTTCTCACTCTGTTAGTTCAAGAGAGAGCTGGGTTGTTTAAAGGAGACTAGTACCTCCCCCCTTGTCTCTTGCTTCCTCTCTCACCATGAGCACACCTGCTCCCTCTCCACCTTCTGTGATGAGTAAAAGCTTCCTGAGGTCTCACAAGAGGCTAAGCAGATGCTGGTCCAATGCTCGTACAGTCTGAAGAACTGTAAAGCAAATAAATCTCTTTCTTCTATAAATTACTGTCTTTTGGTCTAGCATTTTTTAGAAAAACGCTAAAAAACAGATATTTAACGTATCATTTTCAATCCAATTCAGGCCAAGTGCATTAAAGTTGAGTAAGTACACAGCGGTCTTAAATATGCATGCTCATGTCTTCACGATAGAATTATTTATTTTTCTACTATCTCAGATATCCCTTTCTAGCAATGCAAAATGGAATAAGACAATATGGCAGTTCTATTTTTTATTTTCTTAGGAACCTCCACACTGTTTTCCATAATGGCCATACCAATTTATGTACCCACCAACACTGCTCAAGAGTTCACTTTTCTTCACATCTTCACAACAGTTATCTTTTGGTTTTGTAATAATAAACAGGTGTGAGGTGATATCTCATTGTAGTTTTAATTTCAGCATCTAATTTAAAAAACAATATACTGCAATCTATCCATTTGACAGAGGGCTAATATCCAGAGTCTACAAACAACTTAAACAAGTTTACAGGGGAAAAAAAAAAAATCAAAAAGTGGGCAAAGGATAAGACAGATACTTCTCAAAAGAAGACATTTATGCAGCTGACAAACATATAAAAAAATGCTCATCATCACTGGCCATTAGAGAAATGCAAATCAAAACTACAATGAGATACCATCTCATGCCAGTTAGAATGACGATCATCAGAAAGTCAGGAAACAACAGATGCTAGAGAGGATCTGGAGAAATAGGAACGCTTTTAAACTGTTGCTGTGAGTGTAAATTAGTTCAACCATTGTGGAAGACAGTGTGGTGATTCCTCCAGGATTTAGAACTAGAAATGCCATTTGATCCAGCAATCCCATTATTGGATATATACCCAAAGATTACAAATCATTCTACTGTAAAGACACATACACATGTATGTTCACAATAGCAAAGTCTTGGAACCAACCCAAATGCCCATCAGTGATACTGAATAAAGAAGATGTGGCATGTATACATCATGGAATACTATGCAGCCACAGAAAAGGATGAGATCATGTCCTTTGCAGGGACATGGATGTAGCTGGAAACCATCATTCTCAGCAAACTAACACAAGAACAGGACACCAAACATCGCATGCTCTCACTCATAAGAGGGAGTTGAACAATGAGAACACATGGTCACAGTAAGGGGAACATCACATTCTGGGACCTGTTGGGGGATTGGGAGCTAGGGGAGGGATAGCATTAGGAGTAATACCTAATGTAGATGACAGGTTGATGGGTGTAAAAAAGCACCATGGCACATGTACACCTATGTAACAAACCTGAACGCTCTGCACATGTATCTTAGAACTTAAAGTATAATAAAAATAAATAATAAGAAGAAAACAAACAAAAATAAACAACACACTAAGAGGAACTAAGGAAATACACAGAAAGAAATACTGCAAGTTTTATGAAAGCCAAAATAAAATAAAATAATAAGCTTGAATTGTGTAAGGAAATATGAATAGACAACACATTTATTAAAACAATGAGAAGACAAAAAATCCGGGATAAAAATTTTCCTAGACAAAACAGAATTCAGACCACAGGGATTAAGTGTTAGTATGAACATTTCAAATGCTGAAGGTTAAGATTCACAGCAGAAGGTCTATGCACCAAAAACACAGTAACCACTTTTGTAGTACAGAAACTATAGAACATGTATGAAGAAATAGAAAAATGCTAAAAGTAAATATTTAAAATATCATTTTCAATTTAATTGAGGCTAAGTAGATAAAAGTTTAGTAAGTACACAGGGGTCTAAACAGCATATTCCATAGAGAAACATAAACTTTACAACATACTAATAAAAGACCCTATTCTCAACTACACATGAAGCACTCACAAAAGCTGACCAAATATATTAGAAAACTCCAAAACTTTTATAAGTAAAACTGATACAAATCAGATTATCTGATAAAAATACAGCATAATAATAATGATATCCACAAAGAAAAAACTCTGTTCATATGGGAATTTTTTATACTTTTATTTTGGGTTCAGGGGTACAGGTACATGTTTGTTACATAGTCAAACTGCATGTCATAGGGGCTTGGTGTACAGATTATTTTATCATCTAGGTAATAAACACAGTACTTGATAGGTAGTTTTTTGTTTCTCACCCTCTTCCCACCATCTACCCTCAAGTAGGCCCCAGTGTCTTGTTCCCTTCTTTGTGTTCATGTGTACTCAACATTTAGCTCTCGCTTACAAGTAAGAACATTCAGTATTTGGTTTTCTGTTCCTGCATTAATTTGCTTAGGATCATGATTGCTGCAAAGGACATGATCTCATTATTTTTATGGCCATGTAGCATTCCATGGTATAAACATACCACATTTTCTCTATCCAGTCTAACAATGATGGGCATTTAGGTTGATTCCATGTATTTGCTTGTGAATAGTGCTGGGATGAACACATGCGGGCCGGTGTCTTTATGATATTAACAAAAATATTTATTTTCCTACAGGTATATAACCACCAATGTTATATGATAAATAGAAGTTCTTATCGTAGCTCTTTGAGAAACCACCAAACCACTTTTCACCATGGTTAAACTAATCTATATTCCCACTAGCAGTGTGTAAGCTTTCCTTTTTCTCTGCAACCTCGCCAGCAGCTGTTTTTTGGCTTTTGAATAATAGTCATTCTGACTGGTGTGAGATAGTATCTCATGGTTTTGATTTGCATTTCTCTAATAATTAATTAAAGTTGAGCATTTATTCATGTGCTTGTTGGATGAGTATATGTTTCCTTTGAATAGTCTGTTCATGTCCTTTGCCCACTTTTCAGTGGGGTTATTTTTTGCTTGTTATTTTTTTCATTTTAATTTTTTTTTTTTAATTCTGTATAGATTCTGGATAGAGATCATTTCTGGATTCAAAGTTTGCAAAACTTTTCTTTCATTTTATAGGTTGTCTGTTTACTCTTTTGAGAGTTTCCTTTGCAGTACAAAAGTTCTTTAGTTTAACTAGGTCCCATTTGTCAATTTTTTCTTTTGTTGCAATTGCTTTTGGTTTCTTTATCATAAAATCATTGCCAAGGCCTATTTCCAGAATGTATTTCCTAGTTTATCTTTTGGGATTTATAAATACCCTATAAAGCTTTAGGTCTTACATTTAAGTCTGCAATCAATCTTGAGGTGAATTTTGTATATGGTGTAAGGAAGGGGTTCAATTTCAACCTTCTGCATATGGCTTGCCAGTTATCCTAGCACCATTTATTGAATAGGAAGTTTTTTTCCTGTTACTTGCTTTGATTGACTTTGTTATAGGTCTGTGGCATTATTTCTGGGCTCTCTATTTAGTTCCATTGGTCTATTTGTCTGTTTTTTGTATCCATACGAAGCTGTTTGGGTTATACTGTTGCCCGGCAGTATAGTTTGAAGAAAGGTATGCCTCCAGATTTTTTTTTTTTTTTCTTAGGATTGCCTTGGCTATTTGGGAGGTTTTCTGGTTCCATACAAATTTTAAAATATATTTTCTTTTCAAATTCTCTGAAGAATGTCATTGGTAGTTTTATAGGAATAGTATTAAATCTGTAAGTTGCTTTGAGAAGTATGGCCACTTTAATAATATTGATATTGTCTATCCATGAGCATGAAATGTTTTTCCATTTGTTTGTGTCATCTCTGATTTTTTTTGAGCAGTGCTTTAATAATTCTTGTTGTAGAGGTCTTTCACCTCTCTGGTTAGTTGTATTCCTGGGTATTTTATTCTTTTGTGGCTATTGTAAATGAGATTGCATTATTTATTTAGCTCTCAGCTTGGGCATTGTTGGTGTATAGAAATGGTACTGACTTTTGCCCATTGACTCTTTATTCTGAAATTTTCCTGAAATTATTTATCAGCTTAAGGAGCTTTTGGGCAGAGACTATGGGGCTTTCTAAGTACAGAATCATATCATCTGCAAGCAGAGTTAGTTTGACTTCCTGTCTTCTTATTTGGATGTCTCTTACTTCTTTATCTTGCCTGATTGTTCTTACTAGCATTTCCAGTACTATGTTGAATAAGAGTGGTGAGAGTGGGCATCCTTGTCTTGTTCTTGTTCTCAAGGAGAGTGCTTCCAGCTTTTGCCCGTTCAGTACAGTGTTGGCTGTGGGATTGCCATAGATGACTCTTATTATTTTTAAGTTTATTCCTTCAATGCCTAGTGTGTGATTGTTTAACAGGAAAGGATGATGAATTTTATCAAAAGCCTTTTCTGCGTCTATTGAGCTAATCCTGTGGTTTCTGTTTCTTATGTTTCTGTAATGAATCACATTTATTGATTTGCACACGTTGTACCAACCCTTGCATTTCAGGGATAAATGATATTTGATGGTGATGCATTAGTGTTTGATGTGCTACTAGATTTGATTTGCTAGTATTTTGTTTAGGATTTTTGCATCTATGTTAATCAAAGATATTGGTCTGAAGTTTTTTTTTCTTGTTGTTGTTGTGTCTTTGCCAGGTTTTAGCATCAGAATCAGGAGCTCTAAATGATGAAACAAATCTTTGAAATACACCAAAATAGAACCTCTTTAAGCACAAATTTCACAGGACCTACATAAAAATAATACAATGAAAAAACGGTATTCAGCAACAAATAGCACAATGAATAGAATTGTACCTCACATCTCAATACTAATGTTGAATAAAATGGCCTAAATGCACCACTTAAAAGATACAGAATGGCAGAATGGATAAGAATTCACCAACCAAGTTTCTGCTGTCTTCAGGAGATGCATGTAACACATAAGGACTCACATAAACATAAGGTAAAGGGGTGGAAAAAGATATTCCATGCAAATGGACACCAAAAGTAAGCAGGAGTAGCTATTTTTATATCACATAAAACAAACTTTAAAGCAACAGCAGTTGAAAATACAATGAGGGACAATATATAATGATACAAAGATTAGTCCAATAGGAAAACATCACTTCATTCAGGCAGTGGCAACAGAATCTGTGCTTGCTTGCCCATGCCATTAGCCACAGCAGTGTGGTGAGGTACACATGTGTCAGCTGAAGCAGGGTAACAATGTTGATTGGGCTGTGGCATTCTTGCATGTGCTTGTGGCAGCAGCATGGTGGTGGTGGGGCACTGGTAGTGACAGGGTTGCTGGCACCTGTGCTTGCATTAGTCCCAGTGGTGATGGTGGTAGGCATGGGGTGCTGGTATGCATGGGGCTGCCAGTACCCCTACACATTTGCACTGGCCGCAGTGGCGGTGCTAGGGGCCAGGGTTGCTGGTGTTCAGCACAAGTTCACGCCAGTGATTGTGACATGGCCAGGTGCCCTCACATCAGCAGGCAGGGAGCAGCAAGGTGTGCTTGGCTGGCAGCAGTGGTACAGTAGAGTATGTGTGCTGGAGGGGGAGGGGAGGTGAAGTCTGCCTATGGGAATGCTGGCAAAGCAGTGGGTGGGGAGGGGGCTGTGGGCGAGTGCATGTTAGCAAAGAAACTCAGGGGAGGCTGCAGTAGGGGAAGAGTGCCTGTGGGCTGGTGCATGTCAGCAGTGGCCAATCTGTGGGAGCTCTCCAATGGTCAAACATGGTCTGCCAGCAAAGGAGCTATAATGAGGGTCCTTCAGAAGCACCCTGGTTGGGCCCCCGAGGCTGCACTGCAAGCAGATATAGCCAGGCTAGGGTCCTGGGAAGGGCCAGCAGAGAGGAGGGCCACTCAGATCAGACTGGCCCTGTCTCATGGGCAAGACCTCTCTGCTCCATCCAGGTCTGACAGTCACTAAGGCTAGTCTCCTAGAGGAGCATTGCTCTCTTTGAGGGAGGGATGGGCATTTCTGGCCATGCTCCACTGCAGATGTTTCCATACTAAGCCCTCTGAGCTCTGCACAGGCTGAAGTCTGCCCCATCACCTCTCTAAGCAGTTCTCCCTGCTAGCTCAAGTGTCCATGATATTGTGAGGTCTCCTGCTGCCAGGATTCTGGAGGTCCATGGCGAAAGTGAGCCACTCCTCGCCTGCCCAACTCACCCCTTCACTAGGAATCACTGAGGTCCAGGAACGAGTCCCAGTGCTCAGTAGCCCCTGCAGTGTTCCCAGATTCCTCCCCATTCAGCTCAACATTTATGTCCTCCCTCCATCGACTCTCAGTGCCTTCCCTTGAAAGATCTGCTAGGAGTATGCCAGTCTCCCAAACTCCCTTTCTCTCTGTGGGAGATGTTCCTCCTGGCTGCATCTATCCTGTGATCTTCCAATTAAAAATTTATAAACTTTATTTTACAGCTTTTGTGTAAAAGGGAAAATACATAATAAAATTGCAGAATTTCTAAAAATTAATGAAAAATCAAAACACTGCATATGAGAAATTATGAAATAAAATTAAACAACTCTGTAAGAACTTAAGGCTATGAATTTTCTTGTGCTAGCAATAAAAATGAAAGAATGGAAATAAATAAATTCCTGTTGTGACTCATTATATAATGGAAAAAGAAATAAAGTTAACAAAGAGAAAACTGTAAAGTAATATATCATGAAAAAGATGCGAAACTCTATAATAAAATATTTACAAATTGAAGTCATCGAACTATAAAAAAGATAATATATCTTGACCAAATGGGTTTATTCCAGAAATTCTGTGTTGGCTTGATATTTGAAAATCAGTTAATGTAATTCAACGTATTGACAAAATAATATATAATTTAATTAATTAATTAATTAAATTAATATATAATTAACCCAGCAGATTTTTTAAAATGTGGGAAAATTCCACACTCATTTATAAAGGCTTTTTGTGTAAGATCTGAAGCAAGGTTAGAATTTCACTGTCAGCACATGCCTAACATTTTTCTTCATTCCTAGCTGGTAAAAAAGTTGAGAGAAAAAAGATATATAAAGGAACAAAGATTTAGGGGGAAAAAAGCAAAACTGGCTATTTACAGATGACATAAATTTTTTCATAAATTTTTATGTTCAGTGATCAACAAAAAGCTAGTAAAATTAATGTCAGTTTACCATAATTGCAGGAGAGAAGATCAATATGCAAAAATAAATTGCATTACTAAATTATAATTACTAAACTAATATTAGAATAAACAATTTGAAAATATAATTTTTAAAATAATTCTGTTTATGATAGTATTTAAATTTTGAAAATAATAAAGACAAATATAACAAAAGATGTATAATACATACACTATAAAAACTACAAAACATTACAGGAAAATCAGCCAAAATAACTGATGTGATATATAATTGTTAATGGAATGGAAGACTAAATGCTTAAGATACTATTTTCCACCAAATTGATTATCAATTCTAAAAGATTCCAAACACAATCTCAGCGTATGCTTACATAAATTGACAATAAAAATCTAAAATGTATATGGAAAAATAAAGGATTAAGAATAGCAAAAACACCTTTGAAAAATAGGAGAACTTACTCTCTCTGATTTCAAGATTTACTATAAACCTGCAATCACCAAAACAGTGTTTCATTGGCATAAGATTAGATCTATTAATGAATGAATCAAAATAGAAAGTTCAGAAATAAACTGAGATGTGGTCAGAATGTTTTTGATATGGGTACCAAAGTAATTCAATTGGATGAATTTTTTTTTTTTTTTTCAAAAATGATCCTAAAACAACCCACAATTCCTAGGGGATGATTAGCATTGTCCCTTTCTGACTGACACCATTGCAAAAATTAACTTAAAATACATACATACCTGAATAGAAGCACCTGTGTACGTGTGTATGTGTGTATATAGTGAGATAAAGCAAATATGACAAAATGTAAATGTGAAAATGGGTGAATTCAGGAAAAGGTGTAAAAGATTGTCATGTATTACCTTTCAACTTCTTTGTAGTTTTATATTTTTCAAAATAAAAACTTTTGAGAAAAATTTCTGAGGCAAATACATAAAAAATTAACTTTTGTTCAAGCTGGTTGCTTGATACAAGATGGTCTATCATTATTCTGTATTCAATATGTATTTGAAATATTTTAACATTAAAAATAAAATTATTAAACTAATAGAAATATAGCTAATTTTATTAACTTCATTTTACAATTAAATGCTGCATTCATGAAGAGACGATTATCTTATAAGTGCTTAGTGTTCAAAATGTAGATTAAATTAATCACCTTGCGTTTTGCTATGAGGATATATATTAATAGTTTGTTTATATACAACTTCATAAATAGGTTGTACTCCATAAACTTCAAACAGTTCTAAGTGGCTGTAACTTCTTATCATAACCACGAATGTACTGAGAAGAAAACTTCAACGGGTTCAAAATGAAGACAGTCCTTGATCCCTATTTAGATTCTGAGATTATTATATCAGATTAAATTCCATGACACTTGAGAAAAAGCATTCTATTGCAATCTTGCCAGAGATAAAGCCAGTAAAAATTTGTTTAGTTTCATTTTAATCCCAAAGCAATACCTTTCTTCTTTGCTGTTATTGTCATTCATCTCAGAAACTGAGCATGTTTTACAAAAGACACAGTAATATTATCCATTACAAAGAAAAGAGAAAGGAGGTGGCAATGGACTTAATCTAGTTCAGAGTGTCACCCAGGGCCTGAAGGAGTGGCTAGGGAATTGAGCAATCTAAACCTCTCAGAAGTGGTGCAAAGTTACATTCACTCGAATACAATGCCTGTTCTGGGTTAGTATTCATGTTTCAGTAAAGTTTCTCTTAAGCTAATTTTTTCTACAAAGCCAAATACAAATCAGCATTGAACAAAGGTATTATAGCTTTCAGAAGTGGGCTTTTAAACATTGATAGGAGCGCTGTGATAATGATGTTGTAGTGTGCTTTAAGGGAAAAGATGTGTGGGAAAAATACAAAGAAAGAAACAGTAATGTGCCCAGTAATCTGCAAATCAAAGTCTGCCCCTTAGAAATAATTATCATGTTTCAGGAACTGAAGATGAACAGAAAACTCCAAAGTATATGTCATTTGTATACTGACATTTGAAACCTTTTACATGGGTCATCTGCAATGGTAAAGGGGAGTGTTTCTAAAATTTCTTTGTTCAGAATTCCAAAGAAATTTCTTCACAGAAGCCATATTATTCGTGATGTTTTTAGGCTAGGTTTCAGAACAAGACCACAAAAGCCTCCTGTGTTCCAAATGGACATAAAATGTGGTATATATAACCCTTTACTTTTTCCTTTGCCACTGGAACAAATGCATAGTCCCTCTGAGGCTTTCTTAGACCTTTCTTGCAGGAAATGGTATAAAGCCACGCATGGTAAAAGAATACCATGCCCTATATAAACTGGTCACTGGGGTCAGAATGTGACTTTATGTCAGAAATACCCGTCGTGAGGTGGGGAGGCTAAATATACCAGGCCCACTTCCCAAGCGGACCTGTTTTCTGGATAAGGGTTCTCACAAAAACGTAGGAAGGTTAACGTAAGGAGAGTCTGGAAAAAGCCATGGATGTGACATTGGTATCTTCACTTCCTGCAAGTCCGAACGCCGTATGATATCATATGACTCATAGGATGTTATCCTGTATTTCTAAGTGTTCTTATCATTGATGCCTTATTAATTATCAATAACAATTTTAAATTATTAATAATAATGATTAACCATTGGTGAATAATAGTCTTAAGTATTATGCTTAATTGATAATGTACAATGTTTTATTAATAATATTAGCTACATTTTACTGAGTACTTATATTATATATATATAAAGCACTTAATTCACTTTATCCCTCATACTCATAACAATGCTGAAAAAAGAGATCTTATCCCCAAAGCACAAAGGAGGAAACTGATGTTTAAGGATATTAAAACTACACTTTGAGTTACTCAGCTCTAAATTGGTAGAGTCATGCTTTCAATTTAACTCCTCTTGCTTTAACTACTACATGTATTAATTAATTTATTCAAGAAATGTTTTAACTTTAACAAGCAACCTTGCTGTGGGGGATTTTGTCCAGCCAGTACTAAAGGGGAGTGATTCGAAAGGAGAGCTAGGAGAAAAGCAAAATGGACAAGTATAGGAGAAGGAAGAGAAATAATATGATAAAGGCTAATAGGTTTGAGTTGTAATTTAGGGGATCAAATAAGAGATGTTTTTAAGCATATATGTGTGTGTATATGTATATACAATCTCTTTCATTTCATGATGATAAATCCCATCCCAAATATTACAGATTTTTACATTTGATTCCATTTGCTTCAAACAATAAATCCACCTACTGCACAGGCTATCAACCAGGAAAATGTGATACTGTGTATGTTTCCCTATTTCAGGTTTTTGAATATGTGAAGACAATGTTGCTAGTCATGGAAGTATAGAGTGCTATAAAAATAATAACTTTATGTGAAGTAAAAAGTTAAGCTTTTGACAAAAATGGGACATAAGTGAAAATATTCTGTGTGGGATATTTTAATTTTTTTTTCAACTTCTAATCAGTGATGGCAGTACACAAATGGCAACTACATAAGGAAGAAAAAAAATCTGCCAATACCTAAGTATATTTAGGAAAATCTGTGACTGGGAAATATGTGCTGGTTTGGAGAAAAGAGAAAAAAATCGTCTTCTATTACATGAGATGACAGTACTTCAGAAACAAAACTATATCCGTGCTCGTAAAACTAGGGATATGAATATTTTGTGTACACTTGCCAGTTACTAAAAGTAATCTGGTGAATACGCATGGAAAATTAGGAGTTCTCTAGGATTCTCGTCATAATATGAATACCACATCTCTAATATTTGTTGGCACTTGACATTTCTGAACCCTTATTTTAAGAGCTCTCAAATGAAAAACACTTGTCTGTCTAGTAGCATGTTTTCCAGGTATGCTGATTTGAGCTCCAGCTAAGTGAATGTTTATTACCAGCATACTCTCCTTGCCCATCCAAACCTTTACATCAGTGGCATTTCCAACATAAAAGTTATATATGTATAAATCTGTTGAAGTTCAAGAGAATGAATATACACATCCCACTTTTTCCTGTCTGAGTTCTGAAACAATCAAGGTGGGCAGAAATAGGAAAAAAAAAAAAGGGAAATAAAAATACCAGCTTCACCACTGATGAAGTAAATATAGATTGCGGCTTATGTGGATTGTATCCTAATCCTTAAGTGTTGACGTCCTCATCTTCACCCAAGAATCAGGAAGACTCCTCTGTACAGTTACAGGTAGAGGTACAGAGCCACAGGTCTCCCCCTGTAGGCTTTATACCTCCAAGCCTACCACATGGTCAGGAATAGACCCAGGCCTCTGCTCTACATTGAGAGGTGGATCCCAATATGACATGACATGAGGACAAAAAGGACTAACAAACAAAGCAATCCCAGTTTCTAGTTCCAGAGTCATCTGTCATTTGCATCATTTCTTGGCTCCTGGGAAGGCATGAATGGGGGTAGAGAGAGATCAGGAGGGTTATTCCAATGGATATATCTCCAGATGGAAGAAAACAACAAGACTAGGCATGACTATTTCCTCAAACAAAAGCAACGTGAGTAGTATAAAATTACACACATAGTATGGTTCATCAATGCATGAAAAATTAGAAACTTTCCATCATTCAGAAAACATTTACTGAGTGTCTGCCTTACGACGAGCACCACGCTAGCAACTGAAGTACAAAGCAAATAAAACATGATGTCAAATCACAGTTTATATTCTTTAACTATGCAATGTATCCAACACAAATATTCAAAAGATAATTTTAAAAAATAATGTGAGGTATTCAGAACAAATTAGAGATCTATATTAGAATATTAGAACCTTTGAATATTATTTAAATTATGAATGATACTCAAGATAACATCTGTATCATTTTATAGACAAAACATGGCCATAAAAATCCATAAGCTGCTTTAAATTCAACCAACTTCAATAATTCGATTATTTGGCATACTACATTCTCAATACTTTAAGGACAAAACTTCAAAACGTTTGTATTTATAATGATTTGCATGTATTTTATTTTTTCCTCCCAGACAAATGATGCCTTTCTGTTAATGCCTATACTCCATTTATTTAGCATAAATACCTATAAGAGCTCTGTAAAAGTAAAGAATAGTATTTTGTTCCATTTTTCTTCCAAAGGTGGACTTCATTAAAACATGATTTGTTGGGTCTTCGCCAGGCAACTGAGATAAAGATAAAATAATATAACAAGAACCCTCTGGTTATCTCAGTAACCAGCACCAATCAATGGGATTATGCTAAATTTCATGCTATAGCACGTCATATTTTATCAAGGTTCCACTGCATTACAGTGAACAATAGACCACTATGTAAATCACTTGATTATAACCTTCAAGGTAGTTCTTTACGCCTGCAGACCTTCTCCACGAAACTTTTAATGTAAAGGTTGACAATATTTTTTGTTAAAACAGCAAAATAAAGTATTTTCATGGAACCTCTAAAAGCATACATTTTTAAAAAAGGTTATGTTATATAAAGAAATATTTGCATATAATAATGTAAATAAAAATAGCTAATGCCTATTCAGTATTGTTTCATGGCTACCAGCCTTAAGAGACTTACACATATTATCTCAAATATTAACTTCACCATGGCACTATGAAATAGATACTATTGTCTCTGTTTCACACAGAAAGACACTGAAATATAAAGGAAGCAAAATATTACTGAAAACTTAAACATCTAAATAATTTCTTAAAAATCACAGTGAATTAGTATGAGCAAACCTGGAGATGAACTAGGGTCTGAAGAACTCTAGATCTACACTCTTAAAATATCCTGCCTCTAATATTTCAACCAAATGGCAGAGTATGTATCTACATAAAATCTACATAAAGTTTATCATTTGCTGTTAAATGACAATAAAATATTTCATATAACTCAGTATAATATGTATTTATATAACACATTATATTATCTATCCATATATATGCATAAATACAGTACAGGCACCTTTACCTTGTTTATAGGCATTACTACAGATGGATTTGAAACTTTCAATCTCCCTATAGATTTTAGGTACTCAGATTATGCTAAATGCCTATTTCTCTCTTGTAAATTCAAACCACAAAATAAAAGCAAATTACCTCAACTACTTATAGCAGTGATGCAAAAATATACCTCAAAGAAATCAATTTATTATATAAAAACATTTGATATATCTGATATAACATTATACACACACACTTTTTTTGTGTGTGTGATGTGACTAGTGAAATAAATAGATTAAAACTATTTATGAAGTTGAATCTGAAAGAACTGGAATGTAATATAAAATGTAAATTATATGTTCCTTCAAAATATAAATTATAAAACAAAATGAGCAGTATTTTTTTGTTTGTTTTAAATCCTCTACTGAAAAATGGGAAAAAAGTATAAATACCTAACTGGGTTCTTTGGGCTTACAGTAGTTCCCAAACTTTAGTGGGTGTCAGTATCACTTGAGGGATTTGTTAAGCTAGATTTCTAGATCCCACTCCCAGGTTTCTTATCCAATGGTCTAGATTGGGTCTGAGAATTTTTGTGCCTCACTTGTTCCCAAGTGATGCAAATACTGGTTCAGGGATCACACTTGGAGAAACACACTTGAGAACCTGAAAGATATAAAGACTCTTACCTTCGTCTGTAGCAGACGAAATCTCTGAGCATCAACTGCTTTGCGAGGATGTGAGCAGGTAAGGGGTATGCCCATCAGCAAGTGGTTAAAATAAGCTGTTCCCAAGACTCAGAAAACAGAATCACCTGAGGATGTTTTAAAACACCTGTTGCTCAGGTCCTATCCCAGACCAATTAAATCAGAATCTCTGGGTGTAGGATTCGGACATTAGTAGCGCTAAAGCATCCCAGGTGAGTCCAATAAGCATCTCAGGTGATTCCAATGCAGTCGAATTTGAGACTAACCCATGAGAAGAAGCCAGCAACCCTGCGCATGCCCAGTGGTGGCAAGCAGCAGCCTGCATATTACAGATCTCAAGGAAGTTAAGAATAGAAGCAGTGTATGTTCTCAATCTTAAGTAAGTCACTGCATTTTGTTTTCTTATCAAGTGCATAAAACTTTATAACTGTTTATATATAACTTTACATCAATACTTACATGATTCAGCTTTACGTGTATGCTTAAATACTAAAGATATTTATGATACAATTATAGTTCCTCTCAGTAACCTCTCTCTTTTCCTTTCTCTCTGTTTCCTAACATTTGCGTTGGTCTTAGTTCTTCAAACGTACCCTAGACTTACCTATAATGTTCCATATACCAGGGTAATACAATAGATAAACGGAAAGCTGTACATAATCATTAAGCATACTTAATCCAGTGCTCGAGATTAAGGACTTGAATTTTGGGTTCATGCTTGTTAGCTTTATGACCTTGAGTCAAGTATTCCAACTTTTGATCTGCAGAAAGAAGCTAATGACAGTACCTACTGCCTAGAATCACTGTGTGAATTAAATGAAATAATGCCAGGAGGTACTTAACAAATAGGAAGGGCTCAAATATAAGCTGTTTCATTATATTTCCTTTTTTAAATTGGTATGTCATTTACTTTGGTTACAAAAAATAAAAACTCAATAGTTTCATATGAAATCTATGACTAAAATATTTCTGGTTGTTGCATGTGTATTGAGTTTTTTTTTTTTTTAAACAATTACAAACAAAAACTCATGTTGCTGCCTTTAATAGAACTAAATAAATATGGCAATAAAAGTGGGTAGGATTTTGGTTAAGAAATACTGGAGTCAGCTAACAAACGGAAATCAGTTGTAGAGAGATAGAAGGGGAAGTTTTCTGAAGAGAATGTAAGAAATTCTGTAAAAATCAGTTCCCAGTCTACTCCTGACACTTATTAATGAAATCTTTTTAATGAATTAATCATTTGCATTTTATGCCTCTATTCTTTGGGCTAGAAATCACTAAATTTAAACATACAGCTTTAAATAGACTCTATATTTTTTCAATTATATATTTAGCATTTATTTTTGTAGCTAAGTGAAATTCTCTTACATACCAAAACATGGTAATATACCATGATAAAATATTTACATGATTGATCTCATTGGAAAACCTATATATCATCCAGGTGCAGTGGCTCACGCCTGTAATTCCAGCACTTTGGGAAGCCAAGGTGGGTGGATCACCTGAGGTCAGGAGTTCAAGGCTAGCCTGGCCAACATGGCGAAACCATGTCTCCAATAAAAATACAAAAATTAGCCAGGCATGGTGGTGCATGTCTGTGGTTCCAGCTACTAGGGAGGATGAGGCAGCAGAATCGCTTTAACCTGGGAGGTGGAGGTTGCAGAAGTAATTTCCTCACATGTCTTTTTCGTACATGTTTTATATAATTAACTCATATTTGATAATGTATTTTTAAAACATTTGAGTATCATCTCTTAAAAATAATTTTCCCCTGCTTCAGATAATATAAATGATAATGTCTTTTATTTTTAATTAGACAATTTGTATAAATAAAGGCATGATTACTCTAATAATTTATTATCCTTTTACAGTAATGTTAGTTTTTGTTACAATTTTATAAATAAAATAAAAATTAACAAATCACTGAAGTGAGTAATATGAGTATCCGATATATTTTATTGAATTACTACTATGAACAAGGTATTGTAAAAGCAGCAAATAATTATGGTGGAATAACCTAAAACCAGGAGTCGATAAACTCACCATAAAAGGGGAGATAGTACTTATGGGCAGTCTCTGCGTCATTCTTTTTCTTCTTCTTTTAAACAAACATTTATAAACAACGAAACTTTTCTTGGCTTGAAAACTATGCCAAAATGGGCTGTGAACTGGATTTGGCTTCTGGGCTGTAGTTTGTCAGCCCGCAATTAAAAATACTTTTAGAGTCTTTTAGCATTAATATCAGTGTGGTTTTTGAACCAAGATTCGAATATTGTCAGAAAATTTTCAATGACATTTAGAGAACATTCATGAAAGTGAACAATAATTGAAAAATGGTTAGAAATCAGCATAACTCGTACAAAATTGTGGACACAATGATTCAGTAACACCGAATTGCACAATAGCAACACTACCAGAACAAACTTAAAAAAAAAAAATGCCTAAAATAGAGACAGCTGTGCATGATTTACTTCAGTTTTAGTCATAAAATTCAGTATTATGTGCCAAGAATCTGAATTATGAAGCAAGGAATAAAAAGACACAGACTCCTTGTAATGAGGTGTTACCCACAGAAGGGAAAAATGAATGCAAATTGTACCTGTATTTGAATAAGGACAATTGTCAGTAACATAGGGTGCAATTATTTGTTCATGAATCCACGTGCAAAAATATATACATAGTTTTATTTTTTAAAACATGCACAAGGACTCCTATTTTCATGCAAAAATATGTCTTATATCCTCAAAATATACATCTTCAGAATATAAGCTTTATTATTTGGAATATATTAAGTTACACTGTATAAATACAGCATAAACATAATTTAGGTAGTTGATAGTATTTCATTAATGATGTTCTGGCTGAACCAGCTAAAAATTGATTTGTAAAACTTTTTAAAAAATTTGTTATTTTTATTCCTTGGAAGACTTTTGAAAAAGCAATTATATGACTGTATATGCATATATATATTATATATATATACACACACACACATATATTTAAGTAGCAATTCATATATTTTAAGAATCATAGGGTTTGAAACAGGATATTTTTGTAACAGACTATCTTTACTTTTGCCTGGAAGCTTTCATAGTCATTATCAGTCTTCTATCCCAGGGAGAGGAAAAAAAAAAGGAAAAAACTAAAAACTGTACTAGAAGAACCATTTCAAGACCAATTGATTTTATTGCCTGCATAATGATTTTGCAGAATTATTTGGGAAATGAAGCAGAAGGAAGCTGCTGGGAAAGCACAGTAGAAATCCATCAAGAGAAAAAAATTTATAAAAACTAAATCACATCATCTTGGTATATTACAGAATGCTGTGAAGAAGTATGAAAATGACTATATCTCAATTGAAAAATAAAAGCCAGAGTTATACACCTAGAACTTATGAAAGACAGCTTACATTATACACACATAAATAATATATATGTTTATATTACAGTAAATTATATTAAGTATATATATAAATGTAAAATGTATACCAAAATACATATATGAAGATTGCTATTTCCTGCCTTTGAAAAATGTTCTAAGCAATTTAGCTCTAGTTTTCATGTTGTGTAATTAGAGAAATTCATCTTATTGCTAGTTAAAATGTGATCAGTGACCACAGTTTAGTGTTTGAAACTCACTAAATGTTCCACTGAGACTCCAGGAGCAGCCATTGTGGGTCAGTTAGAGCATTACGAAAGAAGGGAAAACAGTTGAAAGGATTGCTCTAATAGAAATATGCAAGAAAGACATTGAAGGACTAAGAAATGTGGTGGTAAATTTTACCTATTGAGCAGTAAAAATTTTCGATAAAATATAATGTTAGAGAATAATTTTTAAAAATTAGTAGCTGTTTCTTAGACATGATAAAAGGAGAAATTGAAGATGGATTGTGGTTTAGAAGTGTCAGAGGATTGTTAATATATTTGACTAGTAGGAAATACTATCACAGGAACAGAAAACGAAATACCGCATGTTCTTACTGATAAGTGGGAGTTGAACAATGAAAGCACATGGACACAGGGAGGGGAATATCACACACTGGGGGTGGGGGGCTAGGAGAGGGATAGCATTAGGAGAAATATCTAATGTAGGTGATGTGTTGATGGGTGCAGTAAACCACCACAGTACATGTATACCTATGTAACAAACCTGCACATTCTGCACATGTACTCTAGGACTTAAAGTATAATTTTAAAAAAAGAAATTAAAAAAAGAAATGTTAAACTGTAAAGAGATAGTTTTTTTTACTTGTTCTAATATTTTTTTCTTTTGCTTCTAATAACAAAGTGGCAGAAATCCAGTAAATATAACTCATATTAGAAAAGAACAAAGACATTAAAATATTAAAAAACTGTCATTAAAGGTTACTAATAAGAGAACCACAATAAAGATATTTGAATTACTTATTTCTGCTTTTAATCTGCTATAATAAAATTTATTTTGAAGTAGGATATTTACCTGAAAGTATCTAAAAAATTTATTCAATGGTGAAATGTAGCATAACTCAGAGGATGTTTGCAAATTGTATTTCAAAACTAATATATATTTAATCAATATTATATAAATACCTTCATGGAAGGATGAGAAAACAGTTTCTCCTGTTTATAGTAAGTGACATACAGATTAATTACATATAAAAAGTTATGGTCCCCAAAGCAAAAGCCCTCGTGATGACAACTCAGATATCTGATAAAGAAAAGTCCTTTACTTATATTTTCTGATGTAAGCATGTATTCATTGCTTATGCTCCATTTAGGTCAAGGAAGTGGCTAAAAACTATTCAACTGACAGTAGTGGGAGGTGGGGGGGCGGGGACGGGAAATAAGTCTGAGATGAAAGTTCTTTATCTATCATATTGAAAAAATAATGTATGTTATTAACATGGAATTCTTACTGATATTTTTACTTACACAGAAAAAATAGATAACAAGGATTTAGGCCAGGTGCAATGGCTCATACCTGGAATCCCAACACTTTGAGAGGCTGAGGCAGAAGGATCACTTGAGCCCAGGAGTTTGAGACCAGCCTAGGAAAAATGCTGAGACATTGTCTATAAAAAAAAAAAAAAAAAAAAGCCAGGTGTGGTGGTGGCACACACCTGTGACCCAGCTACTCAGGAGGCTGAAGCAGGAGGATCTCTTGAGCTCAAGAGGTTGAGGTTGCAGTGAGCTGTGTTCGTACCACTGCATTCCAGCCTGTAGTAACACAGCAAGACCCTATCTCAAAAACCAAAGAAAAATGAAAAAACAAACAAAAATAATAATAAGGTTTTGGTGTTATGTATTATTTCACATAGCACGTAACTATCAATGAAAGGAATGTTATAAGGATAATATTATCTTTTTTGTATCTTCGTTTTTTTGTTTTTTTTTTTGAGATGGAGTCTCTCCCTGTTGCCCAGGCTGGAGTGCAGTGGCAGGATCTCGACTCACTACAACCTCCACCTTCCGGGTTCATGCCATTCTCCTGCCTCAGCCTCCCGCATAACTGGGACTATAGGCGCCCGCCACCACGCCCATCTATTTTTTTTTTTTATTTTTTAAGTAGAGACAAAGTTTCACCATGTTAGCCAGGATGGTTTCGATCTCCTGACCTCATGATACACTCGCCTCAGCCTCCCAATGTGCTGGGATTACAGGTGTGAGCCACCGCGCCTGGCCAAGGATAATCATTTCTTAAACCAATATTCTCAAATACTAAACTCTCAGGTTTTGCTTTATTTAAAAGAGAATGAATTTGTTTGGTTGAATATTATCATCTCAGACTTAAATAAAACAGCAGACTTCCAGAAATATTCTACTTTTATTTACTATTAGTATCTGCAGAATATGGGAGTAACAGTGATAAATTTGTTTGATAATTGACAATAAGGCTTTTTTCAAGAATTGTACGAGACACCAAGATTGATACTTGCTTTATCTTCAAAATTATTTTTAATATGCTGAGCAGCCAGGAACTGGTTATATGTATGCCATCACACATTTTTTTCAACTACCAGAAAGTGTTGTGCAGAATCTTTCCAACAACACAGGAGTATACATCAATTAGAAACAGAAATGTTTTTGTGTTTCATAGGAGCAAAATATCAAGAAGTGCTCATGTATTTTACAATAAGCATTTATACTTTTTATATACTATGTTTAGGCCTTTCAAACTTTTATTTTAAAATAAAATTATTAAAATTTATTAAAAATTTAATTTTTAAATTAAAATTAAAATTTATTAAAAATTTAATTTTTAAATTAAAATTATTCCTTTATGTGTACCATCAGAAATAAAAACTATGACATGAAGATAGTTCTTTTGTATATCAAAAAAATTTTCTTTTGATAAAATGTATATAAAACTGACAATATACATCTGGTATTGAAATACTGTCACTATTTCTGAATCAACTCCTATCAAAGTGTCCATTTTTTTCAAATTGAAGAACTATTACATGAAAATGGAAACAGAATATTTTTTTTCCCCTATTTTACAAATTCCAGGGATACATGTGCAAGTTTGGTACATGTGTATATTGTGTGATGCTGAGGATACGATGGATGCCATCACCCTGGTACTGAATATAGTACCAAATAGGAAGTTTTTTAACCCTTGCCCTTCCCCCTCCCTCCTCACTCTAGTAGTCCCCGGTGTCTATTGTTGCCATTTTATGTCCCTGAGAAACCAGAAATGTGGGTTTAGCTCCCGCTTAAGTGAGAGTAGATAATATTTGGTTTTCTGTTCCTGCATTAATTCACTTATGATAATGTCCTCCAGCTGCATCCATGTTGCTGAAAAGGACATGATTTTGTTCTTTTTATGGCTGTGTAGTATTTCATCGTCTATATGTACTACATTTTCTTCATCCAATACATCACTGGTGGACATCTAGGTTGATTCCATATCTGCTATTGTGAATAGTGCTGTGATGAACATATGAGCACATAGGTCTCTTTGGTAGAATGATTTGTTTTCTTTTGGATATATACCCAGTGATTGGTTTGCTAGGCTGAATGGTAGTTCTGTTTCAAGTTTTTGGGAAATCGCCAAACTACTTTCCACAGTAGCTGAACTAATTTACACTCCCATCAACAGAGCATAAGTGTTCCCTGTTCTCCACAGCCTCACCAACATCTATTGTGTTTTGATTTCTTGGTAGTAGCCCTTCTGACTGGTGTGAGATGATATTTCATTGTGGTGTGATTTGCATTTGTCTGATTTTTAGTGATATTTAGCATCTTTTTTCAGGTTGGTTGGTTGGTTGCTTGTATATCTTCTTTTGATAAATGTCTGTTGATTTCTTTTACCCATTTTCTAATGGGGTTATTTGGTTTTTGCTTCTACAATTGTGTAAATTACATATAGATTCCGGATATTAGACCATTTTTCAGATGTAAAATTTGCAAATAATTTCTCACATTCTGTAGGTTATCTTTTAACTCTGCTGGTAGTTTCTTTTGCTGTGCAGAAGCTCTTTAGTTTAATTAGGTCCCACTTGTCCATTTTTATTTTTGTTGCAATTGCTTTTGAGGATTTAGTCATAAATTCTTTCCCGAAGTCAATATCCAGAATGGTGTTTTCTAACTTTCTTCTAGGATTCTTATAGTTTGAGGTCTTACACTAATTTTTTTGACATATATTGAGTTAATTTTTGTATATGGTGAAAGATGGGGGTCTAATTTCATTCCTCTGCATATGGCTAGCCAGCTATTCCAGCATCATTTATTGAAAAGGGAGTAGTTTCCCCATTGCTTGTTTTGTCAATTTTGTTGAAGATCAGATGGCTGTAGGTGTGTGGCTTTATTTCTGGGTTCTCTTGTCTGTTCCTTTTGTCATGTATCTGTCTTTCCACTAGTACCATGTGATTTTGGTTACAACAGACTTATGGTATAGTTTGAAATAGGGTAATGTGATACCTCCAATTTTGTTCTTTTTGCTTAGGTTTTCCTTAGCTGTTGGGTTCTTTTGTTTCCATGTGCATTTTATAATAGTTTTTTTTTTCTACTTCTGTGAAGAATGTCATTGGTAGTTTGATAGAACCTATAAATTGCTTTAGATAGTATTGCCATTTTAACAATATCAATTCTTCCAATCATGAGCACGTAATGTTTTCCATTTGTTTAAATCATCTATGATATCTTTTAGCAGTTTTTTCTAGTTCTCCTATTAGAGACTTTTCACCTCCTTGGTTAGAAGTATTCCTGGGTATTTTATATGTTTTGTGGCTATTGTAAATGGGATTTCATTCTTGATTTGGCTCTCACCTTGAACGTTATTGGTGTATAGAAATGCCACTGATTTTTGTACATTGATTTTGTATCTTGAAGCTTTACTGAAGTCATTGATCAGTTCCAGGAGCCTTTTCATGGAGTCTTTAGAGTTCTCTAGTTATAGAAACATCAGTGAGCAGAGACAGTTTGATCTCTTCTTTTTCTATTTTAATGCCTTTTTTTTCTTTCTCTTGCCTAATTGCTCTGGCTAGCACTTCCGGTACTATGTTGAATAAGGATGGCTAGAACTTCCAGTACTATGTTGAATAAGGATGATGAGAGTGGGCATCCTTGTTTTCTTCCAGTTCTCAAGGCGAATGGTTCCAGCTGTTGCCCATTCAGCACAATGTTAGCTGTGGGTTTGTCATAGATGGCTCTCGTTATTTTGAGGTATGATTCTTCAATGCCTAGTTTGCTGAGGGTTTTTATTATACTGGGATGTGTCATTTTATCAAAAGCTTTTTCTGTGTCTGTTGAGATGATCATATGGCTTTTGTTTTTTATTCTGCTTATGTGTTGAATCATTTTTTATCTGTGCATGTCAAACCAACTTAGCATCCCAGGAATGAAGCCTGTTTGATAATAGTGTAGTAGCAGTAGTAGTAGTAGTAGTAGTAGTAGTAGTAGTAGTAGTAGTAGTAGTAGTAGTATGCTGCTGGATTCAGTTTGGTAGTATTTTGTTGAGAATTTTGGCATCTATGTTCATCAGGGATATATTGGCCTATAATTTTTTTCTTTTTGTCATATCGTTGCCTGGTATTGGTATCAGTGTGATACTGGCTTTGTAAGATGAGTTAGGGAAGAGTCCCTCCTCTTGGAATTTTTGGAAAAGTTTCAATAGAATTGGTACCAAACCTTCATTGTACATCTTGTAGAATTCAGCTGTGGATCCATCTGATCCAGGGCTTTTTGGGGTTGGTAGGTTTTTTTATTACTGATTTGATTTCAGAACTTGATATTGGTCTGCTCAGGGTTTCAATTTCTTCCTTATTCAATCTTGGGAGATTGTGTTGCCAGGAATTTATTCATTTCCTTTAGATTTTCTAGTTTTATATGTCTACAGATATTCACAGTAGTCTTTGAAGATGTTTTATATTTCTATGGGATTGGTTGTAATGTCACCTGTGTCCTTCTGATTGTGCTTATTTGGATGTTTTCTCTTTTTTTATTTGCTAATCTAGCTAGTGGTCTATTCATCATAGTTATCCTTTGAAAGAACTAACTTTTGATTTCACTGATTCTTTTGGATATCTATTTCATTCAGTTCCGCTCTGATTTTAGTAATTTTCTTCTGCTAGCTTTGGGATTAGTTTGTTCTTCTTTCTCTATTTCCACTATGTGTGATGTTAGATCATTAATTTGAGATCTTTCTAAGTTTGGGATAGGCATTTAGCACTATCAACTTTCCTCTTAATACTGCTTTTGCTCCATCCCAGAGATTTTGGTATGCTGTGTCTCTGTTTTCACTTATGTCACATTTTTTTTTCTAATTTCTGCCTTAAAATCATTGTTTATCCAAAAGTCATTCAGGAGCAAGTTGTTTAATTTGGATATTATTGTGTGATTTTGAGAGATCTTCTTGGTATAGATTTCTTTTTTTATTCCACTATGTCCCAAGAGTATGAGTGGTATGGTTTTGAGGTTTTTAGGTTTTTTTAAGTTTATTAAAACTTGCTTTATGAGTGAGCTGTGGTTAATCTTGGAGTATGTTCTGCAGTTGATAGGTGGAGTACAACGTATGTTTTAAATATCATGAATTCACCTTTTTGTTTACAGAAAGCCTCTATTTATTTTTGAATGAAGAAAAAGATGTAATAAATTGCATTTTCAACTGATAAATTTTCCAGAGTTTTTATCCTCTTAACATTTTCCATTAAATTGTCATTTTATAATTTACAGAAAGTATGCAATTGCTTTTCTCTCAGAGATAAAAATAATAAGCTAAGTAAAAAAATAATACCTTCTTAATGGAATGGTATATCACAACGCATGAAACATATTTGGCTTTCTCTTACAAATTATAAATTAGACTTTCATAAAACTTATAAAATAATAGTCATTATAAATACATATCATAGTTGCTCTAAAATTCTCAAATGCAATAATTACTATTTAAACTAAGAAGTATACAATGGGATAATTTAAATTATTAGATATCTTGCTTGGTTTTTGAAAGGTTATGGTTTTATACTTGGCAATGTGTCAAAAATAATTTGGCCAAGAATAAAATACCCAGAAGAATTTGGTAAATAATAAGAAGTAAAAAATTTAGAATATATCTATTTCAAAATTATTGTAAGTATTTTTTCTATGTAAAATTATATGATCAGGACTTGTTTTTAATTTGCTCATTCCTATCCTTTTTATGTCCTTTATTATGGAGCCACCCAACAGAGACATCTTTAGAGGCACTGATCTCAGTTGTTTCTCTTTCAAAATATAAAGTTAATATTTGCTCTGAAGGAACTCTGTAGGGACTGTTTGAGCCAACTGTTCCCCCAAAGTCTTTCCATGTTTTTTTACCATGATTGTGTAACTAAAGAGTGTTGCATTTTGTTATCAGAATAAAATGTAAGACTGTGAGTAAGTTTTGCCCTTTGGCCAGAATTTTAGTTATTGCCCCAATAATTCTGTGTAACAAACCGCTTTACAAAGCTCATTTACTTATCGATCACTTATATCCTAACAGCTCTGAGCCTCTATAGACTGTGGTCTGCCTGATCCTCAGCAGAAATTTTCTGCTTCAGGCTGCATTCATGCAGCAGCCCTTCCTTTGCTGCCCAGCTGTGAGTTGGCTCTGCTTCACATGTCTCTCATCCTCTTCCACATATCAGCAGGCTAGCCAGCACATGTGATAGGGTTTGAATATTTGTCCCTTCCAAATCTCATGTTGAAATGTGATTCCTAACGTTAGAAGTGAGGCTCAATAGAAGATGTTTGGGTCATGGGGTTGGACTTCTCATGAATGACTAGGCATCCTCCTCTCTGCAATGAGTAAGTTCTCACTCTAAGTTCATGTGAGATCTAGTTGTTTAAGAAAGACTCTGGAAGCTCCCTGCTTCACTCTTTTGTTCCCTCTCTCACCCTGTGACATGTGACCATGAATTTCCCATTTCACCTTCCACCATGAATAAAAGCTTTCTGAGGGTTTCATCAGAAGCTGAGCAAATGCTGGTGCCATACTTGTATAGCCTACAGAACCATAAGTCAAATAAATCTGTTTTCTTAATAAATTACCCAATCTCAGGTATTTCTTTATAACAACATAAAATGAAGTTTCACAGCATGTTTACCACAAGTAATAATAGAACTACAAGAGAAGGCATGACCTGCTGCACAAGTGCTTTTAAAGCCCCTACTTGCATCATAACTATTTCTATTCTCGTGGTTAAAGCAAGACACATGGCTGAGGCTATAGTCAAGGGGCAGAGAAGTACACTCTCCCCTTAGTAAAAGAATTGGGAAGTTATGTAACAAAGGGCATGAATACAGGTATGTAAGAAGAATTGGGTTAATGTAATAATGCAATGTACTAGAATAGTATTGGCAGATATTGTCTCAGCATATATCTAAATTCAGCTGTAATTTTAAAGACATCTCTTCTTTATCATGAAGATATAGACATGACAAATATATTTATCAAAACATACAGGTACCCTTCATTAAAAACATTCCCTAAAATTAAAAATGAAAGCCATTGCAAATGATAAAATATTTGAGTACATTTAGTATCATAGAGTATTTTAAAATGAATGAAGATATACATTTTATTTTAATCATCTTTCACATAGTTTTTAAGGTATACCTTAGAAAATGATTGCCTCAATAATGTCTAAACATTTATTTGATTTGGTAAAAATTAGAATTGCTGGTCTTTGAACCCACCTTCTATTAAAATAAGGCTAGCTCATATTTCTTTTTTCCACTCTCATTTTATGAAATAGTAAAGTCGTGTTTCCAATTTATATTTTTACTATGGATTTAGGTGATCTGTAGCTTCTATTTATGTCAGTGTTTCTGAAACTCTGTTACATATTAGAATCACTCAAGAAGATTTAGAAAAACACTGATAACCAGAACACAACCCTAGAAGCTTTAGAAAACACTCATACCCAGGACGCAACCCTAGAAATTCTGATTTAATTGGATTAGGTGGGACTTACACATCATTATTCTTTAATAATCTCCTAGGTTATTCTAACAGTCATGATCAAGAACCCAATGATTTACCACCAAATTTAGTGTGTATAACTCCATAAATCTTTTGGCAGCAAATAAACAACAATGTCAACAAGAGCTGCCAAATTAAAGAAAGAGGATGTAATATATTGTGTGTCTGAATAGACTAGCGTGGTTTTGGGTTCAATTTGAGCAGAGACTCAAATGCTATCCCAAGCCCCACCTCTCTTATTTCTTCCCGCTGGGTGCTATTCTTTGTCTAGCTTTCCACCCATGGTTACAAAATAACTGCAGGCAACTCTTGTGGTGAGGCCACATCCCTCTCCATTTATATTCAACATAAAAAGGACATCTTTTTCCACCAGTTATGGAAGAAAACATTGTGCTTTATTTAAATCATATGTCCTTCCCTAAGTCAATCACTGTGGTCAAAAAGATGAACTCAAGACTTTTGATTCAGACCTAAATCATAAGCCATACCCAAGAGCTAGGAGTAAAAATAGCCTCCTCTTAAACAATGGTGAACAAAATTTGGCATTCTGGTTCCAAAATATAGGATTATAGGAAATTATCAAAGAACAGGAATCAATCAGTCAATTTTTTATATTTGCATTTGTAATTTAATGCCATGGAGCATGTTCTGTTGTGTTATACAGTTTACATTATACAGATACATCATTCTAAGTTATAAAACTCATAGTATTAGAATATGTAGCAATTGTAAATTACTATAACACCAAAGTCTTTGTACTAAGTATTCAATAAAATAAAAGGAAGTCAAATAAAATCAGTTTGCCTTTCTTGGCAGTAAAATATATTTATTCAGTAAATTTACTTTAAAAAGAAAAAATGTTCTTTGGAACTATTTCCTGGTTTTGCCAAATACTAATTATCACTGGTACAATATGAAGTCTAAACTAGCCTCTATGTGACTACTGATAGACTGTTGTAACTGAATTCCCAAAGTAGAGGTAATCTAGGAAATAAAATCAGAGCTTGACAAGCTCTAATGTTTAATAATGTTAAAATTTGAAACTTTGCAATTATTTTACTACATGAATCTAAATTATAAAATTATGGATATAGCCAGTTATAAATTCCCAACCATGATTTCAAGAGAATGTTAATATAAATAATCAGGATACATGTATGCAACAAATTGATAGATCTCATTGTTCTCAGCCTAAAATCATCATAAGATCACTTTTGTAAGATTATATTAACTAGTCTAATTCAGACTTCATTCATAAAGGTCTAAAAAAGTTATTTATTTTTATATAAGCATAGCTATATATTAAAGTGGAATATTTTCATATGAAATGCCTAGGTATATTTTGCCTATGGTCAAATTAAGTTAGAATAATCTTTTCAGTTAGGATATGACAATATTGTTTCCTCCTTTACAAATGGCAGCATTGGAAAATGATAGGTGGGTGGTATCATGTTGTATGAATTTGACAGACTTCTGAATATTTTTAAATTAATCACTTTAAAATTAAACTTATCCATTTTATAATTTAAATAACTTTAAAAGAAGTCACTTTCTTTGAACTTTTAAATAAGATGTAAGTAAATTCGTAATTATATTTCTGAATAATTTAATTAAAAATGGATATCAAGTTTCTTTTTCTAATCAAAGGTTTAAACTTTTAATGAGTATTTATTAAAATGCTAAACAGTTTGAGACAATTCTGATAAACTGTAGAAATAGTAATTAAATGCAAGATGAAAAACCAAATGTATTACAAGACCAAAATAAGACTCCAAGATGATGAAGTTGAAGAGAAAAAAGTGAGAGAGAGAGAGAGAGAGAGAGAGAAAGGAAAGACAGACTGCGAAGAGGGAGAGCCTGAGTGAAAGTAGCAGGTCATGGTAGAAAATATAGAACATGGGTTCTTATACATTTTAAAATTTCATAGAGAGAACTTTAGAAATTTCAAAATCTAACTTCAACTATATACAACTTTATGCTATTCTCTCAAAATTCGACAATTAGACTCATTAAGTGATCTGAGAATATGATTATTAATGGTATTCATTCACTCAGCACGTATTTATTGAGTCTTCTGTGCCAGGGATTCTTCTAGGCACTGAGGATAGTTTTGAGAAAAGAAATAAAACCACAAAATATAATTTACTGCCTGGAGCTTCTAATGTATATAAATATATGTGTATATATATGATATTTTATATATATATATGATATTTTATATATAATCTTACCTCCTGGAGTGAAACAGTCAGACAAAAGTAAAATAAAATTAAGCAAATTATTTGGCATGTTAGAAGTGACAAGTATAAGAGAACAAGTTAAACATTAGGTGGGAATAAAAAGTAGTGGAAATGTAGTGAGTGTTGAAAATTATAATTGACATGACCTAGGAAGTCCTTACTGAGAAGCATTTTGGTAGAGACCTAAAAGAAGCAATGAAATAAGTCATATTAATATTATATAGACTGAATTTTTGTGTCCTCTCAAGATTTATATGTTGAACCCCATCCCCCAACATGATTTTATTTGGAGATGAGGACTTGTGGCTTAATTAGAGTTAGATCAGTTCATGAGAGTGGGACCCTAGTCCCATGGGATAATGAATTTGTAAGAATATAAATTAACTTTAAATCTGTCATGTGAAGTCATAGCAATTATTTTGCAATTATTTGCAATTTTTAGTTGCAAATTTAAAAATTAAATTGCAATTAAAAAATTGCAAATTGAAATGTGGCCTTCTTCAAGCCGTGAAGAGAGATCTTACCCAGGACCAGATATGCTGGCCCTTTGATATTGGAATTCCAGCCTCCAGAACTATGGGAAATAAATGCCTCATGTTTAAGTCACCCAGTCTATGATATTTTCTTATGCCAGCCCAAGCTGACTTCGACAAATATCAAACAGCATCCAGAATGCTACATCATTCCTGTGGTAGGAATGGGCCTGGTGTGTTTATGTTTGTGAAACAAAAAGACACTTTGGATTAGATGTGAGGCGGCTGATAAGGAGAGTTCTAGGGGGTTACTTCAGAGAGGTACTGGGGGCATGATCATTTAGGTCCTTGTAGATCACAGAAAGAGCTTAGCTTTCACCCTGAGTGAAATGAGACACCAAGGAGGGTTTTCAGCAGAGCAGTGCATTTTTAAGTATTTAATAGAATTGTCTAATGAAAATACCTGGGCCAAAGATCTCTTTCTGTGTAACTTTAAAAAAAATTTTTTTTCTTTTGAGACGGGACCTTAGTCTGTCACCCAGGCTGAAGTGTAGAGTGCAGTGGGGCAATCACAGCTCACTGCAGCCTCAATCTCCTGAGTCAGGTGATCTCCCACCTCAGCCTCCTGAGTAGCTAGGACAGCAGGTGCACACCACCACAGCTGGCTACATTTTTATATTTTTTTGGTAGAAATGGGATTTCACCATGTTGCCCAGGCTAGTTTCAAATTCCTGGGCTCAAATGATCCACCCACCTCAGCCTTTCAAAGTGTTGAGATTACAGGCATGAGTCACTGTACCTGGCCTGGGTGATTTTCAATTATGAATTTAATATTCTTAATAGCTATAGGGTTATTCAAACTACCCATTTTACATTAGGTGAGTTGTAGCAGTTTATGTTTTTTGAATTAGATATTCCATCAGCCTTTGAAGAATTTGTTCATTTTATCTAAGTTGTTCAATTTATGTGTATAAAGTTGTTCACATTCACTTATCATTTGGTTGTCTAATGTCTTTGTAATGATATACCCCCATTTTGTTCCTGAGACTGGTATTTATGGCCTCTCTCCTTTTGGCCCTGTTTATCTTGCTAGAGTTCTGTCAATTGTATTCATCTTTTCAAAGAGCAGCCTTTCTTTCACTAATTTTCTCCATTTTTTTTTTCTGTTGTCAATTTCATTTATTTCTGCTATTATTTTCAGTATTTCTTTCCTTTTTCTTGATTTAGATTTATTGTGCTCTCTTTCTATTTTCTTGAGCTGGAAGGTAGAATTATTATTTGGAACTTTTTCTCTTTTTTAATGAAGTTGTTTTTTGCTAGAAAATTTCCATTCAGCACTATTTGAGCTGCATCCCATAGATTTTGGTATATTGAGTTTTCATTTTTATCTTGTTTTATGTTTTAAAATTTGTTTTTAAATTTTTTTATGTTTTAAATATGTTTTAAAATTTCCTGTGAGACTTTCTTTTGTTCCATGGGTTTTTATAATTGTGTTGATTAATTTCTAAATGTTTGGAATCTTTTAAAATTTTTTTTGTTAAAACTTTTTAGATTGATCATATTTTGGTCAGACAATATACCCTGTATGATTTTCGTTCTCTTGAATTTTTTGAAGAAGTTTGTTTTATATCTCAGGATTTGATACATCTTGGTTTATATTCCATCAGCCTTTGAAAAAAGCATAC